>NC_091179.1:39111597-39452886 GCF_040958095.1 Procambarus clarkii
CAGTCCTGGGGACCATTCAGGCTTGTTCGCATTTGTGTTCTTCACGTGTGCCCCAAAGAATGAGGTGATTTGATAAAAAGCTATGCCCAAGATTACCATCCGAGTGCCTGCAGGGAAGTGGTTCAAATAGCTTCGGCTATCACTTCCTTTTGTCCGGTCGTGATGGTCAAGCGGATTAAGGCGTCCTGTACATACCAGTTGCGTTGCTCCTGGCAGTATGGGTTCGAGTCACTTCTGGGGTGTGAATTTTCAGCTGCATATAGTCCTGGGGACCATTCAGGCTTGTTCGCTTCGTATAACTATTATTCAATATCTATTGTATATCCACTAATGTTAAGTGTGAAGAATCAAGATTTATGCTGCATAATGTATTTTCTTATGATACATAAAAGTAACATGAAATAAATCTTATAGATCAATTCCTCCTGTAAGTACAGAAACACATTGCCAGGAAGAAAAAAAAGAGTTGTAACGAAATGGTGTTAGTTATTTGCTCACATTTTTTAAATATGTATAGTTACTGTTATGGTTGTTATTGCAATGATTATTTTAATGATTTTCTTATAATTACAGTAGATGAGAAATTAGAACAATTTCTAGATGAAGTTCTTTCAAAATATCCTCTGTTTATTAGTGATATTCATAAAACAGCCTAATCAATCTCCAAACATCGAACCCATGATTTTATAACTTGGTTTAACACAAAATGTTCATTTATTGGGACGTATCATCAAAGATTAAATGTTATTATGATTATGGATATACTAACAATTTCTCGTAATATGTCTTCTTTCTCATTAGTTCGATTATATAGAGGATGTGAAATTAATATGGTTACAGCAAACATTAACAACTTGACATTCAATGTTTTGGAAATTCCATCTGGTAACTTTTTTGAAGAAGCCAATAATAATACTGTTTTTGATCAATTGGCGACATATGATGAAATTAATAGACTTAATCATGCCCAATGTGTATGTTGTAAAAATAATTTTAAGGAGGAATATTTAGCTCTAAAACATGTAATAAATTCGGTGGGAATGGTGACTGTTCCACGAACAGTGATTCGTGGAACAGTAATGTGGAACGGGTATCACAACAACATATAAGTTGGAAGTGAAGGAAAATCGTGCATAGAATATAATAAATATAGAATACAAGAAATATAGAATAGCGGCAAGAGGCGGCATCAGTGGTTATAAATCGAGTAACTGGAAACTGGTGACATCAACCTGGGACAACAAGAGGTCACCTGTATCAACGAGGACCAACTTCGCTACCCTACGCTAAGTACCTGCCATAAAGTTTGAACAAAATAACATACATAATATTACAAATATACGGTACACATATAATATTATAAATATTAAACATATAAATATATACATATAATTTTATAAAGAGTTAAAAGGACTGACATCAACAAGTGATTCATACAGTAAACCTCAAATACAATACAATACATCAGACAATGGAGAGGTGTGGCGAGTGTTCGGGAGTACTGGGAAAACGTAATGCAGGCGTCCAGTGTTGCATCTGTAACATAAGATTTCACCTGGGCTGTACAGAATTAGCTCCAGGATGCACAAAAAGGCAAGGAATTTACTGGGTTTGCAAAGATGACAGATTAATGTTAGAGAACATAACTAAACTGATGAAAAACATTCCCGAGTCACAGAGATTATCATTCACAGACAGGCTACCAGTGATATATGCGGACTGGGAAAAGACAACATTGGATAACGACCAAAACTCAGGAACAGATAGTTTAGAGAATCGCAGCAGTAGTGTGGAGGAAGAGGGTATTGTGGTACAAAATAACAGCAATATTGCAGAGCCAGGTAATATAAACGATGAGAGCAACAGTGAAACAGAGTGCATAGATAAAGGAATTGGGACGAAAAACGGAGATGGCTCCAATAAAGAGGTAGACAAGACAGTTACAGATATAAATACTTTGAAAAACGCAAAACCGGAACACATTTGCAAATTCTACGCTAAAGGAATATACAAATATGGAAAATTAGGAGCAAAATGCCATTTTCTGCATCCTCAAAAATGCAGGAACATGTTGGAGAGGGGTACATGCCATTTTGGAACAGGTGTAGATACTTCCACCCTAAATTATGTCAATTTTCAATTAGGGACAAAAAATGCTACAATCTTCAGTGTCCGGAATTCCACGTGAGATGTACACAGCGTTATAGACGGAAAGATCAATATGACACTACTGGAAATTTTTTAGAGGAAGGCAGAAACAGAGTAGTAAATATAAGAGAGAGGAACAGTCAGATGGAACCACTACAGGATTACAGAGGGGAACGGAGATACCCACAAGACTGGAATACAAATTATCAACAAGCACACAGGTACTACACCACACAACATCCGTCCTACTACCAAAACTGGACGAATCACTTCCAAATCAACACACCCTGGACGCAAACACAGTGGCCTCCTTACCAGAGCCTCAGATATTAACACCAAGTAAGGCGTCCAGCACTTCCACTAACACGATAACATCATTTATATTTGCCAACATCCAGGGTATAAAAACACGCGAATCCAACAAAGTTCACTTTATAGATGGTCTCCTTCATGAGGCAAATGCAGTGTTTGCAGCCCTAACAGAAACCCACAGAAAGGACTACCATGATGGTGAAATATGGATCTCAGAGTAGAATCTTTTCAGATGTGATAGGAAACACCGGCTTCAGGGTGGGGTCAGCCTCTACATCAAAGACACACTCATCTGTACTGAGCTGCTAAACACCTCAAATGATATGGTGGAAGTGCTGATAATCAAAATAGAGATTCTAAATGTAGTTATTGTCCTTGTATATAAGTCACCGGAGGCAAACCCTCAGCAGTTTAAAGACCAACTAATGAAAATAGAACACTGCTTGGAAAATCTCACAAATCCAGCTCCGAACATCATCCTGCTTGGGGACTTCAACCTACGGCACCTGAAATGGAAGCACCTGGCTAATACAGTAATATCAGAAAGAATACCAGGAAGTAGCCTAGATGAACAGGCACATGCAAATGACCTGCTACAGATGTGCGACATGTTTGCCTTAAACCAGCAAATAGTAGAACCAACTAGGAAGGAGAACACGCTGGACCTCATTTTCACTAATAATGAGGAATTAATCAGGAACATAATGATTACAAATACCTGTTACTCAGATCACAACTTAATTGAAGTTATGACAACCATGGGGAGTAGACCTTCAAAACCAGTCCAGATTCCCGGTGGAGGAGATTTCAGCAAATTCAACTTCAATAATAAACTGATAAACTGGGGGCAAATAAACCAGGACTTCACAGAAAAAAACTGGGAAGAACAGCTAGAAAATCCAAACCTGAACCAGTGCCTGGAAAAAGTAAGCTCAGTAGCACTAGAAATATGTTCAAACCGCATACCCCTAAGAAAAAAGAGGAAGAGGTGCACATTGGAACGGGAACGTCGTTTCCTATATAGGCGAACAAAACGAATCGCGGAACAAATTGAGAGTCGCACCCTATCTCAAGAACGGCGAAGAAGGTTAGGTAGAGAAATAGAAACAATTGAACGGAAGCTGCAAGAATCATACAAAACCCAGAAGAGGCAAAGAGAGCAATAGGCCATCAGTGAAATAGAGAGAAATCCGAAATATTTTTTCTCCTATGCAAAATCAAGATCAAAAATCACATCTAGTATCGGGCCCCTGCAAAAGGGAGATGGAACTTTCACCGATGACAAAAAAGAAATGAGTGAGCTACTGAGGAAGCAGTACGACTCTGTTTTCAGCGAGCCATTAAACACACTAAAGATTGATAACCCAAATGAATATTTCATGGATATGATACCAACATCAAATCATATATCAGATGTCATCCTATCCCCACTGGATTTTGAAGAAGCCATAAACAGTATGCTTATGCACTCTGCACCAGGCCCGGATTTTTGGAACTCCATATTCATAAAGAACTGTAAAAAAACACTATCGCAGGCCCTCCACATTCTGAGGAGACAAAGCCTAGATACTGGCGTTATTCTTGATATACTAAAAACAGCAGAGATAGCACCACTTCATAAAGGAGGAAATAAGGCAGAGCCAAAAATTACAGACCGATAGCACTAACATCGCACATCATAAAAATTTTTGAGAGAGTGCTAAGAAGTAAGATCACAAAATACATGGAATCACAGCATCTCCATAACCCCGGACAACATGGTTTCAGAACAGGGCGCTCTTGCCTGTCGCAGTTGCTGGACCACTATGATATGGCATTAGATGGTATGGAAGACAAACAAAACGCTGATGTAATTTACACAGATTTCGCAAAAGCATTTGATAAATGTGACCATGGTGTTATTGCACATAAAATGCGTTCAAAAGGAATTACCAGAAAAATAGGCAGATGAATCTACAATTTCCTGACCAGCAGAACCCAATGTGTAATAGTCAACAAAATAAAATCCAGCCCATCAACCGTGAAGAGCTCAGTCCCCCAGGGTACTGTGCTTGCTCCAGTACTTTTTCTCATCCTCATATCAGACATAGACAAGAACACAACCTATAGCACTGTATCATCCTTTGCAGATGACACAAGGATCTTCATGAGAGTAGGCAACATAGAGGACACGGCAAACCTCCAGTCAGATGTAGATCAGGTCTTTCTATGGGCTACAGAAAATAATATTGTGTTTAACGAAGATAAGTTCCAGCTCATACACTATGGAAAAACGGAAACCACGTACAAAACTCAGGCAAATCATAACATAGAACGAAAAGGCAATGTAAAGGATCTAGGTGTACTCATGTCGGAAGACCTTACCTTTAAAGAACACAATAAAGTAGCCGTCAAAACTGCAAGAAAAATGACAGGTTGGATAACAAGAACTTTTCACACTAGAGATGCTATACCGATGATACTTTTCAAAACGCTTGTGCTCTCTACAGTGGAGTACTGCTGCACAATGACAGCCCCTTTCAAAGCTGGAGAAATTGCTGACCTGGAGAGCGTGCAGAGATCCTTTACTGCTAGAATCCACGCAGTAAAACATCTAAACTATTGGGACCGACTAAAGAACCTAAAACTGTACTCCCTTGAGCGCAGGCGGGAGAAGTACATAATAATTTACACGTGGAAAATATTAGAGGGGCTGGTCCCAAACCTGCACACAGAAATAACATCACATGAGACCAGAAGACATGGCAGGATGTGCAGAATACCCCCGTTGAAAAGCAGAGGTGCAACAGGTACTCTGAGAGAGAACTCTATCAACATCAGAGGCCCGAGACTGTTCAACACGCTTCCACTACCCATAAGGGGCCTAACTGGCCGACCCCTCACAGTGTTCAAGAGAGAACTGGATAAGCACCTCCAAAGGATACCTGATCAACCAGGCTGTGACTCATACATCAGGCTGCGAGCAGCCGCGTCCAACAGCCTGGTTGATCAGTCCAGCAACCAGGAGGCCTGATCGATGACCGGGCTGCAGGGACGCTAAGCCCCGGAAGCACCTCAAGGTAACCTCAAGGTAGGTATCCTATCCGGTCTCAGTTTAATCATGGCTTATCTCTGAGTAGGAGGAGTGCTCCAGATAAACACTATGGTAAGTTAAAAATATCAATGGATTATTCTGTTAATTTTGGGAATAATATTAGTTATTGTAATACCTAAATTTCTTTCATCAGAAGGATACACCCTATAGGATTCGAACACGTCCGTGGAGGCGACATATGGAAATTGAGGTGGGAACATTGGATTTGAAACATTCAACTGGGTAAATCCCCAGGCAAAGAGTTAAATGTTCTATTAAAGGAGGTCGCATCCTATCAAGTTCTCATATATCATTCACAACTACAGACGGACCATTCGTTTTTAGGTTACTATGTTATTTGATATTCCATCTTATCTCGTTTCTCACATTGCTTCTTTTTCTATGTTAGATACTTAGTAGTATCATCTTCAGAAATATTAGGTGATGATTCTTAGTATTATTTAAAATGCTAAAGGGATTATTGTTTTTTTAACGAGATAGAGAGTTAGAGGTCTTATTTAAAATCTCATTATTAGTGGAGGGTTTAAAACAATAATGTATATAGTTGTTTAGCAGATCATCATAAGTCAAAGGCTCGTGGTTTTTTTTTTAGTATCTTCAATTAAATATTTGTTTATATTATATAATAAATGATTTGTAAAAAGTTAATTTCTTTTTTATAGGCCATAAAATATGAAGAGATCAGAAGAAGCTGGCATGGATTTCCCAGGCATTCTTCTATTACTAAGATCTACACAAGTGGAAAATTCTTTATTGCATGCGAAAAACTTGTATATATATAATAATAATATAGGCACTACTATAATCTTGTATATATGATAATATAGGTACCATAATATTTTTTACCTTATATATGATAATATAGGTACCATAATCTTTTTAGCTAGTATCTAAATGGAAATTATTAAGCTTTCAATGTAAAAAAAATATGTAGGGACTGTCTAGATCCGATGTGTTACTGTAATTATATGGTGAGCGAGGACACAAAGGATGGTTGAAACCCATGTTTTCAGAGAAAAATGAAATGGCACTGCAGTCCCCCCCCCCCAAAAAAAAAAAATATTGGTATATTACTAAAAAAAGGTGGCTTATTATATTACCGATGAAAATAATATAATATATAAACAAGGAAGGGTAGAAATGTATATAGACTGTTATTACCATCAAAATTAATGTTTATGAGTTTTTGTTAAATTTTATGAGTTTGTGTTCGCTTGTAATTAATTGGTAAGATTGTTTCATATTGTCTCATTTCACATTAAGAACCACTCAAATTAACTGATGATGGTCATCATTCTCCTTTCCAATATTTTTAACTTACTTTAAATTAAATTAACTTTGAAATGACCCCCTGAACCTTAAGCTTTTCTTGCTACATTGGATAATTACTACTAGACCTCATATTTTTTTACCGAATATGTCATGTCATATATTTCAAACTGGTGTCGCGATTCAGATACACATTGTAATCATTTATCAGATCGGGGGTAACGGGGGCTTCACGACCAACCTGTCTAAGTTTATAGCAGCCGAATTTTTTCAGAGTCCACTTGTAATTCCTTAAGCTAGAAGGGTTAAGTAACAGTCGCCTTTTAAGCTGGGGTGGTTGTCCTCTTACAGTATCTCTTTCACTATCCTCATTTTGATCCTCTTCAACGTGTGTAACAATTTCTCTTTGTGTACGTGGATTAGGGGACGGTTGAATTCTGTTTTATTCGTTCCAAGTCACTATCATTCAAAAATTTACGAAAGATTAATAAAATTAATTTTTTATCCATTTTTTATCTAGTAGGAGAAAATTGACGGATTAAAAATAATAGGAGAAGAATTTCTAATTTAAAAACAAAATATAGAATATTAAATGACCGAAGCATTATTACAAGAAATTGACCAGGGTCTTCAACCCTTGTTTCGTCTCTTTCAGAGTTTGGGTGAAGCAAGTAGAGGATTTACTACCACAAATAAATATTTGGCTGATATATCCAGAGATATTGAAGGTTCAAATCTTAAGCTAAAACCTTTATTGCATCCGTCCATGACAACCTTCACCAAAAATCTTATAGTCAGTCCAAAGAATTTATAGAATCTCTTTTACACGGAGAATACGATTCTCCTCTTCTAAATGCAGAAGAAAACGAAGCTCTGAAACAACACTTATCTGTGAAATATCCATTTAAACTCTATAAAGCACATGTTGATAGAGTAAATAAGCTGGCTCAGGAACTGGGTTTGAAAACGAAACACAATTTTTGGAGTTTATAGAAAGTAATCCTTCACTGAAAGATAAAACATTAGTCCGTATTTTTAAAACCATGGGCAAATGGGCTGATGAAAATATAAGTTTTATACTCTTGAGTGGGCTAACATTAGGTGTATTAGTACCTTATCTACAAAAATATAATCGAAAGAATAGTGGTTGTTTTAGATATCGTGTGGGACAAGAATCTCAATCCTTACAGAAAGAAGTTTATTTAAACCGATTTTGTCAATTCGCTACCAGTCGAGCTGACCATATCAGTGACACAATACTGGAAGACGTAACTCATCCTTTATCTAACGCACGTGCATGGGACTGTAACTTTAATATAACCAGTACTATTGAAACCCAAAATATATTAAGTTTAGGATGTAATGGAATATGTAATCCTCATAACTATAATTTGCTCATACCGTTTGTCCAGGGAGGATATATACCGGTTGATTTTAAGGAAACATTTTATATGTATAGGTGTGAACAGGGTACGTTTTTGCGAAATGTTGCTGAAGCACTAGGTGATGGTGTTGGTCAGGTCGTTCAGGGTATCGGCCAATCTAATGTGTTGCAGTTTATACAGAATTCATTGAAAAAAATGGGATGGATTATACTGATACTAATTATAATAACAATATTTGCTGGTCTAATTGTAAAACTTATTGTTCAAAAATTATAAGTATAAACCGTTTATCAATGCTTTGCTTTCGGTTCAAACCAGCATATGTTTGATATTTTTTTAAATGTTTACACTGTTTGCTAGGTACAGAGTTTAACAACATCTTGTTAACATGTCAACTTGTCAACATTTTGACAACATGTGTGTAAAATACTTAATCAGTTTTTTTAAGTTTTAATATTAATTTAGTAAGGGCTATTGTGAGCCTATAATAAAATAAACTGCGGGTTTGTAATGAACCCCTAGTAAACTGTGTGAAAGAAACCTTTCTTAAGAATGATAAATAACTCAGTTGTAATTATTCCTTATGGAAAATGCCCGAGCCCATCTAATTGATTCCATTGGGATGACGCCAACAGCAGCATCAAATCATTATTGGGTGTGTGGATAACGGCCGACATCTGACCCCAGCAACACGTGTAAAGGAGAAATGAAAAAATATATTTATAATTATAACCAGTACGGTTTCCATTATTATACTGTACTTCATAAACAATTAATGGGAGAAAATTTTATTTGAATTCGAATATAATATACAGTATACACATACATATCAAAAAGTACACTTGATATCATATTTTATTTGATGATGTATGGAAAAAAAGAACATTTGAAAACATACAGAGACATTTTTACAAACACTCTGTGCGATTCAACAATGGGAAATAACAACCAAAATAACATCTACAGAAAATCTATACCCAAATTTTCCTTTCTAATACAATGGATGATGAATGACCCCAAATATTTTTGTGATTAATTTATTTACATTATTTCTTATAATTCGTTTTGAATTACGATTTTTTTAATTATACTCTGTCTCGGGGAATGGAGATAACTGTATCTTATTATAAAAAAAATAATTATAATATATATCTTGTTAAGAGTCCCAAGATTCAACCTAAGAAAGTAGTTGTGAAAATATATGAAGTAGAGAGAATGTTAGTTGTGAGTAGAGACATTAGAGACATTATAGTATGGCTTTCCCTATTCATAATCATCGCTAAAAATATGAAATGAGTATTCGTCACTTTATGCCATGTTTTGAAATAATGATCATTTTTGAGTTTAATATATAAATATTTCGGTTTCGTTCCATATAAATTATATGTCGACGAATTCGGTTTTCATATAAACAATACAGTTGATGTTTATTTATTTTTTGATACCATGATCACAATCATAATACGTACATATATAGTTGTTTAATATGACCAATAGTCAAAGACCCTTTAATTAATTAATATGAGTTCTTTATATATATTATAATAAATAACTTGTAAAAAGTTAAATTTCTTTTTTTGTAGGTTATAAAGTATGCCGAAATAAATAATGAGAAGAAGCTGGCACAGATTCTTAGGAAAATAAAACATACAGGGGAGAAAAACATTTAGATGCGATGAATCAGTCAAAGCTGTATCCTGGTCTCACCTTTGAGAACACACTCAAGGTGAAAACCTTATTAAAATGTGATAAGTATGAAAGAAAATTCGGTCAAAGTTGCCGCCTAATCGAACATCTGAGAACCCATACAGGTGAAAAATCTCTGCATACTTGCAATGTGTGCGGGAAAAAATTCAGTCGAACAAGCAACATGGATGAACATTTGAAAACATATACAGGCAAAAAGCCATTTATGTGTGATGTGTGTGATAGAAAATTTAGTCACAGACATAACCTGATCAAATATTTGAAAACACACACAGGTGAAAAACCGAATATGTGCAATGTGTGTGGAAAAAAAATCAGTGTCAGAAGCAACTTGATCACCCATTTGAGAACACACACAGGCAAGAAACCATTTAAATGCAACAAGTGCAAAAAAATGTTTAGCCACAAAGGCAGTCTGGTCGTTCATTTGAGAACACATACAGGCGAAAAACTGTATACGTGCAATGTACCATATACCATATACGTGTGATTTGTGTGAAAAAACCTTAAGTAGCAGAGGCAGTGGAGGATCACCCATTTAAGAACCCGTACAGGCGAAAAACCTTTTACGTGCAAGGTGTGCGGAAAAAAATTAAATCAAACAAACGACCTGATCGCCCATTTGAAAATCCATACAGGTGAAAAACTGTATACGTGTTATGTGTGCGGAAAAAAATTTCAGTGTCACAGGCAACCTAATCACCCATATGATAACCCATACAGGTGAAAAACCGTATACGTGCAACGACTGTGAAAAAACATTCATTGTCAGAGGCAACCTGATCACCCATTTGAGAACACAAACAGGTGAAAAACCGTAAACGTGCAACGAATGCGAAAAAAAATTCATTGTCAGAGGCAACCTGATCACCCATATGAAAATCCATACAGGAGAAAAACCATGTACGTGTGATGTGTGTGAAAAAACATTTAGTAGAAGAGGCAACCTGATCATCCATTTAAGAACCCATACAGGTGAAAAATGTTTTATGTGTGATGTGTGTGAAAAAACATTTAATAGCAGAGGCAACCTGATCAAACATTTGAGAACCCATACCGGTGAAAAACCTTTTACGTGCGATGTGAGTAAAAAGACAATTAGTGAAAGAGGCAACATGACTCAACATTTGAGGACACACGTGGGCCAGAACACTTCTATGATCAATGAGTATGAAGAAAATATCAGTCATTTGAAAACCCACCAAGGTTATAATAAACCTTTTATTTTTGCATTCGGTATAAGTGGAGATAAATTGGGCCAGGAAGGCTGCATGACTGAACATTTAAAAAAGATTCCACACTCCAGTGAAGAATGACTTACCTGTGATGAAATCCTTGCGGCTCACGAGGACAGCATTGATTTAACGTTAAAGAAGAACCAATTGAAGAAGACCAATCGCCTCTGTTATTTTCACCAAAATATTTTATATAAACCAATAACTGGTATAATTCTCATCTTAATGTGCTTTTATATTAGGGATCTGTATGTAATATAATCATGTGATAGATGGGGAAGGAGGGTCGGGCGATAAGGTCATAAAATAACCATAATTATATTTCTGTATTATTTGAATAATACCTTATTCAAATAATAATAAATCAAAACACATACCTTTTTTTCTAACCAAAAATATCCAGCTCATCATATTTTATAGTTTTATTGTTAAAAGACGAAGGTTTATTATTATCTTTTCATATATACAATGATAATAGTTTGCTGACCAAGAGCACTCAGGCTATTATATTTTATAAATATTTTTTTGGATACTGAAGAATGATGATGATAAGAGTTTGCAGTCCAAGAGCACTCTGGCTTTTATATCTAATAAATGATTTTTTGGATACTGAAGAAATATGCAGCTAAGAAAACGATTTCCACTTTGGATTGCTTTTAATTTAATAAATGGAAGGGTTGGCTTCCATTTATTATAAGGAGGCATCGTTAGGTATGAAAGAATCAACAAGGCAAATCGGATGCTTGTATCTTCTTCACGAAATAATACTAGGTAATTGTTACTTATGCTTTTTATACCTTCTTCACTAAACCTCATCTATATTTTTTTAGCCAAATATTGAGTTAGAAGTCCCATTTTAAATCTCATTGGTAGTGGAGGGTGACTACTCGTCGTCGTTCTCTTAGGAACGAACATGTTGTTGTCTACACTGGCTGCTGAGAAGCTTAGGAGTCTAATAATTGAAAAGAGGAAGAAATAATTGAAAAGAAGGAAGAAATACAATGGCTAAAGACTATTGTGATAACTTATATAGATAATCTGTAAACTCACCAATGAGAAACAGAATTAATAATGATTGAATAATGGATGTTCTACCTAATTGCCAGATATACAAGGCCCAATTTGCCTAACAACTATTTTCTTATAAAATGATTAAGCTCTCCATTTATAAGTTTCTTTTTAATTAGAGTTAAAACATAGTTTAGTAGTAATTTATAATGAATATATATGACTTTTGTTTTATTTTAGTTAAAAATAACTAGGAAATATACACATATATAACAAAACTAACCTTTCTTATATGACTTATCCAAAGCTGAAAACTAACAATTAAGTACCTCTATGCCGTTTATAGTCCAAGTTAATAGCTGAAATGTTCATTTAACTTTCCCTCTGATTTTATTTTGATCTTGAAAATTTAGATTGCATGTTGTCGCCGGCGGAATATTGATCCCATCCTCAGAAATACAACAGAAAATTTGATCAATCATTTAAGAATCCATACAGGCGAAAAACCTTTTACGTGCAAGGTGTGCGGAAAAAAAAATCAGACAAACAAGCACCATGATCACCCATATGAAAACCTACACAGGGGGAAAACCGTATACTGTCATGTGTGGGGAAAAAAATTCAGTCAAAGATTCCACCTGATCATGCATTTACAAACCCATACAGGCAAGAGGAAGCCTGACCACTCATTTAAGAACTCATACAGGCGAAAAACCGCATACGTTTTATTGTATGAAAAAACATTTAACAGTGGAGACAACCTGATCCAACATTTGAGGACTCATGCAGCCAAGAAACTTTTATGATCTGTGAGAGTGATATTTTGAGTGTGTTCCTGAAGTAGGTATTGTCCCAAACTATTATATTAAAGAAGATGGTTGATCAGAAACATGTTAAAGAAAATTAACACTTTAAAATTTGAAGTTTTGGAAATTCTAGTATATAATTTTTTTTGAAAAAGAAAACATTAATACATTTCTTGGTCAAAAATTGGTGACATATAATGAAATTAATATGGTAGTAAGCACTACTGTGTTTATTTTCAGAAACCTTTAAGGGATGAATATTTTGCTCTAAAATAAGCTATAAGTTCTGTGAATATGGTAGCAGTAAAATTCACATGTTTCATATTTTAGTAGTTTTGAGTTGATATGTGCTTAATGTGCATTATCTGATAAGCATATAATACTATTTTGGATAATTTAGATATTTATTGAATAATTCCCCTCCCCCCCCCCAATATATAGAGCTGTAAATTAATTTATTTGTCTTATTTATCCTTTAGAGTGAATCTTGGGACACGTTCGTGGTGGCGCTGCCCAATTACATACCCGATGGCTCATGACGACGTGTTGTTGGAGTCAATGATGTCGGCTGTCATACATACCTCACGAACTCAACGAGTTGATGTCGGCTGTTGGCTTCATCCAAATAGAATCAACAGAGGGGCTTGGGCATTATCTCATAAGGAATTACAATGATGTTATCATCCTAAAGAAAGGTCTCTTTATGGGTTCACTACAACCCACAGTTCATTCTCGGCTCACAATAGCTCGGAGAATATTGACCTTAAAAAAAACTGATCAACCATTTTGAAGACAAAACATATAAGATGTCAACTCTGTACCGAGCAAACAGTACAGTGTAGATAAAGTTCCACTATATAGTGCGGATTATTGTGAGCGGAACACACATAGGCATGCGAAAAACTTGTATATATATGATAATAATATAGGTATCATAATCCTTTTTTAGCTTATATATATGATAATATAGGCACCATAATCTTTTTAGCTAGTATTTAAGTGGAAATTATTAGCTTTCAATGTAAAAAAAATATGTAAGGACTGTTTAGGTCGATATGTCACTGTAATTATATGGTGATCGAGGATACAAAGGATGGTTGAAACCCATGTTTTCAGAGTAAAATGAAATGGCACTGCAGTCCCCCCCCCCAAAAAAAAAAAAAAAAAAAATATACTGATATTCTACTAAAGAAGGTGGCTCATTATATTACCTGATGAAAATAATAATAAGTAAGGGCAGAAACATAATGTATAACGACTATTATTTAACCATTAAAGTTAAAGTTTATGAGTTTCTGTTCACTTGTAATTGGTAAGATTCATTTCACATTAAGAACCATTCAAATTAACTGATGATGGTTATTATTCTCCTTTCCAATATTTTAACAAATTACATGAGTTTTTGTTAAAGTTTATAACTGATGATGGTCATTATTCTCCTTTCCAATATTTAACTTTCTTTAAATTAAATTACATGAGTTTTTGTTAAAGTTTATGATTTTTTGTTCACTGTGTAATTGGTATGATTGTTTCATATTGTATCATTTCACATTAAAAACCACTCAAATTAACTGATTATGATCATTATTCTCCTTTCCAACATTTATTTAACTTACTTTAAATTAAATTACTTTGAAAATGGCCCCCAGAACCTGGATAGCTTGAAGAATTTTAAAGTAAGTACAGTTGTACTTTCACTTTGGATGGTCAAGTAGTTGAAGAAGGTATTAAATTGTAAAATGCTATGGAGACCTCGAAGTAATTCATGAGGTAGTACGACGGATATCATTTGACTGATGAATTGAGTAACGTCAGAGGATCTATTTTCACTTAGTTTCCTGAACACCGAAATTATTGTTTGGTTGACAATATAGTGGCATGGCCACGAAAGTTGTTCATGAAACCCAGTTTTAGGTCATATAATAAGGGGAAAATTGGTCAAACCATAGTATCGATGACAGACTTCACCACATATCGGGTATTTGGCGATTTTGAGGAGGAAGAATACTCGAAATTTTTTGTTGTACTGATTATTTGTTATATCACATCGACAGAGTATATATATCATGTGAATCAATTTGAGGAAAATTATAGAAGAAAAACATTGAACTGTTTGTTTTCTCATATGGTGAACAACTAATTGCTCGCATGGTGGTGAAAAATTATGGATCAATTGAAATGATCATAATAACTTATAGCACCCCCATTCGCAGACATATTATCTGACTGTATTTTTTTTGTAACCCGAAATCTAAAACTCTTTGTGGATATTATTCAAACGGGGAATAAGGATGAAATTTATAATTTTATCGTTCGAGACGAGGAGGGTTTATCATCATCGCACGAATACGACAATCGTTTTCGAGCTATATATACATACTCACAATACGTCTAGTTGTGTTTATAATACAGTACCTATTTATTTTTTTATTAGAATTTTTTTAGTAAAGACATTCAGGTGGCCTAAATATTAAAAATATATTGAAGGGGGAAGAAACGTTTTACGGGTTAAGCTTTGGCTAAATAAATATCTTTTTACACTTGAAATTACTTTTGATACCAAAATAAAAGGGAAGATGTATTATGAAAATTGAGGTGATAATGTTTTTGTATTTACTTTTATGTAAAATGTGAAAGAAATAATTTTAATTACTCTAGATATTAATTCTTTCATCATTTGAATAAATTAACTATTTTCATAACCCTACTTATATTATAAATACTGTCAATGTCAATGTTCAGTTGGTAAATGTGACAGTTTTCCCCGTGAATGTCGTGTATGTGTTCTTATATGTTGGACCAGACAGGATACATTTTTGACTGATTCATCGCATTTTTGACTACATAGGTAGGTAGGCTGGTTCGGTACAATAATTTTTCCCTGCACACATCGCTATAAAGAATTTTCAACTTGTGTAAGATCTCAATGATACAAGAATGTTTGGGAAATCCATGCCAGTTTCTTCTGATCTATCTCTTCATACTTTATAGTCTTTAAAAAAGAAATAACCTTTTTACAAATTATTTATTATACTATATAAACAAATATTAATTAATTCAAGATAGTAAAAAAATCAATGAGCCTTTGACTAAATAATGGTCTCATATACACTGCAATCAATGTTAAAAAAAAATCCAGTCAAACCGACAACTGTAAAAGCCCTCTGAAAACACACAAACGAAAAAACATTTTAGGTACGATCAATATGAGAGAAGATTCAGTCAAAGTTGCCACCTGACCGAACATTTAGAGGATGTATGTGGAGGAAAATTTGGGTGGAAAGGCTACCTGATCCAGAGAATCAGGTAGCCTTCAGAGAATCAGAGAATCAGCGAAAAACCTTATAAGAGCAATAAAAAAAATCAGTCAAAGAAGCAACCTGATCGCCCATTTGAGAACGCATACTGGCGAAAAACCTTTTACGTGTGATGTGTGTGAAAAACATTTAGTGACAGAGGTAGCCTGATCCGACATTTGAGAACACATACAGGTGAGAAACCACTTATGTGCACTGTATGAAAAAACATTCAGTGAAAGAGACAGCTTGATCCGACATTTGAGAACACACACAGGCAAGAAACATTTTACGTGCGATGTGTGTAAAAAGATATTCAGTGAAAAATACCACCTGATCCGATATTTGAGAACATGCGATGTGTGTGAAAAAACATTCAGTGTCAAATGCAACCAGTGCCGACATTTGAGAACACATCCCGGTGAGAAATCTATTATGTGCAATGTGTGTGAAAAATCATTCAGTCAAAAAAGGTACATGGCCGAACATTTGAGAACACACACAGGCGAGAAATCATTTTCGTGCAATGTGTGTGAAAAACCATCAAGTTAAAAAAGCAGCCTGACCAAACATTTGTAGAATACACACAGGCGAGAAACCATTGATGTGCAATGTGTGTGATAAAAAAATTATTTGCAGAGATAGCCTGACCCAACACTTGAGAACACACACAGGCGAGAAAACTTTTTTGTGCAATGTGTGTGAAAAAACATTTAATGACAGATGCAACCTGAACCAACACTTGAGAACAAACATAGGCGAGAAACCATTTTCGTGCAATGTGTGTGAAAAAACATTCAGTAAAAAATACCACCTGATCCGACATTTGAGAACACACACAGGCGAGAAACCTTTACATGTGACGACGTGTGTGAAAAAAAGATTCAGTCAAAAAAGCCATCTGGTCGAACATTGAAGAACCCAAAGAGGCGCAAAACCTTTTATGTGCGATGAGTGCGAAAAAACATTCAGTTTCAGAAGCAGCCTGTTTACTCATTTGAAAACCCATACAGGCGAAAAACCCGTATACGTGCAAAGAGTGCGAAAAAAAATTCAGTGTCAAATGCAGCTTGATCACTCATTTAAGAACCCATACAGGCGAAAAACCTTTTACGTGCAAGGTGTGCAGAAAAAAAATCAGTCAAACAAGCAACCTGATCACACACATATTAAAACCCATACAGGCGAAAAACCGTATACGTGCAACGAGTGCGGAAAAAAATTCAGTGTCAAATCCAGCTTGATCACCCATTTGAAAACCCATACAGGTGGAGAACTTTTATGATCAATGAGTGTGAAAAAATATCAGTCCTTGAAAAAGCACATAGGTAATAATAAACCTTTTGCATTCAGAATATGTGGAGATAAATTGGGTTAGGGATGCTACGTGACTGAACATTTAAAAAAGACCCCAAACCATTCGATATCATGGAACAAACGTGAAAAGTATAAGAATTCCAATAAAAGACATATTAGGAAAATTGAGGTGAGAACACTGAAACGTTTTAGTGTAGGTATGGAAATACTCAGCTGATTTTCTTAAGGTGGGTGGGGTTCCCAAGATAAAGGGTTTTAAATGTCGTATTATTAAAGACGGTCGCCTACTGTCAAGTCCTCATATATCTACAGACGGGCCTTCCTTTTTTAGGTTAGTGTGTTTGTTAATTTGTTTCATTTGAAATACAGGGAAACCGAACTGATCCATGTGTTATATTTACTAGATGTTAAATTTTTACTCTTTGAAATTGATAATTCATTCTATCTCAATCTCTCACATTGTTTTCTCGTTCTATGTTGGATGCTTGTATCTTCTTCAGAAATATTAATAGGAGATTCTTACTTAGGTTTTTATATACCTTCTTCACTAGACCTCAAATATTTTTTTTAAACCGAATATAGAGAACGAGATCTTATATATAATCTAATTGGGTTCAAAATATTAATTTATATAGTTGTTTAACATGACTAATAGTCGAAGGCCCGTTGATTTTTCAGTTTCTTCCATTATTTAACATGTTTTTTTTATATATTTTAACACTTTCGCGCTATCTGGACGCGCCGGCGCGTTCGGTTTCGTCTAAATATTTTTTTATATATTATAATAAATAGCTTGTCAAAAGTTTATTTTTTTATAGGTTATAAAGTATGAAGATAGAAGAAGGCTGGCACGGATTTCCACGGATAAAACATTTCCTTGGATGAAGATCAACTTAGGTGGTGGAAAACACTTTACAGCTTACAGCGATGTATGTGGGGGGGGGGGCGGAATTATTGTACAAAACCAGACTGAACCAACATTTTAAAAGCCCATCCAACATTTGAAGACCTCTACAGGCGAGAAAAACATTTAGATGCAATGAATCAGTGAAAGATGCATCCTGGTCCCACATTTGTGAACACAATCAAGGTGGAATCCTTTAGGTGTAATGAGTGTGGGAGAATATTCACTCGAAGATGCCACCTGATCGAACATCTGAGAATATGCACAAGGGGAAAACCATATACGTGCATTAAGTACGACCAAAAATTCAGTCAAAGATGTGACCTGATCGAACATTTGAGAACACATACAGGTGAGAAACCATTTATGTGAAATGAATGTAGGGGAAAATACCGTAAAAGATGTCACCTGATCGAACATTTGAGCACACATACAGGTGAAAAACCGTATACATGCAACGAGTGGGAAAAAAACATTCAGTGTCAGAAGCAGCCTGATCACCGATTTGAAAATTCATTCAAGCGAAAAACCGTATAAGTGCAACGAATGGAAAAAAAATTCAGTGTCAAAGGCTGCCTGATCACCCATTTAAGAACCCATACAGGCGAAAAACCGTATACGTGCAATGTGTGCGGAATAAAATTCTGTCAAAAAATTACCCTGACTAAACATTTGAGAACACACACAGGTGAAAAACCGTGTACGTGTAATGTGTGTGGAAAAAAATTCAGTCAAAGGTGTCACCTGATCACCCATTTGAGAACACATACAAGCGAAAAACCGTATATGTGCAACGAGTGCGAAAAAAAATCATTCTCAGAGGCAGCCTGATCACCCATTTAAGAACCCACACAGTCGAAAAACCGTATACATTCAATGTGCGTGGAAAAAAATTCAGTCGAACAAGCAACCTGGATGAACATTTGAAAACACATACAGGCGAAAAGCCATTTACACGTGATGTGTGTGTTAAAAAATTTAGTCGCAGACACAACCTGATTAAACATTTGAGAACACACACAGGTGAAAAACCATATAAATGCAACAAGTGCGGAAAACTTTTTAGCCGCAAAGACAGTCTGGTCGATCATTTGAAAACACATACAAGCGAAAAACTGTATATGTGCAATGTGTGCTGAAAAAAATTCCGTGCCAGAGCCAGCCTTTTCACTCATATAAAAATCCATACAGGCGAAAGACCGTATACGTGCAACGAGTGCCAACAAAATTCAGTGCCAGAGGCAGCCTGATTACCCACTGGAGAACCCATACCGGTGAAAAACCTTTTACGTGCAATGTGTGTAATAAAAATTTTAGTCACTGAGACGGTCTGATTAAACATTTGAGAACACACACAGGTGAAAAACCGTATGCGTGCAATGCGTTTGAAAAAAAATTCAGTCAAAGCGGCAGCTTGATCATCCATTTGAGAAATCATACAGGCGAAAAACCGTATACATGCAACGAGTGCGAAAAAAAATTCAGTGTCAGAAGCAGCCTGATCATTCATTTAAGAATCCATACAGGCGAAAAACCTTTTACGTGCAAGGAGTGTGGTAAAAAAATTCAGTCAAAGATGCCAACTGATCCAACATTTGAGAACCCATACCGATGAAAAACCATATACGTGTGATGTGTGTGAAAAAAACATTTTGTAGCAGAGGAAGCCGGACTCGAGATTTGAGAACACACGTGGGCCAAAACAGTTTTATGATCAATGAGTGTGAAAAAAATATCAGTCATTTGAAAACACACCCAGGTAATAATAATAAACCTTTTGCATTCGGTATAGGTGGAGATCAATTGGGTCAGGGAGGCTGCATGACTGAACTTTTAAAAAAGACTCCACACTCCAGTGAAAAATTGCTTACCTGTAATGAAATCTTTTTGGCTCACGAGGAAAGCATTGATATTAAAGAAGAACCAATTGAAGACCAACCGCCTCTATTGCCTTCCAAATGTTCCCCTGTTCGTAACTCGTGACAGGAGGTTGTTTTAATCATTCACGTATTCCATGTACCATATATGTGAAACTGTGTGTATATACTGAGTGTGTTTCTGAAGTAAATATTGTCCCAAACTATTGTATGGAAGAAGATGGTTGATCAGAAACATGTTAAAGAAAAGAATTAGTTACCCAGTAATAATTAATTACAAAAAATAATCTATAATTTTCTCAGATGTTTTAAGTATATATAAATACTGTTATCATTATTATTCTCGTAATTCTTCTATGGATTTTCTTATTATTAGAATCGAAGAGAAATTAGAAGAATTTCTATTTAAAGTTCTTGCTCTTTATAAACATGATTTATGATAAATTTATAATTTCATTTCTCCTTTACATTTTTGGTCTACAGAGGTCTTTTTTAAAATCTCATTATTTGTGGAGGGTTTAAAACAATAATATGTATTATATAGTTGTTTAACAGACCATCATAATAATGTATATTTCGTGTCTTCTTCAATCTGCCGCCTGGAAAATTCAAATATATTATTAATGTAAATATTTTCACTGCCCACACACAATATTTCAGTCATATATAATGGGATATAGAGATTATTAACAATAAATTAAATACACTCATCGCTCTATTTTAATTTAACAAATGCCATCGATTAATATATGAATTCTAGGCAAGTCCCTCTATCTCCCCTTATACACTTGGTTAACATTGGAAAAATATTAGCCTGGGGAATTAATTAGTATATGAAGCTTACTTAGGGGAAATATAGTGGAGGGAACCTTGTAGTGTACCAGAATTAACAAGGCAGAGCAGTGACAGGATTCAAACTCTTTTTATATATAACACTTTTCCTTGGCCCGACGAGTCACCAGCCGCATCACTATGCCCCAAGGTAGGCCGAGCGTTGCCCACGAATTCACCACCAATTTACTTTTGTTCAATAACTCTTTCACTTTCTCACTTAAATTTTCATGCTACATCCTTCATTTGATGGACTACAGAGAGAAAAACAAATATTAAATTGGTATGAAGAAACGATTCTTCGCGGCAGGGGATCGTATTCCAGGGACCTGCCCGAAATGTTACGCGTACTAGTGGCTGTACAAGAATGTAACAACTCTTGTATATATCTCAAATATATATATATATATATATATATATATATATATATATATATATATATATATATATATATATATATATATATATATATATATATGTCGTACCTAGTAGCCAGAACGCACTTCTCAGCCTACCATGCAAGGCCCGATTTGCCTAATAAGCCAAGTTTTCATGAATTAATTGTTTTTCGACTACCTAACCTACCTAACCTAACCTAACCTAACTTTTTCGGCTACCTAACCAAACCTAACCTATAAAGATAGGTTAGGTTAGGTTAGGTAGGGTTGGTTAGGTTCGGTCATATATCTACGTTAATTTTAACTCCAATAAAAAAAAATTGACCTCATACATAATGAAATGGGTAGCTTTATCATTTCATAAGAAAAAAATTGGAAAAAATATATTAATTCAGGAAAACTGGGCTTATTAGGCAAATCGGGCCTTGAATAGTAGGCCAAAAAGTGAGTTCTGGCTACTAGGTACGACATATATATATATATATATATATATATATATATATATATATATATATATATATATGTCGTACCTAGTAGCCAGAACGCACTTCTCAGCCTACTATGCAAGGCCCAATTTGCCTAATAACCCAAGTTTTCCTGAATTAATATATTTTCTCTCATTTTTTTCTTATGAAATGATAAAGCTACCCATTTCATTATGTATGATGTCAATTTTGTTTTATTGTAGTTAAAATTAACGTAGATATATGACCGAACCTAACCAACCCTACCTAACCTAACCTAACCTATCTAAACCTAACCTAAACTAACACAACTAAGTCAATAATTTATGTTCCTAATATAATGTAATAATAATAATTTAAATAAACTAATTGGAAACAATTTATTGAAAATAAAGAAAATCACTCGGCCTGTTAGGCAAATCGGGCCTTGCATAGTAGGCCAAGAATTGCGTTCTGGCTACTAGGTACGACATATATATATATATATATATATATATATATATATATATATATATATATATATATATATATATATATATTATATATATATATATATATATATATATATATATATATAACTGAAAACTCACACCCCAGAAGTGACTCGAACCCATACTCCCAGAAGCAACGCAACTGGTATGTACAAGACGCCTTAATCCACTTGACCATCACGACCGGACAAAATGAGGTGATAGCCGAGGCTATTTGAACCACCCCACCGCCGGCACTCGGATAGTAATCTTGGGCATAGCATTTTACCAAATCACCTCATTCTTTGGGGCACACGTGAGGAACACAAATGCGAACAAGCCTGAATGGTCCCCAGGACAATATGCAACTGAAAACTCACACCCCAGAAGTGACTCGAACCCATACTCCCAGAAGCAACGCAACTGGTATGTACAAGACGCCTTAATCCACTTGACCATCACGACCGGACAAAATGAGGTGATAGCCGAGGCTATTTGAACCACCCCACCGCCGGCACTCGGATAGTAATCTTGGGCATAGCATTTTACCAAATCACCTCATTCTTTGGGGCACACGTGAGGAACACAAATGCGAACAAGCCTGAATGGTCCCCAGGACAATATGCAACTGAAAACTCACACCCCAGAAGTGACTCGAACCCATACTCCCAGAAGCAACGCAACTGGTATGTACAAGACGCCTTAATCCACTTGACCATCACGACCGGACAAAATGAGGTGATAGCCGAGGCTATTTGAACCACCCCACCGCCGGCACTCGGATAGTAATCTTGGGCATAGCATTTTACCAAATCACCTCATTCTTTGGGGCACACGTGAGGAACACAAATGCGAACAAGCCTGAATGGTCCCCAGGACAATATGCAACTGAAAACTCACACCCCAGAAGTGACTCGAACCCATACTCCCAGAAGCAACGCAACTGGTATGTACAAGACGCCTTAATCCACTTGACCAACACGACCGGACAAAATGAGGTGATAGCCGAGGCTATTTGAACCACCCCACCGCCGGCACTCGGATAGTAATCTTGGGCATAGCATTTTACCAAATCACCTCATTCTTTGGGGCACACGTGAGGAACACAAATGCGAACAAGCCTGAATGGTCCCCAGGACAATATGCAACTGAAAACTCACACCCCAGAAGTGACTCGAACCCATACTCCCAGAAGCAACGCAACTGGTATGTACAAGACGCCTTAATCCACTTGACCATCACGACCGGACAAAATGAGGTGATAGCCGAGGCTATTTGAACCACCCCACCGCCGGCACTCGGATAGTAATCTTGGGCATAGCATTTTACCAAATCACCTCATTCTTTGGGGCACACGTGAGGAACACAAATGCGAACAAGCCTGAATGGTCCCCAGGACAATATGCAACTGAAAACTCACACCCCAGAAGTGACTCGAACCCATACTCCCAGAAGCAACGCAACTGGTATGTACAAGACGCCTTAATCCACTTGACCATCACGACCGGACAAAATGAGGTGATAGCCGAGGCTATTTGAACCACCCCACCGCCGGCACTCGGATAGTAATCTTGGGCATAGCATTTTACCAAATCACCTCATTCTTTGGGGCACACGTGAGGAACACAAATGCGAACAAGCCTGAACAAGTCACTTCTGGGGTGTGAGTTTTCAGTTGCATATTGTCCTGGGGACCATTCAGGCTTGTTCGCATTTGTGTTCCTCACGTGTGCCCCAAAGAATGAGGTGATTTGGTAAAATGCTATGCCCAAGATTACTATCCGAGTGCCGGCGGTGGGGTGGTTCAAATAGCCTCGGCTATCACCTCATTTTGTCCGGTCGTGATGGTCAAGTGGATTAAGGCGTCTTGTACATACCAGTTGCGTTGCTTCTGGGAGTATGGGTTCGAGTCACTTCTGGGGTGTGAGTTTTCAGTTGCATATTGTCCTGGGGACCATTCAGGCTTGTTCGCATTTGTGTTCCTCACGTGTGCCCCAAAGAATGAGGTGATTTGGTAAAATGCTATGCCCAAGATTATTATCCGAGTGCCGGCGGTGGGGTGGTTCAAATAGCCTCGGCTATCACCTCATTTTGTCCGGTCGTGATGGTCAAGTGGATTAAGGCGTCTTGTACATACCAGTTGCGTTGCTTCTGGGAGTATGGGTTCGAGTCACTTCTGGGGTGTGAGTTTTCAGTTGCATATTGTCCTGGGGACCATTCAGGCTTGTTCGCATTTGTGTTCCTCACGTGTGCCCCAAAGAATGAGGTGATTTGGTAAAATGCTATGCCCAAGATTACTATCCGAGTGCCGGCGGTGGGGTGGTTCAAATAGCCTCGGCTATCACCTCATTTTGTCCGGTCGTGATGGTCAAGTGGATTAAGGCGTCTTGTACATACCAGTTGCGTTGCTTCTGGGAGTATGGGTTCGAGTCACTTCTGGGGTGTGAGTTTTCAGTTGCATATTGTCCTGGGGACCATTCAGGCTTGTTCGCATTTGTGTTCCTCACGTGTGCCCCAAAGAATGAGGTGATTTGGTAAAATGCTATGCCCAAGATTACTATCCGAGTGCCGGCGGTGGGGTGGTTCAAATAGCCTCGGCTATCACCTCATTTTGTCCGGTCGTGATGGTCAAGTGGATTAAGGCGTCTTGTACATACCAGTTGCGTTGCTTCTGGGAGTATGGGTTCGAGTCACTTCTGGGGTGTGAGTTTTCAGTTGCATATTGTCCTGGGGACCATTCAGGCTTGTTCGCATTTGTGTTCCTCACGTGTGCCCCAAAGAATGAGGTGATTTGGTAAAATGCTATGCCCAAGATTACTATCCGAGTGCCGGCGGTGGGGTGGTTCAAATAGCCTCGGCTATCACCTCATTTTGTCCGGTCGTGATGGTCAAGTGGATTAAGGCGTCTTGTACATACCAGTTGCGTTGCTTCTGGGAGTATGGGTTCGAGTCACTTCTGGGGTGTGAGTTTTCAGTTGCATATTGTCCTGGGGACCATTCAGGCTTGTTCGCATTTGTGTTCCTCACGTGTGCCCCAAAGAATGAGGTGATTTGGTAAAATGCTATGCCCAAGATTACTATCCGAGTGCCGGCGGTGGGGTGGTTCAAATAGCCTCGGCTATCACCTCATTTTGTCCGGTCGTGATGGTCAAGTGGATTAAGGCGTCTTGTACATACCAGTTGCGTTGCTTCTGGGAGTATGGGTTCGAGTCACTTCTGGGGTGTGAGTTTTCAGTTGCATATTGTCCTGGGGACCATTCAGGCTTGTTCGCATTTGTGTTCCTCACGTGTGCCCCAAAGAATGAGGTGATTTGGTAAAATGCTATGCCCAAGATTACTATCCGAGTGCCGGCGGTGGGGTGGTTCAAATAGCCTCGGCTATCACCTCATTTTGTCCGGTCGTGATGGTCAAGTGGATTAAGGCGTCTTGTACATACCAGTTGCGTTGCTTCTGGGAGTATGGGTTCGAGTCACTTCTGGGGTGTGAGTTTTCAGTTGCATATTGTCCTGGGGACCATTCAGGCTTGTTCGCATTTGTGTTCCTCACGTGTGCCCCAAAGAATGAGGTGATTTGGTAAAATGCTATGCCCAAGATTACTATCCGAGTGCCGGCGGTGGGGTGGTTCAAATAGCCTCGGCTATCACCTCATTTTGTCCGGTCGTGATGGTCAAGTGGATTAAGGCGTCTTGTACATACCAGTTGCGTTGCTTCTGGGAGTATGGGTTCGAGTCACTTCTGGGGTGTGAGTTTTCAGTTGCATATTGTCCTGGGGACCATTCAGGCTTGTTCGCATTTGTGTTCCTCACGTGTGCCCCAAAGAATGAGGTGATTTGGTAAAATGCTATGCCCAAGATTACTATCCGAGTGCCGGCGGTGGGGTGGTTCAAATAGCCTCGGCTATCACCTCATTTTGTCCGGTCGTGATGGTCAAGTGGATTAAGGCGTCTTGTACATACCAGTTGCGTTGCTTCTGGGAGTATGGGTTCGAGTCACTTCTGGGGTGTGAGTTTTCAGTTGCATATTGTCCTGGGGACCATTCAGGCTTGTTCGCATTTGTGTTCCTCACGTGTGCCCCAAAGAATGAGGTGATTTGGTAAAATGCTATGCCCAAGATTACTATCCGAGTGCCGGCGGTGGGGTGGTTCAAATAGCCTCGGCTATCACCTCATTTTGTCCGGTCGTGATGGTCAAGTGGATTAAGGCGTCTTGTACATACCAGTTGCGTTGCTTCTGGGAGTATGGGTTCGAGTCACTTCTGGGGTGTGAGTTTTCAGTTGCATATTGTCCTGGGGACCATTCAGGCTTGTTCGCATTTGTGTTCCTCACGTGTGCCCCAAAGAATGAGGTGATTTGGTAAAATGCTATGCCCAAGATTACTATCCGAGTGCCGGCGGTGGGGTGGTTCAAATAGCCTCGGCTATCACCTCATTTTGTCCGGTCGTGATGGTCAAGTGGATTAAGGCGTCTTGTACATACCAGTTGCGTTGCTTCTGGGAGTATGGGTTCGAGTCACTTCTGGGGTGTGAGTTTTCAGTTGCATATTGTCCTGGGGACCATTCAGGCTTGTTCGCATTTGTGTTCCTCACGTGTGCCCCAAAGAATGAGGTGATTTGGTAAAATGCTATGCCCAAGATTACTATCCGAGTGCCGGCGGTGGGGTGGTTCAAATAGCCTCGGCTATCACCTCATTTTGTCCGGTCGTGATGGTCAAGTGGATTAAGGCGTCTTGTACATACCAGTTGCGTTGCTTCTGGGAGTATGGGTTCGAGTCACTTCTGGGGTGTGAGTTTTCAGTTGCATATTGTCCTGGGGACCATTCAGGCTTGTTCGCATATATATATATATATATATATATATATATATATATATATATATATATATATATATATATATATATATATGGAGAATTTTAGTCGATTTGACTTGTAATTGTTTTTGTGCTTTTTTGGGGGAAAATAATATATTGCGGCTGTAATCAATGGCAAATACACACACAGAAGAAGTGATGTATCCTGATTATGTACTATCTAAGCTCGGATTATTTATACCATTGCGATGAACATTGCCATAATATATGTTACATTAATCCACAGAACATTGATCCTTCACACTTGTCATAATATATGTTGCATTGATTCAATCACACATATCGGCATATAAATAAATTTAATCCGGAAATAAGAACCGCAAAAGGGAGATAGATAAATTAACAGCTCTGTTACATTGATTCAGTGATGCCAATCATAAACTATCGACTCAAAATTTTATTTTTATTTAAAAATCAAATACATTACAATAAATTTGACCAAGAACTTTCCAAACTCATTAGCCAAATTCTCAACGGCTTTCTTCCAAGATGTAATCATCAAAGCCCATTTAATTTCATCTATAAACCTGTATTGAAAGGTATCTGGAATTCGGAGAGAGGAATTCATTTCTTTCCACAAAGCAGCTGCAGTCCAACAACATTCAGTTCCTTCAGTACCCCAGAAATTATTGGTGAAAGCCTGTATGCACTTGGCCTGTAAACTATGTGGAGATAACAAACCTTCGTCTTGAAGGATAAAACTATAAATTTCATCTTTCTCCCCCGTTTGAATAATAACCATGAAGAGTTGAAAATTTTGGGTTAGGAAAAGTATACAATTTGATTTATAATTTGAATAAGTTATTATAATAAGCTCTAAATAAAATGATCCATAATTTTTCACCATTGTGCGACCAATTAATTCATGGTATGAATTAACAACCCATCGAGCACGTGATTTACAGTATGGTTTCTCTACCGTATTCACATGATAAATTCTGTCAATATGTTCTAAGGTAAAACGACATAATTTTTCATAGCATTCATTCCAATCACTAAAAACACGATATGTGTTGTTGCATCCTAAAAAAAAAATATTTATTCTTGAATTTTTCATACAAAAACTTTAAAGTGGGTTTCATGAATATGGGAGTAGAATAAGTTATTATCTTGCCAATAACACTTGCGTGCATGTTTAATTCTCTTTTGTTGCAAATATGAATTGTTACTAATTACGATGTCGCCATGCCTTAAAAGTTTTAGGCTCTCTGGTTAATTCCCAATATATATTTTCAATATACCTAAAATAATAACATCGATGGAAATACTGTTGCATGGATAAAAGTTTCTTCTCTGCCGCCCAATTAATTTTGTTATATGACAACGACGTCGTAATCGATATGCCATCGAGTTTCATCTTTCTCAGAGCTTTTCTTTCCTCGTTCGATGCTTGTATTGTTTTCAGAAAAATGAGAGGATCTTTGGCATAGGATCTGTATCCATTGATATGGGTTTCGCGTGCAAAATTATTTGTGTATAAGGAAAGGACATCACAGAATAATTGACAACTGTTTTCACTGTTAGAAATAAGTTCGACAAATACAGAATAATAATTACCAGTTTCCTCGTCAATTACCATGACTCTCATTATAACTTGTAATTGTAGTGCTACAGGTTACCCTTGTTTATTCGTTCCCATCCAAAATTTAATTGAATAGAGGGTTATTGGTATTACTTTGTTAAACCACCCCGAAGACATTTCCCACTGAAAATACGATACTAGTGGTAATATATTTAAATGATGTTCCAAAGTAATATTTAATCTATCGGCAAAGTAGCGTCTTAAAATTGAGATTAGAGTACGTTCAGATTTTATCCCTGATACAAAAGACTTTCTTAATCTGTTCGATGGTGGCATGTTAATAATACATAAGAATATTCCTTTGACCAGGCTACTTTTAAAAAGTGACAAATTTTTTTTCCCCCACATTCCACTGTTGGTCTCTGTAGAAAATTTGTTTCTGCACATATGGCAGTAAACGTTTTTCCACTGGTATGTGTGCTCTCAAATATATTTGGTTGGAAGGTTTCTGTGACGGAATTTCTTTCCCCTGCACACACTTTGTTATTGTACAACGATTCCGCCTGTGTGTGTATGTTCTCAATGTTTTTAAATATTCTTTCTTGTTAACTTATAAATTTAGTAACACCTCGATATACGACTGTTGCTACTTATTGATTTTTCAAGTTACGACTATAATAATAACGACGAAAAATACGACTCGACTTGTAATCGTTGCCTCGACTAGTGACTCCTATAGACCCCATGTGTGTGTATCATCAACAAGCTTGTGGTGGTTCCTGGTGACAAGAGCAACTCTGCCTCAATTTACAAGATCCACTTGCAATCTAACTACAGACGAGTGTTAAAATGTAGAAGGATTCTTAGCAAGCAAGTAGTAAGCTGCAACCATTCGAACATCCCTATTACATATGTCAATAGACGCAATCATAACATCTTTAATATAAAAATAAAAGAATTAAGCATGGGGAATATGGAAAACTATAAATAGCACTGGCACCATCAATTATTATGTGTATTATAAAAGTCAACTATTTTTTTTTATTTATATTCAAAATTTCAACAAATACATCTTTAAATGTCTTTTGATTTTGACTTCTTTTAATCTCAGGCCACCATGATGGGAACAATTTATAATATATAATCATTTCTCACTTGACAGACAGTTTTTTTTCCTCATAAATAAAATTAATTTATTATTTATTTCCTTGAAACCTGCTGAAACATTCTTCATTTTAATGATTTTGGGAGACGCTGTCGACATCAAAAGTTCTTGATAGGAATGTTCAGAATACGACAGTTTAGGTATATGATGTTCAATAAAATACAGTGGGAATTAACCAGAGATATTGCTTTCGAAGCATGGTTATATGGCCAAGAATGGTCTGAATACGCTAATCAAAAGAGAATTCAACACCAAAAATATTGCTTGTTGAACGACAGAAAGTATCAACGAAAGTTGCACATGAAACCCAATTTTAGTTATTTTTTAATAGGTTTTTGCAAATGTATGCCAGTGGGGAAATTGGTTACACCATACATTGGAATTAGGACACCACCATATACCGGGTATTTAGCGATTGTGAGGAAGAATACTCTGAAATTTATTGTTGTACTAAAAATTTGTTAAATCACATCCACAGCATATATCATGTCAATCAATTTGATAACTGACATAATGATGATAGAAGAAACCTGGAACCATTTATTCACCCGATTGTGGATTCATATGGTGAACTAATTGCACGCATGGTGGTGAAAAATTATGGATCAATTTATTTTGAAATGATTATAATAACTTATAACTTTCCATTTAAATTATTATCTTGATGTATTTTCTTCCAATAAGAAAATTGATATATTATGGAGCTGTTTTATTCAATTGAAAATGAACATATCATAAAACCTTTTTGCCCTTAAATATTCAAGAAACGTACACCTAACACTTTTCCATGTAATCTTTCCTATATTAAAGACACCGTTGGCCAGTCCTCGTTCAGTAGTCACTGTCCCAATAATCACTTCCGAAAATGAATGTTGAATTTCCAGTAGACTTCCAGTGTGGTGGTTATCATAAGTTACAACAGGATGTCCAAATACATAATCCCCACATTCGTTATGGGTTAAAACATTCAAGTCCCTAAGAGCCTGGTGTGTAAATGATGGATTTCTTAAAAATGACAAACAGATATTTATGTAGGTGTCCAGCTTTAGGGGGATAGTTAATAGACTGGTCATGTAATCTTCTAACTTAAAGATGGTATAAATTTTCCTCGTACCACAAATACCATGGACATTGATAAGCATGTCCACAACTTTCTTTACTCGCTCATTATTTAATTATTTATTTATTTATTTATATATATACAAGAAGGTACATTGGGTTTGTGAGAATACATTGGATAGTACAGTATTTACTCTTGTAAAGCCACTAGTACGCGCAGCGTTTCGGGCAGGTCCTTAATCTAACAGATAATTTTAAGTAGGTAATTCCTATCAGAATTGATAAATGATAAAGATACATTGCAAGAGAAAAATGAGATGAGAGAGCTTAGTAAGTATATTAAAGCACATTGTTATATTAAAGCTCTGATTGATTACATTGACAGCTTGATTAGTAATTTAAACAAGATTAATAGACACCATACAGCAGATTGACAGCACATATAAGACAGCAATGATTAATTAATAGTTCGAACAATTTATGATCATAAGTTGAAACTTTTCTTGATAATTTCAGCGGTTTTGGTGACTTTGGAGGACGATACCATGATTACTGTCTCGATGAGCCTTTCAATAAAAAATTAATTAATGTAAAATAATTTTAATATGAAGCTAGATCTAGTTGTTTTCATCTTATCAAAGTTTTGATATGTCATGAAAGTCTGAGAAAGATTAGCCCAAAGATTTCTAGGAGAGAAAGCATTGAGAACATGGGAACTTACCTATTCAATATCTGAAGGTTTCAATCTTCTAATTAAAGTTGGTGATGATAAATCTAGGATCTATGCATGTGTGTATATCGCTCCATTTAACAACTGTAAGGAAGAATGAATATTATTATAATTATTTAATTGCTTGGAAGAAGTAATGTTCTCGATTCATTTTAAGTAACGAAACTTGAGACTAGTGAAAGAAACTGATATACTGTATATGGAAATGTGTGTTGAGGTGTGGGGTAAAGTACATTTACTATATGGCTACTGGACACCCCATCATTCTAAAAAAAAATATAGTTTGCGTGAAATTGGAGAGACTGCCTGACCCAACACTTGACAACATACAGGCGGGGAAACCTTTAAGCTTGTGATGTGTGTGTGAGAGAAATAAACCTTTTTAACGTGCTGGAATATGAAAAAAAAATTAATAGTAGATGCCAACTGGACCAATATTTAATGTAATATTATACTTTGATTTTATAGAAGAAATATATATATTATTTACAAGGGAAACAAACCTTCACAATAAATCATTTTTGGTCAATATACCCTCCGTTTTGTTAGTTTAAAATAACTACTTGTTATCTGGTACTAGAACCCATGCTTTTATAACTAAAACAAAATATATATTTAGAAAATGACCAGGACAACTCCTTTACGGGAGAAAGGTCAGTCATCTTCCCCAAGTAATGTTTTCTAATTAATTAATAATTAAAAGGAGAATATATTAAAAACAAAATAAAATATTAAAATCTTTTTTTTCCCCTTCATATTAAAGCATACTTCTTACTAATAACATTCATTCAATTCCCATATAAATGATTGTATAACTTTCAATTAACATAATTTGTATCTTCGATCATGCCCAAATAATAAACCGTCATCAAAGATATGAATTCAATTATAAATGTTTTTTTTCTATATAGGAGTTTGTACAAAACAATCCAGTAGTTACTAAAAGAAATTCATTCAGGTACTACTTTTGATTTACTACGAAAACTCATAGACAATGCAAGGCCTTTCAATCGACATAATTAATTTAGGTATATGATGTTCGATAATATACAATGGGAATTAACCAGAGATGTTATTGCTTTCAAAGCATAGGTTATATGGCCAAGAATGGTCTGAATACGCTCATCAAAAGAGAATTCATCACCAAAAATATTGCTTGTTGGACGACAGAAAGTGGCAACTGTTATGATCCCAGGTAGCTGAAAAACGAGTCTCCCCTTTGAGAATTATTCTATCAAGCCTGACCTAACCAGAAGGTCTAAGATATATAGAGGTGATAACACATATGTAAAATAGCTGGTTGGAGATGATGAACAATTTAAGATTAGGGGCAGGGTAGAAGAAAACGGATAAATGACTGGTTAGGAGATGTGGACATTTTGCTGGAAGCGTGAGGATCGCTTCTAGAGGAGCTTTGACCTCACTTGAGGCCAGACATCGCAGGGGGAAAGTCGCGCTCCATTGAGCTCCCGTCAGAAGGGAACCCCTAGTGATATATCTCGAAGAGAAGGGAAGTGTGCAGACGTACCAGCTGTGGAATCGAGCTGGGGACGTGTAGTCTCAAGTCCCGGGCGATGAGAAGTGTTTATTAAACCGCCCAGAGGCATTATCGTGGGCCGTGGAAGCACCCTGACCAAGCTTCGTCAGAGGGAGGAGCGCCCTCGACCAGACAATCTGTGGTAAGCACGATATACGCCAGTTCATAGTGATTGCTTGTAGTTGGTCGTGTGCCCAGCGACAGTAGCAATGTTTATTGATAAGTTAGACATGTTTTAATAAGGCAGAAAGCCTGAAATAAGAGAGTGGAGAGTGAGGAACACGGAGCGACGTCCGTCCCCTCTGAGCGCTGGCAGGCAACTGAGGGAGCCCGGCTCCTGACGGCGAAGGGCCCTCCCAGCGTGAGTGAGGACCGCCACCGGGCGAGGTGGAGTATGGACCCGCCCAAAACGGGGGAGTCCACTCTCACTGTATGTAGAGGACAGATAGAGGTTTGAGGCAAACATATTGTGTGAATTTTTTTGTTTTTGTGTTAAAGGGGAAACATTTTTATTGGAGTGTCGATGGGTTGCAGGTTTGTCTTTGGGGAAGAAGTTGTTGAGAACTTCGAAGCCAGCCCAGATGAAGTAATTGATGAGACTCCAAGGTAGTGGAGCAGAGGACCTCGATGCTGTGAGGAGAAGCAGTGAATAGTGTCACGTGCTTCTGTAGAGGTGGTGAAGCACCATAGTTGCTCGAGGAAACTTCATGGTGTAGCAGCCAAGAGAGCTGTGGAGGAACCTAGCAGAAGGGTGAAGCACCGTAGTTGCTCAAGGAGAACCTCATGATAGCAGCCTGGAGGAGCTGCAGAGGATCCTGGTAGTTAAGCCCAGAAGAACCTGAAGATCAGGGTAGTGAACTTCCAGAGGTGGAAGGGAAGCTCTGGTAGATTAATTGTAGGGAGTTGATAGTGTTTGGTTGTCATTAGCGTGCAAGACGCAGTGAGAGGTGAGTGATTGTTGGCATTCTTATGTCAAGTAGTGTTTTATACTGAAGATTAGAGTTACAGTCGTAGGCTGGATTACCTACAGATGTATGCGTTCTAGGACTGATAGAGTGATCGATTGATCATTGCTGTGTATCAATGAACATTTATACTGATATATGTTATTGCATTCAAATGCTGATTTTCTTTGTACACATTTATAGATACATATATATATTCTCTTGCTGATGGTGCAACAGTGTATGTAGACTTGATCAACTTGAGGAGGTTGATAGTATCAGGTGGTGAACCAGGAGATAGGATACCACTTGATAAGCTGATGATAGAGTTCTGATGATGTTGGAGTGCAACCTGATTGTAATAGTATCGAGTATAGGATTCATTATTACTGTATATGTGTATGTATTGTGTAGGTGCTTTGTCCAGTAAATGTATCCCAATTTGCTGGTGTTTGCCCTTGTCCTAGTAAAGGCTTCCCAGGAGGTAGTAAAGAAGGAGAGAGAGAGAGAGAAAGAACCAAGAACCACTGCTGTGGACAGGGTAGAAAGTAATACTAATAAGTCAAAAGGGGATTGAGGAGATCATATCACCTAAGGAGAGAGTGGGGAGTCACAGCGGCTCGAGTGGGTGTGTGCACGTGACAACGAGGCTAAGTGTTGGAGCCACATCCCCTAAATGTGTGACGTTGAGCCCCTCTCCAAGAACCAGAAACGCCAAGGGTGATCTCATAGTGAGGTATAAGCACTCTACCGAGTTGTGGGTTGGGTTGTTCGTAAAGTAGGAACACGACGACAACACCACCAACCCACAGAACTATAATAAATTGGGGGCCTGTGTCCGGGAGAGTGAACTGACACACCCACACCCTGTCCAAGAGTGGATTTGTACACCTTTGCTGAAATAAACTGTGTGACCACAGGTGTATATTCTCTCTTGGGAAGACTCACAGGACAAAATGGATAAGGTGCAAGCATTTATGGAGTCAGGCAAGCCTGAGGACTTAGAAGGTTGCACGAGGGATCAATTGAAACAAATAGCAGAAAAATGTGGCATTAGTTTGAAAGCATCTAAAGTAGCTGGGATGAAGGATGAGATCCTGAGGCAGTTAAGAGCCAGAAGTGAAGCGGCAGAGCAAGGAGCCCAACAAGGAGCTGAAAGTGGAAAGGAGGATGATGGGCAGGATGAAGTGAGATCCCAGGGATCGAGTAGGAGCAGTAAGAGTAGCCGCAGTAGCAGGAGTAGCCGAAATAGGAGCTTGGAGAGATTCCAGCTAGAGCTCCAGATGCAGCAACAACGAGAGGACAATGAGAGACAGTTCCAGCTGGAAAAGATGAAGTTAGAACTCCAGATGAAAAAGGAAATAGAAAAAGAGAAAACCAGACTGGAGGTAGAAAAAGAGAAAACCAGACTGGAAGTAGAAAAAGAGAAAACCAGAGTAAGAGAACTGGAGTTGGAACAGGAGAAAGAAAAAGAGAAAGCAAGGCTAGAGGTGGAAAAAAGAAAAAGAGAGAACAAAACAAATGCAGATAGAAGCGAATAGAACCTTGGCTGAACAAAGGATTGAACATGGGTTGCCAGAGAGCACCACCCAGGTATTACACCCACCAGATGTTAGGGTTAGGGAGAAGGACATTCCCTTGTTTGTTCCCGAAGAGGCGGAAAGCTTCTTCGAGCATTTTGAAAAAGTTGCCAGCATCAAGGAGTGGCCACAGGAGGAATGGGCCCAGCTGGTCCAGTTAAGATTGACCGGTGCAGCCAGGGAGGCGTACACCCATTGTCACTGGAAGAGTGCCAGGATTACACCACAGTAAAGAGCAGCATATTGCGCTCGTTTCAGTTAACCCCAGAAGCTTATAGGAAGCGCTTCAGAGAGATGATCAAAGTTGGTACGTGTACGTTTGCTGAGACAGCAAGGGATCTGGAAAGACGATTCCAGAAGTGGATTGAGGCTGCTGGAGTTGGATCTTACGCTGACCTGAAGCAACTGATGGTCATGGAGATGTTCTTGGAGATGATGCATCCCGAAACAAAGTTCAAGATCCAAGAAGCAGGGATAAAGGAGGTGAAAGACGCCGCAGATAGGGCGGATATGATTACTGAAGCGTACAAGAGCTTAAGGGAGAACAGAGTGAGAAGCGAGGCGAGACGCAGCAATAGCAGACCCAGTGGAGTCTGGGGAGGAAGAAGTTTTGGGGGGCAGACAAGCAGACCAGCTAGTTTTAAGCCCCAGGAAGGAAAGTTGCCGAGTCCGCCTGCTGGAGGTAAGCAGGAAAATAAAAATGTGCAGAGGAGACAAGAGTCCAATGAAGCTCCACAGAGTATGAGTAGTACATCTGGCCCGAGGAACTCCAATATGAGTGGGCAGAGTCAGAGCCACTCGGGGGCGTATAGGAGAGATTTCTCCCAAATGAGATGCTACAAGTGCAACAGATCGGGTCACATAATGCGAGATTGTCGGCAGGGCAAGAGAGTCGTGACCCTGACCACATGTGATCCCCGGAAGAAGTACTTTGATGTACAACAAGACAAACCACAGAAGGTAGATTTGATGAACGAGCGGTATAGGCCGTTCATTAGTAAAGGTTGGGTCGGCATAGAAGGTCAACCCGAGGTGGAGGTTAGTATCCTCAGGGATACTGGAGCCAATCAGAGCTTGATTCTGAGAGACCTAATAAGAAATGATCGATTGTTAGCTGGCAGTAGGAGGATAAAGGTTCATGGGTTGTTGTCTAAGAGTGACATGCCCGTGTGTGCTGTCCAGTTGAAGTCAGATTATTTGTCGGCGGAGGTGATGTTGGGAGTGTGCCCCAACATACCTGTTCCGGGAATCCAAGTGATCCTGGGGAACGACTTGTGTGGGTCCAAGGTGTTGCCAGAGCTGATAGTGAAAGCTGTGCCGGAGGTGAACCAGAAGGACCGCGGTACAAGTGGAACGCCGGACAAGATAGATCTAGCCAGCATCCTTGAAGATGAGGCAGAGGACAGTCAATCATCGTATACCTGGCCTGTGCAGTGACAGAGTCGGACGTAGCCGCCGATGAAGACATTGGAGATGATATGGCAGTGTCGACTCCACCAAAGGAGGAGGTCAACATGGACATGTCTGGGCTGTTCGATGAAGATCCAGCTCAGAAGAATGAGGATTCGAGGAGACAGGAAATGAAGATGACCCTACCTGAAAGGTTCAGCGTGAACCGAGCGGACCTGATTAGGGCTCAAAAAGAGGAGTTTATAGATCTAATCAGGGAGGCAAAAGGGGGAAACTCATATCCGGAGTCCCCCGTGTATTACTACTTGGACGATGGCGTACTAATGAGGAAGTGGCGACCGGACAAAGCCGGCGCAGATAAGGTATGGTTGAAGAAGCGCCAAGTGTTAGTGCCGAAGGAGTTTAGGGCGGCCGTGTTAGAACTAGCCCACTCCGTAGCTATGGCAGGGCACTTAGGGGTGAAGAAGACCTTAAATAAGGTGCAGGAGCACTTCTACTGGCCGAACGTGTGGAAGGAGGTAAAGAAATATTGTAGGACATGTTTGGAGTGCCAACGTGCAGGTAAGCCGGCTCCGGCTATACCAAAGGCACCCTTAAAGCCCATACCGGCATTTGGCGAGCCTTTTGAGAGAGTCTTGATAGACTGTGTAGGTCCGTTGCCAAGGACCAGAAAAGGCCACGAGTACTTACTGACCATAATGTGCACGGCCACCCGTTTCCCCGAAACGATCCCCCTGAGAACAGTGACGTCGAGAGCCGTTCTGGATAGACTACAGAACTACATTGCATGGGTAGGAATGCCCAAGGTTATCCAGACGGACCAGGGGAGCGTCTTCCAGTCGAAGTTGTTTAGGGAAACTGTGAAAGGATGGAGAGTAGAGCAAGTGCGCTTATTACCGTATCACCCTCAGTCGCAGGGAGCGTTGGAGCGTTTCCATGGAACGCTGAAGAGCTTGTTGAGGATATACTGCGCAGAGGAAGGGAGTAGTTGGGACGAGGCATTACCATCCGTGTTGTTCGCCATCAGGGATGCGGTAGTAGAATCACTCTCGGATTCACCCCATTTCAACTGGTGTACGGACACTCCGTGAGGAGCCCAGTGGGCGCGCTGAAGGAGCAGCTCACCGTGGATAGGCCTAAGGTGGACGTGGGACAATATGTGAAGACTTTTAGAGAGCGACTCTCTACGGCCAGAGATTTGGCCAAGGAAAATTTGAGGACATCCCAGGCAGAGATGGTAAGGTACCACGACAGGAAGGCGAAGGGCAGGAAATTTCAAGAAGGAGATCAGGTGTTAGTCCTACTACCGGTAAAAGGAAGTATATACGAGTCGAGATTTTGTGGACCATATACCATCCAAAAGGCGTTAGGGGATGTGAATTATGTAATCCACATGCCAGATCGTCCGAGGAAGTCACAGGTTTGCCACGTGAACATGATAAAGAGGTACTATGACAGAGATAAACCTCTAGGCGATGAAGAACAGATGGAAACCCCATTGCAGGCGACTGTGCTTTGTGTAGGAGACGGCAAAAGGATAGAAGAGGAGAACTGTAAGTTAGAGAGGGCCGATGGCGCGAAGATATCAAATACGGAAAGCTTGGCCAAGATAGATGAGCGTCTGGGTCATTTGGAGGATGACCAACGCCAAGAGCTAGTGGAGATCCTACGGAGGAATAAGTCGTTATTTACGGACGTGCCTAGAAGACACCGCGAAATGGTGCACGAAGTGAATGTAGGGAGTGCTGACCCCATCAAGCAGCACCCTTAGAGTTAACCCGGATAAAGCAGCGGCAATGAGAGCAGAAGTGAAGTATCTGCTAGATAACGACTTGGCAGAGGTGAGCGACAGTGACTGGAGTTCGCCATGCCTCCTCGTGAAGAAGAGTGACGGCACGTACCGGTTCTGCACCGATTATAGGAAAGTGAATGCAGTCACGGTCGCTGACTCGTTTCCAATACCGCGCATTGACGATTGCATAGATCGGATTGGGAGTGCACGGTATGTCTCGAAGATAGACCTGTTGAAGGGATACTACCAGATTCCCCTGTCCGAGTAGGCCAAGAGGATCTCAGCGTTCGTTACACCCGATGGCTTGTACCAATATAAAGTGGTGCTGTTCGGAATGAAGAATAGTGGTAGTTGTTTTCAAAGAGTAATGAATCAGGTATTACAAGGCGCAACTGGATATGCAGTGTACATCGATGATATTGTGGTGTTCGCTGATTCCTGGAAGGATCACGTGGATCGACTTTTGGATTTGTTCGATCGGTTGGGGAAGGCCAACATGACGATCAACTTGGCAAAAAGCGAGTTCGGGAGAGCCCGCCTGGAGTACCTTGGATATATAGTAGGGCAAGGCGAGGTTGCTCCGGTAAGAACAAAGGTGGAGGCCATTGACAACTTCCCGGTGCCCAGGAGTAAGAAAGAATTGTTGAGATACCTCGGTATGATTGGGTATTACCGGAAGTTCTGTGAAAATTTCTCCACCATAGCCGCTCCTATGACGAGTTTGCTATCAAAGAGCAAGAAGTGGGAGTGGAATGGAACAGCACAAGAAGCGTTTGTAAAGACCAAAAGACTGTTGACTGAGGCACCTGTACTAGTGTCGCCAGATTTTGAAGCGCCGTTTACGTTATTTGTAGATGCCAGTGATATAGGGGCTGGAGCTGTACTGACGCAGCAGAATGATGGAATTTACCGCCCCATGTCCTTCTTCTCGAAGAAGTTCGTTAAGCACCAGAGGTCGTACAGTACAGTCGAGAAAGAGACTTTGGCCCTGGTGATGGCATTGAAACATTTTGAAGTGTATGTGAGTGGGGGAGGACACCCAGTGATGGTGTATGCAGACCATAATCCCCTAGTTTTCCTGAAGAAAATGAAGCATGCAAACCAGAGATTAACCAGATGGTTTTTATCGCTCCAAGAGTATGACCTGGTGATAACGCACATAAGAGGGCGAGACAATGTAGTGGCTGATGCGTTATCTCGAGCCTAGCCACTAGAATAATTCTCAAAAACAAAGGGGAGGGAGTGTTATGATCCCAGGTAGCCGAAAAACGAGCCTCCCTTTGAGAATTATTCTATCAAGCCTGACCTAACCAGAAGGTCTAAGATATATAGAGGTGATAACACATATGTAAAATAGCTGGTTGGAGATGATGAACAATTTAAGATTAGGGGCAGGGTAGAAGAAAACGGATAAATGACTGGTTAAGAGATGTGGACATTTTGCTGGAAGCGTGAGGCTCGCTTCTAGAGGGGCTTTGACCTCACTTGAGGCCAGACATCGCAGGGGGAAAGCCGCGCTCCGTTGAGCTCCCATCAGAAGGGAACCCCTAGTGATATATCTCGAAGAGAAGGGAAGTGTGCAGACGTACCAGCTGTGGAATCGAGCTGGGGACGTGTGGTCTCAAGTCCCGGGCGATGAGAAGTGTTTATTAAACCGCCCAGAGGAATATCGTGGGCCGTGAAGCGCCCTTCGTCAGAGGGAGGAGCGCCCTCGACCAGACAATCTGTGGTAAGCACGATATACGCCAGTTCATAGTGATTGCTTGTAGTTGGTCGTGTGCCCAGCGACAGTAGCAATGTTTATTGATAAGTTAGACATGTTTTAATAAGGCAGAAAGCCTGAAATAAGAGAGTGGAGAGTGAGGAACACGGAGCGACGTCCGTCCCCTCTGAGCGCTGGCAGGCAACTGAGGGAGCCCGGCTCCTGACGGCGAAGGGCCCTCCCAGCGTGAGTGAGGACCGCCACCGGGCGAGGTGGAGTATGGACCCGCCCAAAACGGGGGAGTCCACTCTCACTGTATGTAGAGGACAGATAGAGGTTCGAGGCAAACATATTGTGTGATTTTTTTTGTTTATGTGTTAAAGGGGAAACATTTTTATTGGAGTGTCGATGGGTTGCAGGTTTGTCTTTGGGGAAGAAGTTGTTGAGAACTTCGAAGCCAGCCCAGATGAAGTAACTGATGAGACTCCAAGGTAGTGGAGCAGAGGACCTCGAGCTGTGAGGAAAAGCAGTGAAGAGTGTCACGTGCTTCTGTAGAGGTGGTGAAGCACCATAGTTGCTCGAGGAAACTTCATGGTGTAGCAGCCAAGAGAGCTGTGGAGGAACCTAGCAGAAGAGTGAAGCACCGTAGTTGCTCAAGGAGAACCTCATGATAGCAGCCTGGAGGAGCTGCAGAGGATCCTGGTAGTTAAGCCCAGAAGAACCTGAAGATCAGGGTAGTGAACTTCCAGAGGTGGAAGGGAAGTTCTGGTAGATTAATTGTAGGGAGTTGATAGTGTTTGGTTGTCATTAGCGTGCAAGACGCAGTGAGAGGTGAGTGATTGTTGGCATTCTTATGTCAAGGAGTGTTTTATACTGAAGATTAGAGTTACAGTCGTAGGCTGGATTACCTACAGATGTATGCGTTCTAGGACTGATAGAGTGATCGATTGATCATTGTTGTGTATCAATGAACATTTATACTGATATATGTTATTGCATTCAAATGCTGATTTTCTTTGTACACATTTATAGATACATATATATATTCTCTTGCTGATGGTGCAACAGTGTATGTAGACTTGATCAACTTGAGGAGGTTGATAGTATCAGGTGGTGAACCAGGAGATAGGATACCACTTGATAAGCTGATGATAGAGTTCTGATGATGTTGGAGTGCAACCTGATTGTAATAGTATAGAGTATAGGATTCATTATTACTGTATGTGTGTATGTATTGTGTAGGTGCTTTGTCCAGTAAATGTATCCCAATTTGCTGGTGTTTGCCCTTGTCCTAGTGAGGCTTCCCAGGAGGTAGTAAAGAAGGAGAGAGAGAGAGAAAGAACCAAGAACCACTGCTGTGGACAGGGTAGAAGGTAATACTAATAAGTCAACAGGGGATTGAGGAGATCATATCACCTAAGGAGAGAGTGGGGAGTCACAGCGGCTCGAGTGGGTGTGTGCACGTGACAACGAGGCTAAGTGTTGGAGCCGCATCCCTTAAATGTGTGACGTTGAGCCCCTCTCCAAGAACCAGAAACGCCAAGGGTGATCTCATAGTGAGGTATAAGCACTCTACCGAGTTGTGGGTTGGGTTGTTCGTAAAGTAGGAACACGACGACAACACCACCAACCCACAGAACTATAATACAACTAAAGTTGCAACTGAAACCCAGTTTTAGGTTATTTATTAATAGGTTGATGCAAATGTATGACTGTGGCGAAATCGATTACACTATACTTTGGAATTGGGACACCACCATATATCAGGTATTTAACGATTGTGAGGAAGAATACTCTGATTTTTTTTGTTATACTAATAATTTGGTGAATCATATCGACAGAGTGATTAAGCGTTAATCATTAACGCCTAATGCATTAAGACAGACAGCATTAAGCGGTTACTTGGTTGATACACAAAGTCACTCGCTTGCTAATTGAAGTAAGATTGTAAATCGAGACATATTTTTCGAGGAAATTGTGATCGTAATTCGTAAAATTCGTAAGTAGGGACTGTCTTGATAAATTATACAGAACGTAACTTTTGTCGTATATTCTTAGGTTAATTTTTTTCTACCGACTTCTTTATAAGATATGCATATCAGTAGAAATTCTTGCCAGGTCCCCCTTTCCTGGGTAAATTAGCATTTCAGATCATATTTTTGTTCATTATTTGTTAGACACATAATGTTGTTATATCCCGATGATATCAAATTCAAATCTTTTGTACGTTTTTGTACATCAGACTGGCAATTATCTGACTATATTTTAAAGTACTATACTGATAGGCTAGATATTACATTAGAACCAGATATAGATTGTCCACCATTGTTTGAACCAAAGCATAGTCTTATGTATAATATAAATATAATACCTGTAACTCTTTATTCCTTAAAAATATGGATGGGATCTACCGAAAAAGGATATCCACTGGCATCACAATTACAATTTATACTGCGAGTTAGAATTATTGGTATTGAAATGGAAACGGATTATTGTATGTCTATCGAACTTATTTCTAACATCGATGAAAGATACATAACATTCTGTGAATTTAATTATCTCAAATGGATTCTAAAAATAAATAGAAATGGATATAGATCCTATGCAAAGGACTCTCTCATATTTCTAAACATGGTACAAGCTTCTAATGAGGAAAAAGAAGCTTTAAAACAAATGATGCGAATCGACGGAATATTGTTTCCACCGTCATCGTCATGCAACAGAATTTTCAATTGGAAAAACGAAAAAGTGTTTTGGTTCATACAATGCTATTTCAATCGGCATTATTATTTTAGGTACATGATGTTTACAAATATACATTGGAAATCAACTGGAGAATTGGAAGTTTATAAACAATGGCTGATATGTTATGAAAAATGGCGTGATTACGGGCATCAAAAGAGAATTAAACATGAACCTTATTGTTTATATGAAAACCGAATTCGTCAAAATATAATTGATATAGAACCAAACATGAAATATTTTTATACTAAATTTCGGAATGATCATTATTACAAAATATGGCGTAAAAGTGACGAATACACATTTCATATTTTTAGCGATGGTGATGAACACTGTGATAACATATGCTGCATTGACCTCAAAAGCATTGACAGAGTTTATCATGTAATTAAATCGAAAGCATACTATGAACTAATTGCTCGTATGGGGGTGAAAGAATATGGATCATATTATTATTTTTTTTTTTTTTTTTTTTTTTTTTTTTTTTTTTTAGATATATACAAGAGTTGTTACATTCTTGTACAGCCACTAGTACGCGTAGCGTTTCGGGCAGGTCCCTGGAATACGATCCCCTGCCGCGAAGACTCGTTTTTTCATCCAAGTACACATTTTACTGTTGTGTTAAACAGAGGCTACAGTTAAGGAATTGCGCCCAGTAAATCCTCCCCGGCCAGGATACGAACCCATGACATAGCGCTCGCGGAACGCCAGGCGAGTGTCTTACCACTATACCACGGATTTAGAAATGATTATAAACTCTCACCATTACTCTGACTGGGATAAAAGCGAATGCATAATTTTTATAACAAGTAATCCCCAACTCTTTATGGATATAATTCAAACTAGGGACAAAGATAAAATTTGTAATTTTATCCAACGAGATGAAGGTTTATCTCTGATTGTCTACAATAACAAAACAAAGAGTAGTTTATTGGCCAGATGCACTCGGGTTATTGTAAATTCTTTTTTGGATACAAGTACAGGAATAGAAGACTGTTGGAATGTAGCCACTTTGCATAAAGAAATAGATTCCACCTTCCAAATCCCTCATTCAACTAAACAGCTGTTAATTAACAAAGGTTCAGAAAATCTAATAATTAGTAGATCCTGGAAGAGAGCTGTAGAAGATTTAAAGTACTTGGCAGTAAATAAGGTCGACTATGAGAAACTCAAGGATGAAATTCGCGAGAAACAACAAAGAATTGACGATTTGATAAATGAAAAAAACCTAGAGAGAACACAAGTCACAAAAGAGCAACTGAAGGCCGAGGGATGGAAAATTACAAATATCATATTATTATAACATTTATATGGTGACATGATAAATTGGAGCGATCCCACCGATATATTAAGTGATTCTTCTATTGATATGAATACTGGGTGTAGTGATTCATCATCTAGTTCTGAGAGTCAGGCAATTGCTTGGGGATATAACAAGCATCTTTAGTAGCTGGACCTACCGGACCTGCTTTGGAATTACAACCCGTTTCTGGGAACGAATTAAATTCATTAAATGGAGAATTTATGCGGACTGTCGTAATGTGGACGGGTGTAATGCAAGTGCTCCTGGATATTGCGAACTTGGCCTCACTGTAACGGTGCCAGTGCCTGTGAAAGACAATCTGGTAGTTTTCCTGTAGAATATGAATGTGAGGATGACCGACAAGAATACATATGTTGGAGATACGTGTTGTGGGGCATATAAGGCTTTTTTTTACCACTATTTCGAGGATAATTTTGAATATGTGAATAGTGAGTGCAATTATGTTATCAAAGGTTCGGTTCTATATAATATAATAAATCAAATTTAACAGGCTCCTTTAAGTCATTGTAACAATTTTAGTGGGGTATAAAGAATTAATGCCATAAAATTATTTTATTTGTGGCTCATGTGATCCTTATATACTGACTGATCTATCAAATTTTGGCTCAAACTGATATATAAATGTAATAATGTATTTAGAGTGTGGGTATCTATTTTTGGGCCGAAATGTGGTCGCTATTAATAATAATCTAAGCCGGTATTCCATTCACCTTATGAAAGTAATAGGGGTTTTCTCCAGAAACTTGTTCTAATTATATTTAATAAACATGCGCAAGTTATTTTCTTATAGGCCTTTTGTAAAGGACATGGTTAGGTTAAGGTTCATTATTTCAAACGAAAAATTGAAAATATATAAATTTGGGAAATTTTACTTATTAGATAGATCAGTAGATCGGGTTTGGCACATAGCCTTGAGTACTACTCAAGACGTCCTTTTGTAAAGGACATGGTAAGGTTAAGGATAATTATTTCATACAAAAATTGAAAATATATAAATTTGGGAAATTTTCCTTATTAGATAGATCAGGAGATTGGGCTTTGCATAGCCTTGAGTACTACTGCGTTCTGGTTATTAGGTACAAGACGTTTCCATTTTGGTGGAAACTTTTTTCTAAAAAAAATTAACAATCAAGGAAATCAGCAGCCATGAGAATATCTAGAGCAATTTCTGAATCAATTGGAAATTCTGGATTATTCATCTTACTATTATTAAATTGAGCATTGTAGGTGAAATACATACTCACTTTCTGAAGAACATGTGATCTGCAGATAAAATATAAAAACATAATTATTTATGGTATACACTTTATTATGCAAGGTTATACAGTTTCATATCTGATTTTATACAAAAAATTAACATTAAGAGGACACAAAAAAATGTTCGCTTCCTAGAGGCTGTAGATTCCCTCGAACTCCTCCGATGCCGGGCAGGAACCGAGGATGCAGCGAGCATTCCCCCTCTGGATCGCGACACTGAGGCGCTGAAAGAGAAAACTTGCTGCTCTAGGGTCTCTTGTGGTGTCAATGAGCTTGGAACCAAGATCCTTAAGAAACCTCCTTGCACTCTCTCTCCATGGGCCTAGGGTCTCAAACCCTATTGGAACGAAGTTGTACCAATGATCTAATTGCCTGTACTTGGCTGACTTGTCTCTTTCTCTGCGTGTCGCCGCGGCTCCTGCTGTGCCAGCAGAGAGGTTGATGTATGTGGTTGCCAGGGTGGATACACAAGTATAGTCCCATGCCAACTGTCTGCCTCCCTTCCACAGTCGCATTATGATTCCATCTGGTCGGCGGGCAAAGCTTACAGAGTCACGGTTCAGTAGGCTGCAGGGCTCTCTCTCCGCTGGACACTGAGCAGAGGCAAGGCTTCTTTTAATGATGTCATTGACTTTGTTGTGTCTAGTGTGCCAACCACCAGATTTTCCACAGTGCAGGCCATGCAATCCATATTTGTCAGCATCTGCCTCGCCGCAAATACACCTATGAACAGTGTGGATAGGGGCAGCAAGACGGAGAGCGACTGCAATACGGAGCTCCTGCAGATCAAGACGTGTGCCTGTCGCAGACATAGGGACTGCCAAAAGGAAGCCCCTGCATGGGGAGCCTGCACAGCTGTGAGGCGTGCACGATCACTGGGGGTTGTTGCTGCCTCCAGCAAAGCTGTGGCTTCTTTGTCTACAATGGGCCTGTCCCAGCTGGATTGTTTCTCAGCTTTCGGCATGGCGGGTCTGCCATGGCACCCCATTTCGTGTCGCATTCCGTGTAATGGGGATCCTGTATCCCCGCTACATCACTCAGGGTGTCAAGTAGAATTTCCTTAACCAGGTCATCTGATGCTGAGGAGGAAGACAGGAAGGCTGGGACAGCTATTTGAGTAGCAGTGCGGACACCTAAGCCACCGAGCCTAACAGGAAGAGTGGCTTGTTTCCACTGGCATTCGTTGAGGGAGAGGTTAACAACTTTTTCCAGCATGGTCTTCAGTAAGAGGTCATACTCTTCAAGCTTTCGGCTGTTGTAAGATGGGGCGCACCTCAGAAAGTAGGTTAGCCTCGGAAGGGATAGGCATTTGGTGAGGAGATAAAAAGCATCGTGGGCATCGATGTCACCTATTCTGTCTTCCATCCTCCTAAGGTCTGCGATTTTCTTGTCAAGGATCTCCTCAATGGCGTTAGACCCGAGAGGGGCTCCAAGGAGGGTGCTGTTCTCGCCCTTGATGACATGGGCTCCAGGCAAGGCAGACCTTATTCTAGCTTCGATGTCTGGGCTGGAAGAGACTACTTCACACTTGGAAGGGTTCAGGACAAGACCCAGGCTTACTTCTTGCTCCATTATTTTCCTGATATCTGCCAAGAGGTGGTCTACGGTGCCAGCTATAGTGCCATCATCTAAAAACCAGATGTTGAACTCGCTGGACAAGCTTTCGGTGATTTCTTTTAAGACTAAGCAGAAAAGAAGGGGGAGCAAGAGGATCACCTTGCTGAACACCTTCACATGATCTGATTTCATGTTCACCAAAGAGCAGTTTTGACTCACCACTGTAGCACGATAGTATGAACAGGTAGAGGGGCAGGAAATGGCGATGTACGGCACACAGTACTGCATCTCTTCTGACCATGTTGAAGGCATTCTTAAAGTCCAGTTTGAGCAGGGCCTTTTCATCAGAAATGTTGGTGATGTATGCTCGTGCTGCATGGGCAGCCGCTTCACAGCCTTGGGGGATTCCAAATCCTAGCTGGATTGGTTTCAGCAATTCAGCCGCTTGCTGGCTGACTACCCTCGTAGCAGCCTTGGCAATCAGGCGTCAGAGAGTGTTGCCAACAGCGATTGGCCTGATTCCTTCATCCTTCTTTTTGAGAGCACAGAGGGAGGCACCAAAAAAGAGAGGCCTGATGACCTCAGGTATCTCACCAGCCAGGCACATGTTGACGAACCTTGCGAGTTCCATAAGAAGATCTTGTGCAGCATCACCAACCGCAGGATTTAACATTTGCTTGATGTGTTGAAGTTTTAACCCTGTAAAGCCGCCTGCTGACCCAGGTGGAAAAGAAAGGGTTGCTTTGTAGACCTCAGATTCACCAACGATTAATGGGTCTGAAATGGTGTCGGCTGATGGCGGAACGATGTTGTCGCCTTGAGGGGCTCCGGGTGGGTGCTTGCTTTGCAGGGCCTGTGCTGTGGTTGAGTTTCGAGGAGCAATTTTCTAGTCACTGTTGAGGACTCTAATAGCACTTGCGGTATTTCCCTCTTCAATTTTCTTGGTGATTTGTGCTCTGATTTTGTACGTTTCCGGTACGTTGTTGTTACCATTTCTGCGGTGGATGTGTTTTGCTCGGAGAGGCAGGTGAACTAGGTTGTCCCCCCTTGGGTATTCATTTATCGCCCTCAGGACCGAGGAAGCAAGTGATCTGTCCCTCCGGTGACGGTGAGGCATACATTGCCAAACAAAAGGACATTATGCCATGCTTGAATGTTTTCCGGGGCATCATTGACCCTTTTTAGAAGATTACAGAGCTTGGCTGCTGCATTTGGGTGGGCTGCTTTTGGGATGTGTGGTAATGTTCTAGCAGACGTCGCTATAATCGCTTGGGTGAGGTTTTCAGATGAGATTAGGTTAATGGGAGTCTCTTCTCTAACTGTCAATGGCAGCTGGTCATTGCTTCCCTTTGGAAGCTGGTGGGAACCACTGCATCTTACCTCGTTGACGGTGTGAAAGCGGATAACACCACCATTGGAGTTTATGGCGGTGTTTTTGTTGCATACTCGGCAAAAACATCTTTTAGGAGCAGTTTTAATTATTAATAATAGTAGTAATAATTATTAATATAATTAATTAATAATAATTAACAATAAATTATTAATTAATATATTAATAATTAATAATAATAATAATTAATAATAACCTCTTTTAGGAGCAGTTTTAATTATTAATAATAGTAGTAATAAATATTAATCTAATTAATTAATAATAATTAATTAATTAATAATTATTAATAATAGCAGTAATAATTATTTATTATATAATAATAATAAAAATAATATTTTCTCCAAAATTAACTTCATTTGTACAGTTTATAACCTTATTACTTACTCAATTGCCCCAAAGGTGATTTCATTTTTTTCATATTCAATAAACTGGCTAGAACCTGACAGCATAGCTTGAATTATCTTAGAGGCGAAGGCATGTTCCTTTTTAATGATGAATTCATGACCATCAGATGATATTAACTTGATGTACATGGAATCAGGACCTTCACATCCTCCACACACAGGTTCTCCGGCATCCATCATCTTATTTATGAAAGATATAAGAGGCATTCTCTACTACTTCTGCTACTCACAACTAACAATTCTATATTGCCTCCATTCACAACTATTTTTTATAAGTCGAATCTTGACATCATAGAACCCATAGTGTGATATAATATAATAATTAAGAAAAACTTTCTTATTACCCATTAATATAATAATTACTTTATGTTCAAAATCTGAAAAAGCACAGAAAAGTCACTTTTCGTGGGAAATTAAAACTTTGTTATTTTTCATTTTGTATCAACGTCTTCGCCAAAGAATTTCCCCCAGAAATATATAATTTTAGTATCAATCAATTGATTAATAAAAACCATGTAAGAGGCAATTAGTTAATCTAAATATATCCTAACCATGATTAATTAAATGCTTTCTGCTATACCTAGTGTGGGATATATCAATATTCACCCATTAAGACATTTGACCATTCCTCAGAAAGCGACTCACAACGGTCGACTAACAACCAAGTTCCTAATAATTACTGCTAGGTGAACAGAGGCAACGGGTGTAAGGAGACGCACCTAGCTGTCTCGCCCTGCCCAAAAAGACAATGCCCATATTATTTATCGGAATAGAAGATATATATATATATATATATATATATATATATATATATATATATATATATATATATATATATATATATATATATATATATATATATATATATATATATATATATGTCGTACCTAGTAGCCAGAACGCACTTCTCAGCCTAAAATGCAAGGCCCAATTTGCCTAATAAGCCAAGTTTTCATGAATTAATGTTTTTTCGACTACCTAACCTACCTAACCTAACCTAACCTAACTTTTTCTGCTACCTAACCTAACCTAACCTATAAAGATAGGTTAGGTTAGGTTAGGTAGGGTTGGTTAGGTTCGGTCATATATCTTCGTTAATTTTAACTTTAATAAAACAAAATTGACCTCATACATAATGAAATGGGTAGCTTTATCATTTCATAAGAAAAAAATTAGAGAAAATATATTAATTCAGGAAAACTTGGCTTAATAGGCAAATCTGGCCTTGCATAGTAGGCTGAGAAGTGCGTTCTGGCTACTAGGTACGACATATATATATATATATGTATATATATATATATATATATATATATATATATATATATATATATATATATATATATATATATATATATATATATATATATATATAGTATATATATATATATACCAATTGTCCAAGACTGGACAATTATATCTACTTAACTAAAAGTTACAGTAGCACAGACTTAGCAGACATAATCAGCAATGGGAACTCCTTTTATATACCCCCATACCCACACACACACACCCACACACACACTGAACGCTACCAGGCAGGCCTGGTAGTCTTGTGGATAGCGCACAGGACTCCGTAATTCTGTGGCGCGGGTTCGATTTCTGCTCCAGGTTGAAACAAATGGGCAAAGTTTCTTTCACCCTGAATTCTCCAGTTACCTAGCAGTAAATAGGTACCTGGGAGTTAGTCAGCTGTTACGGGCAGTTTCCTGGTATGTGTGTGTGTGTGTGTGTGTGTGTGTGTGTGTGTGTGTGTGTGTGTGGTGTGAAAAAAAGTAGTTGGAAACAGTTGAGAGGCGGGTCAAAAGAACAAAGCTCAACTCTCGCAAACACAACTAGGTGAATACACTGTGGAACATCTGAAGTGAACTTTGTAACAAAGCATCAACATGGGTTCAGTGATGGGAAATCCTGCCTCACAGGATTAATTGAATTCTACGACCAGGCAACAAAATCAGGGCAAGAAAGAGAGTGGTGGAAGGCCTGCATATTTTTGGATTGTCAGAAAGGCACAGTAACCACACAAGAAGACTAGTGAAAAAGCTGGAGACGCAGGCTGTAGTGAAAGGGAAGATAGATACTCCATTGGATAAAGGAATACCTAAGCAACAGAAGACAACGAGTCACTGATGTCTCAGATTGGCGAGACGTTACGTTACAGTAGTCCTGCAGGGGTACATACAGCCTTGGACCTATACTGTTTTAAATTATCTCCCAGAAGGTATAGACAGTTTCTCTCAATGTTTGTTAATGGTGCACTAATTAACTTGGAACACATTTTTCTATGAAAACTTACATAAACGTTGTCTTAAAGATTCATGCCACAAAGATAAATAATTTTAACAGTGGTACTATATTATTAAGAAATTGGCTATATAATGAACATTTGATGTAAACACATGAATAAACAGAGATAGAGACTTATAGGAATTTATGAAATATATTGGAAAATCACTAACCAACTTTTACGAGACATGTGGTGAGTGTGAGTGTGTGTGTGTGTGCGTTTGTGTTTAAATTTATTATGAGTAGAGATTTTTTCATACACTTTTTCCACATGCTGCTTACTATATTGAAAAAAATATTTTTGAGTTTGAATGATTAAAATATGTTAAGTTTTGCTACACATACCTTTTTTTAATTGGTTGAAATATGAAGAGACAATTAAAAGAACAAAACTGTCAAGAAAAAGTTTATTCAGTCAAAAATGATCATGCGACAAAACTCACATTGTGGAAAACTCTTTTAACATGTGAAAAGGTGAGAAAAAAATCAGTTGTAGAGAGGCAGCGTCCAGACATTTGAAAGAAGCAAAATATAATTGGAGAAGCAGCCTGACTCAATATTTTAAAAATACATACATACATACAGGCAAATTTTTTTGGTGTATGTATTATATATGTGTGGGACAAAATACAGTTCGGGAAGCATCAAAAATACATACTATCATAACCCCCTGTAAGAAGCCCAACCTTTTTTTTACTTACAAATTTCTTACATATTATATAATATGTAAGCTCGGGTCCGTAACAACAAATATATATATATATATATATATATATATATATATATATATATATATATATGTCGTACCTAGTAGCCAGAACTCACTTCTCAGCCTACTATTCAAGGCCCGATTTGCCTAATAAGCCAAGTTTTCCTGAATTAATATATTTACTATAATTTTTTTCTTATGAAATGATAAAGCAACCCTTTTCTCTATGTATGAGGTCAATTTTTTTTTATTGGAGTTAAAATTAACGTAGATATATGACCGAACCTAACCAACCCTACCTAACCTAACCTAACCTATATTTATATGTAAGGTTAGGTTAGGTAGCCAAAAAAAGCTAGGTTAGGTTAGGTTAGGTAGGTTAGGTAGACGAAAAAACATTAATTCATGAAAACTTGGCTTATTAGGCAAATCGGGCCTTGAATAGTAGGCTGAGAAGTGCGTTCTGGCTATTAGGTACGACATATATATATATATATATATATATATATATATATATATATATATATATATACATATATATATATATAGATATATATTAGTATATTTTGGTAGCAGTCTTTCCTGTAGACATATATTATTAAATATGACCGAAAAAGTAAGATTAATATTTCTAACACGAATTTTCTCAATCTTTCGTACATTACGCTTCACTGTTGGAGGTAAATAAAAATGAATTTTGGAGAATTGATTTTTGATTTACCTCCAACAGTGAAGCGTAATGTACGAAAGATTGAGAAAATTCGTGTTAGAATTATTAATCTTACTTTTTCGGTCATATTTAATAATATATGTATATATATATATATATATATATATATATATATATATATATATATATATATATATATATATATATATATATATATACATATATATATATATATATATATATATATATATATATATATATATATATATATATATATATATATATATATTTCAGTCAATCTGATAGGCTATATATATAGCTAGGCTATATATATATATCAGTAAAACAATTAATTCATGAAAACTTGGCTTATTAGGCAAATCGGGCCTTGCATAGTAGGCTGAGAAGTGCGTTCTGGCTACTAGGTACGACATATATATATATATATATATATATATATATATATATATATATATATATATATATATATATATATATATATATATATATATATATATATATATGTCGTACCTAGTAGCCAGAACGCACTACTCAGCCTCAGCCTACATATATATATATATATATATATATATATATATATATATATATATATATATATATATATGTCGTACCTAGTAGCCAGAACTCCCTTCTCAGCCTACTATTCAAGGCCCGATTTGCCTAATAAGCCAAGTTTTCCTGAATTAATATATTTACTATAATTTTTTTCTTATGAAATGATAAAGCAACCCTTTTCTCTATGTATGAGGTCAATTTTTTTTTATTGGAGTTAAAATTAACGTAGATATATGACCGAACCTAACCAACCCTACCTAACCTAACCTAACCTATATTTATAGGTAAGGTTAGGTTAGGTAGCCAAAAAAAGCTAGGTTAGGTTAGGTTAGGTAGGTTAGGTAGACGAAAAAACATTAATTCATGAAAACTTGGCTTATTAGGCAAATCGGGCTTTGAATAGTAGGCTGAGAAGTGCGTTCTGGCTATTAGGTACGACATATATATATATATGTCGTACCTAGTAGCCAGAACGCACTTCTCAGCCTACTATGCAAGGCCCGATTTGCCTAATAAGCCAAGTTTTCCTGAATTAATATATTTTCTCTAATTTTTTTCTTATGAAATGATAAAGCTACTCATTTCATAATGTATGAGATCAATTTTTTTTTATTGGACTTAAAATTGACGTAGATATATGACCGAACCTAACCAACCCTACCTAACCTAACCTAACCTATCTTTATAGGTTAGGTTAGGGTGGGTAGCAGAAAAAGTTAGGTTAGGTTTGGTTAGGTAGTCGAAAAATAATTAATTCATGAAAACTTGGCTTATTAGGCAAATCGGGCCTTGCATAGTAGGCTGACAAGTGCGTTCTGGCTACTAGGTACGACATATATATATATATATATATATATATATATATATATATATATATATATATATATATATATATATATATATATATATATATATATATATATATATATATATATATATATATATATATATATATATATTATTAAATATGAACGAAAAAGCAAGATTAATAATTCTAACACGAATTTTCTCAATCTTTCGTACATTTCTTTTCACTGTTGGAGGTAAATCAAAAAACAATTCTCCAAAATTCATTTTTATTTCTAGTCTGACGCGACACGAGCGCGTTTCGTAAAACTTATTACATTTTCAAAGACTTTAGTTTACAAATACACAACTGAATAGAACTTACGCATCTCCGATTTTATATCTACATTTGAGAGAGGTGGATGGGGTGAGGTGGCATTAATAGGGTATTAATTTCATCAACACAAGACAGAACAAGAGGTGGCATTAATAGGGTATTAATTTCATCAACACAAGACAGAACACGAAACAATGGGTATTGAATAGAAGTGATTGTAGAAAGCCTATTGGTCCATATTTCTTGATGCTTCTATATTGGAGCGGAGTCTTGAGGTGGGTAGAATATAGTTGTGCATTAATTGGCTGTTGATTGCTGGTGTTGACTTCTTGATGTGTAGTGCCTCGCAAACGTCAAGCCGCCTGCTATCGCTGTATCTATCGATGATTTCTGTGTTGTTTACTAGGATTTCTCTGGCGATGGTTTGGTTGTGGGAAGAGATTATATGTTCCTTAATGGAGCCCTGTTGCTTATGCATCGTTAAACGCCTAGAAAGAGATGTTGTTGTCTTCCCTATATACTGGGTTTTTTGGAGCTTACAGTCCCCAAGAGGGCATTTGAAGGCATAGACGACGTTAGTCTCTTTTAAAGCGTTCTGTTTTGTGTCTGGAGAGTTTCTCATGAGTAGGCTGGCCGTTTTTCTGGTTTTATAGTAAATCGTCAGTTGTATCCTCTGATTTTTGTCTGTAGGGATAACGTTTCTATTAACAATATCTTTCAGGACCCTTTCCTCCGTTTTATGAGCTGTGGAAAAGAAGTTCCTGTAAAATAGTCTGATAGGGGGTATAGGTGTTGTGTTAGTTGTCTCTTCAGAGGTTGCATGGCGTTTCACTTTCCTTCTTATGATGTCTTCGACGAAACCATTGGAGAAGCCGTTGTTGACTAGGACCTGCTTTACCCTACAGAGTTCTTCGTCGACTTGCTTCCATTCTGAGCTGTGGCTGAGAGCACGGTCGACATATGCGTTAACAACACTCCTCTTGTACCTGTCTGGGCAGTCGCTGTTGGCATTTAGGCACATTCCTATGTTCGTTTCCTTAGTGTAGACTGCAGTGTGGAAACCTCCGCTCTTTTCCATGACTGTTACATCTAGAAAGGGCAGCTTCCCATCCTTTTCCATCTCGTAAGTGAAACGCAGCACGGAACTCTGCTCAAATGCCTCCTTCAGCTCCTGCAGATGTCTGACATCAGGTACCTGTGTAAAAATGTCGTCAACATACCTGCATTATATGGCCGGTTTCAAGTTCATGTCGACTAAAACTTTTTGCTCGATGGTACCCATGTAGAAGTTTGCAAACAGGACACCTAGGGGAGAACTGCCCTAGGTGTCCTCCTGGGGACTGTAAGCTCCAAAAAACCCAGTATATAGGCAAGACAACAACATCTCTTTCTAGGCGTTTAACGATGCATAAGCAACAGGGCTCCATTAAGGAACATATAATCTCTTCCCACAACCAAACCATCGCCAGAGAAATCCTAGTAAACAACACAGAAATCATCGATAGATACAGCGATAGCAGGCGGCTTGACGTTTGCGAGGCACTACACATCAAGAAGTCAACACCAGCAATCAACAGCCAATTAATGCACAACTATATTCTACCCACCTCAAGACTCCGCTCCAATATAGAAGCATCAAGAAATATGGACCAATAGGCTTTCTACAATCACTTCTATTCAATACCCATTGTTTCGTGTTCTGTCTTGTGTTGATGAAATTAATACCCTATTAATGCCACCTCTTGTTCTGTCTTGTGTTGATGAAATTAATACCCTATTAATGCCACCTCACCCCATCCACCTCTCTCAAATGTAGATATAAAATCGGAGATGCGTAAGTTCTATTCAGTTGTGTATTTGTAAACTAAAGTCTTTGAAAATGTAATAAGTTTTACGAAACGCACTCGTGTCGCGTCAGACTAGAAATAAAAATGAATTTTGGAGAATTGATTTTTTATTTACCTCCAACAGTGAAAAGAAATGTACGAAAGATTGAGAAAATTCGTGTTAGAATTATTAATCTTACTTTTTCGGTCATATTTAATAATATATGTCTACAGGAAAGACTGCTAACAAAATATACTAATATATATATATATATATATATATATATATATATATATATATATATATATATATATATATATATATATATATATATATATATATATATATATATATATATATATATAAATGTCGTACCTAGTAGCCAGAACTCACTTTTTGGCCTACTATGCAAGGCCCGATTTGCCTAATAAGCCAAGTTTTCCTGAATTATTATATTTTTTCTAATTTTTTTCTTATAAAATGATGAAGCTACCTATTTCATTATGTATGAGGTCAATTTTTTTTTATTCGAGTTAAAATAGATATATGACCGAACCTAACCAACCCTACCTAACCTAACCTAACCTATCTTTATAGGTTAGGTTTGGTTAGGTAGCCGAAAAAGTTAGGTTAGGTTAGGTTAGGTAGGTTAGGTAGTCGAAAAACAATTAATTCATGAAAACTTGGCTTATTAGGCAAATCGGGCCTTGCATAGTAGGCTGAGAAGTGCGTTCTGGCTACTAGGTACGACATATATATATATATATATATATATATATATATATATATATATATATATATATATATATATATATATATATATATATATATATATATATATATATATATATATATATGTGTGTGTGTGTGTGTCGTACATAGTAGCCAGAATGCACTTCTCAGCCTACTATGCAAGGCCCGATTTGCCTAATAAGCCAAGTTTTCATGAATTAATGTTTTTTCGACTTCCTAACCTACCTAACCTAACCTAACCTAACTTTTTCGGCTACCTAACCTATAAAGATAGGTTAGGTTAGGTTAGGTAGGGTTGATTAGGTTCGGACATATATCTACGTTAATATTAACTCCAATTAAAAAAAATTGACGTCATACATAATGAAATAGGTAGCTTTATCATTTGATAAGAAAAAAATAGAGAAAATATATTAATTCATGAAAACTTGGCTTATTAGGCAAATTGGGCCTTGCATGATCACCATTAGATGTAATGGTGATCATTCAGCAGCACTCAAAATGCATACACACAAATAATAAGTACACAAATAATTAATATGGATATACTCTAATCAGTTACCATAAAGTATGAATCCCACCCTTGATAGGGTCAGCACAAGAATGTATAATGTATGCACTACTAACTAGTTCAAGACTAGTTGTAAAATTTCTACCTAAGATACTACGAATTTATTTAGTCTGCATTTATGCCAAATTCAGCACAATCACAGCCTAAATTCCTACCTAATAATGGTTGGCATATATTAATTTGTGGTGCAATAATGTGAATATATAGTTGTGCTGTGTTTTTGGGTTTTTTAGATTTTATAGTTTATAAAGGTGCACTTGCACACACAGGTGAAAATACAATTATGTACAATTAATTTGGCTTGCCAGCCACAGCCCTTTATGGTGATTGTGTTGATCAATTTGTCAACTACATGTGACCTAGACTCCCCTGACAGATGTACACCATATCTTGCCAGGTTTTGCCTGTATGATCTGGCTGTAAATTGAATGTAAGTGGCAGCCAATCGTACTCTCTTCCTCAGCCTAAAGTTTATATATTTGGCAGCTCTTTGGTAATATTCTGGACTCACTCCCCAACGATTATTATTGCTCAGTTGGCGAGGTTCCACCAATGTGAACACTACTGAACTGCTAACAAGTTTAAATGAGAAAATTATTGTTTTAAGGTGATGAATTACCTCAGCTGGGTGTCGAGTAGGATGGATGTCTGTACCACCTAAATAAATAATAGTTAGATGATGAGGCCACTCTAATGCAGGTGTTAATGTGGAATTATTATAGACGTTATGAGCTGTTGCTCCTGGTGACCTGAAGATTCTTACCTCAGTGTGAGGTATAGGTCTGAGTGTTGTGGGCAATTGACTGTGTCCCACTAGTGCTACTTTATACATGAGGTATAAGCAGCAAATAAATTGGTGTGAATTAGGCTAACTTATGTGGTACACTGCCGGTCGCCACAATTAATAAAATGTGGTTAGTCTAGACTACTTCACATGGTGATTAGTTATGACTAATTAGTAATGTTAATTGGTATGTATCCGGTTCGAAGGACCATAATGTTGGCTTTCTGGGGCTTGACTCATATATTCAATTATTTGTTTATTGTATTTAATAAATCGAAGGACCACCCACTTTTGAGAAAAAAGGGAAAACGAATAAAAGTGATGATTAGAATGACACTTGAGAACCAGTGTCTACGGATAATAATTAAAAGAAGAATCACTTGAAAATAATGAATAGAATGTATTATTAATTAATTAAAGTCAAAGCCTCAAATATCAACATTGGGGGGTTATTTCTAGAAGTTCAAATATATCTAGAAACCAGTGTGGTTCGTCACTAGTTCATTATTGAGTTAGTAACATAGTAAATCTAAACTACAATAGATTAAAAAATATGATAACTCAAATTATGAATATTAAAGATTATGAATTACTGAGCAACAGTCAGAGCAAACACATTAATTACCAAATCCTCATTTCTGGCAATAATTTATTCAATGTAAAGATCCTATATGAATTATATAGACATCAGTAATAATATTAGATAAATTTGTACTGAAGTAGAGGTCTTAGCTGTAAGACGATTTCTATAACGCCATTTCGTCATTCGTCCTCGTGGTTACAGGATCCCAATAAAGAAAGAACCCAAGGTGAATATCACGAATGATGAGAAACTACTTGTCGACTCCTCGTATACATGCTGAAATCAGAGAAATTTAAGTAGCATTTCATTAGGCTACGATTTATTTCAGATAATAATGAAAACGGAGAAATTGTTGAAATTCAACTAGCGTTGTGTATTAGGTATCCTTGCTGTATAACGACAGACTACTCACAAATATACAATCTAGGATGATGCATCAAACGAGAATGGTATACTTAACATGAGCGTATCAAATACTGAGGTCTGCCGAAACCGCGTCAGCCTGTCCCAGGTGTCCACGCCTGTCTACGTGTAATTACGGGTCGTGGCTTCAATTGTTGATGCGTTATTAACTGGCCGGGCACTATAGAACACGTGAGTAAGTAATAGTTAACTGTTAACCGGGTATCAACGTAATTCTTGTCGATAAAAACTCCCAAGTTACTACCACGTGTCTCGCCACTCTTCACACCAGGGATGCCTCGTGTGTAATGGCGTCTCCACTTTCCCTCAACCCGTCTCTCGCATTCACCACAGAAATTATTAATCACGAATAATTCTTTTCTGCGCAATTATGGATGTAATACGTTAATGAGAACTGGGTTGCAATTATAGGGACTTAAATATTATCATATTCTCGTTTAATGGTCTTAAACGAGGAATGGAGATGATTTTTATTCTCCATAGCATTCGCACGTAACAGATAAAACTGCTTCTTGATAACAATTTCAGTTAATAACTCTCGGTTTTAGATTATCGGGAGTCATATTATCCGTAGGTAATTATTACACGGAATACTGATAATTTTAGAGAACCACATTCAATTCTCTAACACATTGGTAATAAACGTATGTAACTAGACATTATCAGACGCAATATTGCTACTCGATTTCATGAGAATTCTAGCACTAATACGCAGATGAAATGGTTTAATTTATGTTTACACTACCATTAGTGAAATAAATAACTACTGTAGTTAGTATATAATGATGATGATTTATTATAATACAATAGTAGTTTATTAGTGATGGAAATTTCCAACACATGGAATCAGACAAGACTACTACTGGCCAGGTATGGTTAAAGACGTTAAAAGTTACATACAACAGTGTCATATATGTCAGATGGCAGGAAAACTTAACATCCCGATTGCCAAGGCTCCTTTAATTCGTATCCCGGTGCCTGCGGAACCTTTCCACAGACTCATCATAGACTGGGTTGGTCCTTTACCCCGGACCAGTTCTGGCAATGCTTATATACTAACCATCCTGTGTCCAACCACCAGATTCCCTATAGCAGTTCCTGTAAAGAGCATTACGGCTGCTACGGTGGTAAAACAATTATTGAAGATCTTTACCAAATACGGATTTCCACGGGAGGTTCAAAGTGACTGTGGCACCAACTTCACCAGTGATCTCTTCAAGAAGACACTGGAAGAGCTCAACATCACTCAGGTATTGTCCAGCCCCTATCATCCTGCTTCACAGGGTTCTCTTGAACTTAGTCACCAAACGATTAAATCACTCCTAAAGAAATTTTGCAATGAAACCATGAAAGACTTGGATAAACAACTTGACATCATCATGTGCATTTTCAGAAGTCTCCCAACTGAGTCTCTAGGAGTATCTCCTTATGAGATGCTCTACGGACCTAAGTGCCGTACTCCTCTTAAAGTTTTTAAAGACTCTCTACGTAATGCCACTTTCAGTGACCCTCAGAATGTCCCCCAGTTTCTTCAAAACTTAAAGCACATTCTAGAGAGAGTACGTAAATTTGCTAATGACAACCTATTGAAAGCTCAAGATAGGATGAAGACTCATTTTGACCAACGCAGCAAAGTCAGGAAATTTAAACCAGGAGACTTCGTGTTGGCATATTTTCCAATCCCAGGTTTTCCATTGCAAAATAAGTTTTCAGGACCCTACCGCTTCAAGGCGTGCAGAAACAATCACAACTACGTTCTTGAGACTCCAGATAGGTGGTGGAGGACCCAGTTGTGCCACGTCAATCTTCTAAAGGAATATAAAGGTATTACCCCCACTGTGCTAATATCACTCTCCACTTTCAAAGATCCATACCTCCACAGTGAGAACTTCCCTGCTTCTCCTCCGGAAAGCACTGATTCTGAGTCAGTGCCTTCCAACTCGGAAATCCTTAATGATCTTCCTACCTATTTACAGGATGGTAATAGTGCTTCTCTCATCAAAGTTCATCATAAACATCAGAAGTTGTTCAGCGATTATCCCCAGGAGTGTAATGTGGTTCAGCTGCTTCCTGCTACCCGGCCGATTCGTCAATCATTCTACTGTATCAGCCCGTACAAAAAGGAAGTCATGGGTGCTGAAGTACAATACCTTCTGGATCATGGGCTGGCCACCCCTTGTGAGTCCCCTTGGGCCTCACCCTTCATCTTGGTGCCGAAACCGCACGGTAAAGTACGCCTTTGTACCGATTATAGGAAACTGAACCTTGTGACCGTCAAGGATGCTTATCCTTTACCACGCATAGATGATATCCTTGACGCAATAGGTAATGCCAAATATTTATCCCAAATTGATTTGTTAAAGGGCTATTACCAAATCGCCCTGACAGAGAGAGCTAAGGAAATATCTGCCTTCACTACTCCTTTTGGCCTATACAGATATGTACGCCATCCTTTTGGACTGTGTAACGCCCCGGCCACCTTCCAGCGAGCTGTCAACCGCGTCATCTACGGCCTAGATCACACCTATGCCTACTTGGACGACATCGTTGTGGCAACCAACACCTGGAGCGAACATCTGCTCCACCTGCAACGACTGATCTCCAAGCTCCTGACAGCCGGCCTTACCATCAACTTGGATATCACGAAGCCCTTCATCGTCAATGTCGACGCCAGTGGTACCGGCATCTGGGGCGTCCTACTACAACAACGAGGCGAGGAGGTTCTTCCTGTCAGCTACTACAGCTACAAGTTGAAGCCCCATCAAAAGAACTACAGCACTATAGAAAGGAATTCCTCTCCATCGTCCTGAATCTGCAACATTTCGAACCTTACCAACAGGAAAGTCGGTCTATTACCATTTACTCGGACTACAATCCCTTAAGGTTCCTGCAACAGGCCCAATTCAACAATCAACATCTTCTACGCTGGGCTCTGTACTTGCAGAATTTTAATCTAGAGATCTACTTCATCAAGGATACAGACAACATCATAGCCGACGCCCTCTCCAGAGTTTATGAGGTAGAGACAGCTACTCCTACCTCTACACCAGCTACTGAAGTAACCTAACCCGTAAGAGCAGGCTTCGGGGAAGAGCTGTTACAATAATCTCCTTCAAGAGAGATTTGGCCTGCTCTTTCCTATCAACATGCTACTTCAGGACATCTACAACATCTAGCTACTACAAGCAAGTGTAGTACATACTAAGTAAAATACGTATTGCCCATCACATATGTATCCGACACTCACGCTCCACCTCACCCCTTCGTCGATCACCAAATCACCACTTCCAGCCAGCCCGCTTCTGATTGGTGAATCAACATCTGCACTTAAGTGCCATCTACATAGCCGATGATTGAGCCTGCACCAGCCATTGGAGTTAGAATATCCTGTGCTCTCAAAGCTGACACAACCATCTGATATATGCTCTGTCTATTAGTGGATGTTCTCAGCACCTGTTAATTTCATTTTTGTCTTTATCCATTTTAGAGTAACGTCACCACTATTTTATTTTGTTATTTTTTGACTTTATAATCTTGTTTGTTTACACTGCACATACCCAAGGAATTTTCTTATTCATAATTTGTTTTCCATTTAATTAAAGTTTCATTGTTCATACTATTTGTTTTGCTTGTTTTGCCTTTCTTTGCCACACGACACAACAGCTAATCAGTCATCTTTTTTTTTTTTTTTTAAATGTGATAGGCATTGACACCAGCCATTGGGAGGACTGCCGAACTCCTACACTTCTTTTTTCCATCCCAATATATATATATATATATATATATATATATATATATATATATATATATATATATATATATATATATATATATATATATATATATATATATATATATATATATGTCGTACCTAGTAGCCAGAACGCACTTCTCAGCCTACTATGCAAGGCCCAATTTGCCTAATAAGCCAAGTTTTCATGAATTAATGTTTTTTCGACGACCTAACCTACCTAACCTAACCTAACCTACCTTTTTCGGTTACCTAACCCAACCTAACCTATAAAGATAGGTTAAGTTAGGTTAGGTAGGGTTGGTTAGGTTCGGTCATATATCTACGTTAATTTCAACTACAATAAAATAAAATTGACCTCATACATAATGAAATGGGTAGCTTTATCTTTTCATAAGAAAAAAATTAGAGAAAATATATTAATTCAGGAAAACTTGGCTTATTAGGCAAATCGGGCCTTGCATAGTAGGCTCAGAAGTGCGTTCTGGCTACTAGGTACGACATATATATATATATATATATATATATATATATATATATATATATATATGTCGTACCTAGTAGCCAGAACTCACTTCTCAGCCTACTATTCATGGCCCGATTTGCCTAATAAGCCAAGTTTTCCTGAATTAATATATTTACTATAATTTTTTTCTTATGAAATGATAAAGCAACCCTTTTCTCTATGTATGAGGTCAATTTTTTTTTATTGGAGTTAAAATTAACGTAGATATATGACCGAACCTAACCAACCCTACCTAACCTAACCTAACCTATATTTATAGGTAAGGTTAGGTTAGGTAGCCAAAAAAAGCTAGGTTAGGTTAGGTTAGGTAGGTTAGGTAGACGAAAAAACATTAATTCATGAAAACTTGGCTTATTAGGCAAATCGGGCCTTGAATAGTAGGCTGAGAAGTGCGTTCTGGCTATTAGGTACGACATATATATATATATATATATATATAAATATATATGTGTCGTACCTAGTAGCCAAAACGCACTTCTCGGCCTACTATGCAAGGCCCGATTTGCCTAATAAGCCAAGTTTTCCTGTATTAATATATTTTCTCTAATTTTTTTCTTATGACATGATAAAGCTACCCATTTCATTATGTATGAGGTCAATTTTTTTTTTATTGGAGTTAAAATTAACGTATATATATGACCGAACCTAACCAACCCTACCTAACCTAACCTAACCTATCTTTATAGGTTAGGTTAGGTTTTATATATATATATATATATAATGGGTAGCTTTATCATTTCATAAGAAAAAATAGTAGAGAATATATATTAATTCAGGAAAACTTGGCTTATTAGGCAAATCGGGCCTTGCATAGTGGGCTGAGAAGTGCGTTCTGGCTACTAGGTACGACATATATATATATGTATATATATATATATGTCGTACCTAATAGCCAGAACGCACTTCTCAGCCTACAATTCAAGGCCCGATTTGCCTAATAAGCCAAGTTTTCATGAATTAATGTTTTTTCGTCTACCTAACCTACCTAACCTAACCTAACCTAGCTTTTTTTGGCTACCTAACCTAACCTTACCTATAAATATAGGTTAGGTTAGGTTAGGTAGGGTTGGTTAGGTTCGGTCATATATCTACGTTAATTTTAACTCCAATAAAAAAAAATTGACCTCATACATAGAGAAAAGGGTTGCTTTATCATTTCATAAGAAAAAAATTATAGTAAATATATTAATTCAGGAAAACTTGGCTTATTAGGCAAATCGGGCCTTGAATAGTAGGCTGAGAAGTGAGTTCTGGCTACTAGGTACTATATATATATATATATATATATATATATATATATATATATATATATATATATATATATATATATATATATATGTCGTACCTAATAGCCAGAACGCACTTCTCAGCCAACTATGCATGGCCCAATTTGCCTAATAAGCCAAGTTTTCATGAATTAATGTTTTTTCGACTACCTAACCTACCTAACCTAACCTAACCTAACTTTTTCTGCTACCTATCTTAACCTAACCGATAGAGATAGTTTAGGTTAGGTTAGGTAGGGTTGGTTAGGTTCGGTCATATATCTACGTTAATTTTATTTTTAATAAAAAAAAATTGACCTCATACATAATGAAATGGGTAGCTTTATCACTTCATAAGGAAAAAATTAGAAAAAAATATATTAATTCAGGAAAACTTGGCTTATTAGGCAAATCGGGCCTTGCATAGTTGGCTGAGAAGTGCGTTCTGGCTATTAGGTACGACATATATATATATATATATATATATATATATATATATATATATATATATATATATATATATATATATATATATATGTCGTACCTAATAGCCAGAACGCACTTCTCAGCCTACTATTCAAGGCCCGATTTGCCTAATAAGCCAAGTTTTCATGAATTAAGGTTTTTTCGTCTACCTAACCTACCTAACCTAACCTAACCTAGCTTTTTTTGGCTACCTAACCTAACCTTACCTATAAATATAAGTTAGGTTAGGTTAGGTAGGGTTGGTTAGGTTCGGTCATATATCTACGTTAATTTTAACTCCAATAAAAAAAAATTGACCTCATACATAGAGAAAAGGGTTGCTTTATCATTTAATAAGAAAAAAATTATAGTAAATATATTAATTCAGGAAAACTTGGCTTATTAGGCAAATCGGGCCTTGAATAGTAGGCTGAGAAGTGAGTTCTGGCTACTAGGTACGACATATATATATATATATATATATATATATATGTCGTACCTAGTAGCCAGAACTCACTTTTCAGCCTACAATGCAAGGCCCGATTTGCCTAATAAGCCAAGTTTTCATGAATTAATATATTTTCTCAAATTTTTTTCTTATGAAATGATAAAGCAACCCATATCATTATGTAAGAGGTCAATTTTTTTTTATTGGAGTTAAAATTAACGTAGATATATGACCGAACCTAACCAACCCTACCTAACCTAACCTAACCTATCTCTATAGGTTAGGTTTGGTTAGGTAGCCGAAAAAGTTAGGTTAGGTTAGGTTAGGTAGGTTAGGTAGTCGAAAAGCAATTAATTCATGAAAACTTGGCTTATTAGGCAAATCGGGCCTTGCCTAGTAGGCTCAGAAGTGAGTTCTGGCTACTAGGTACGACATATATATATATATATATATATATATATATATATATATATATATATATGTCGTACCTAGTAGCCAGAACTCACTTCTCAGCCTACTATTCAAGGCCCGATTTGCCTAATAAGCCAAGTTTTCCTGAATTAATATATTTACTATAATTTTTAACTTATGAAATGATAAAGCAACCCTTTTCTCTATGTATGAGGTCAATTTTTTTTTATTGGAGTTAAAATTAACGTAGATATATGACCGAACCTAACCAACCCTACCTAACCTAACCTAACCTATATTTATAGGTAAGGTTAGGTTAGGTAGCCAAAAAAAGCTAGGTTAGGTTAGGTTAGGTAGGTTAGGTAGACGAAAAAACATTAATTCATGAAAACTTGGCTTATCAGGCAAATCGGGCCTTGAATAGTAGGCTGAGAAGTGCGTTCTGGCTATTAGGTACGACATATATATATATATATATATATATATATATATATATATATATATATATATATATATATATATATATATATATATATATATATATATATATATATATATATATATATATGGAAGGGAGTACCACCTCTAGCTGGAAGAAGGGGGACCCATAGCCTCGGAGGAAACCACGCATAACGCATTAGAGGGAATGTTTAGATCCCCTCCAATACAGTTTCTGTGTGCTTTTCTCCTACCACCCCCTTCCTTTTTTATTTTTTGTGCTTTATTATGCATTTGATGGTTACAATATATACATGGGTTGATACAAAAATAATAATGCAAAAAGGTGCTTAAAGGTTATGGATCTCTTGAAAAACACAACAATGGGAAACATTGATGAATGTCACAGACGGGTTCGATCATTGTTGCAAGTCAAACACTTCTTCGAATTCCTCTGAAGTTGGACTAGTGCCCAAGACGCAACAGGCATTTCCCCTCTGAATCGCAACACTGAGGCGCTGGAACAAGAAACTTTTTGCTCTCTGGTCTTTTGTAGCGCTGATCAATTTGTCCCCCAATTCCTTCAGGAACTTCAATGCACATTTTCCCCACGAACCGAGGGTCTCCGAGCCGATCGGAACAAAGCTGTAGCAGTGTGCTAGACCTCTGTATTTAATAATTTTCTGCGATTCCCTGAAAGAAGCAGCACCACCGCTTTCACGTGTGCTGTAGTGGAGGTAGGTACTGGCCAGTGTGGCAGCGCACGTGTAGTCCCATACCACTTGCTTACCATCCTTCCAAGGTAGCAAGGTGACCCCATCAGGGCGCTTCTGAGCACGATGCCCTCTACCTTCTCACAAAGTGCCTTACCTTGCCCAGGCTAACATACTTCTTAAGGTGTGCACCAACTTTTGGCAACCCACTTCTACATCAATATGATGAGCTCCTCAGGTCAATATTCAGGAAGGCGCTCAACCTAGATTTAGATGACAGTCAGTGGGACCAAGCAACATTACCAGTGAGATTTGGAGGGATAGGCATACGAAAGGCAACTGAGGTAGCACTTCCAGCATTCTTATCCTCATGTACAGCAGCCAACGAATTGGTAGGGCAGATCCTACCAGAGCGTATGAGAGATGCAGCGGGAACTCATGATCAAACGTTCATCGAAGCAGCCAGACAATGGGACACCATTGCACACCCTCAACCCCGACCACAAGTCCCAAAAGACCACAAGCAGGCCCACTGGGATAGCCCCATAATGGAAAAGACTGTCACAGCAATGATTGACAACGCTGATGCTGAAAACAAAGCCCGCCTCCTAGCGGTAACAGCACCCCACGCCGGGGATTTTTTATTTGCTGTGCCCAATGCAGCCCTGGGAACTCGCCTCAGTCATGACGCTCTCCGCATTGGAGTTGCCCTCGCCTTGACGCCCCCATCCTCACCGAACATAGGTGCATCTGCGGAACTGCGATGGCAGACCAATATGGTCGTCATGGTCTGGTATGTCGTAAATCACAGGGTAAAATTGCAAGACATGAAGAAGTCAACGACATCATCAAGAGGAGCCTCGCCACAGCCCGCTGCCCGGCACAAAGAGAACCACACTTATCCAGACCTAACGACCGGAGTCCAAGTCCCCAATTCTCTCTTCCATCCTCTTTAGGTCTCTAAACTTTTCGTCAAGGACTGCAGCAATGGCATTGTGGCCCAGAGGTGCTCCGAGATATATATATATATATATATATATATATATATATATATATATATATATATATATATATATATATAAAAATATATATATATATATATATATACATATATATATATATATACATATATATATATGTCGTACCTAGTAGCCAGAACGCACTTCTCAGCCTACTATGCAAGGCCCGATTTGCCTAATAAGCCAAGTTTTCATGAATTAATATATTTTCTCAAATTGTTTTCTTAAGAAATGATAAAGCTACTTATTTCATTATGTATGAGGTCAATTTTTTTTTTCTTGGAGTTAAAATAATGTAGATATATGACTGAACCTAACCAACCCTACCTAACCTAACCTAACGTATATTTATAGGTTAGGTTAGGTAGCCGAAAAAGTTAGGTTAGGTTAGGTAGGTTAGGTAGTCGAAAAACAATTAATTCATGAAAACTTGGCTTATTTGGCAAATCGGGCCTTGCATAGTAGGCTGAGAAGTGCGTTCTGGCTACTAGGTACGATATATATATATATATATATATATATATATATATATATATATATATATATATATATATATATATATATATATATATATATATATATATATATATATATATGTCGTACCTAGTAGCCAGAACGCACTTCTCAGCCTACTATGCAAGCCCCAATTTGCCTAATAAGCCAAGTTTTCATGAATTATGATATTTTCTCTAATTTTTTTCTTATGAAATGATAAAGCTACCCATTTCATTATGTATGAGGTCAATTTTTTTTATTGGAATTAAAATTAACGAACATATATGACCGAACCTAACCAACCCTACCTAACCTAACCTAACCTATCTTTATAGGTTAGGTTAGGTTAGGTTAGGTAGCCGAAAAAGTTAGGTTAGGTAGTCGAAAAACAATTAATTCATGAAAACTTATCTTATTAGGCAAATTGGGCCTTGCATAGTAGGCTGAGAAGTGCGTTCTGGCTACTAGGTACGACATATATATATATATATATATATATATATATATATATATATATATATATATATATATATATATATATATATATATATATATATATATATATATATATATGTCGTACCTAGTAGCCAGAACGCACTTCTCAGCCTACTATGCAACGCCCGATTTGCCTAATAAACCAAGTTTTACTGAATTAATATATTTTCCCTATTTTTTTCTTATGAAATGATAAAGCTACCCATTTCATTATGTATGAGGTCAATTTTTTTTTATTGGAGTTAAAATTAACGTAGGTATATGACCGAACCTAACCAACCCTACCTAACCTAACCTAACATTTCTGTATAGGTTAGGTTAGGTTAGGTAGCCGAAAAAGTTAGGTTAGGTTAGGTAGGTTAGGTAGTCGAAAAACAATTAATTCATGAAAACTTGGCTTATTAGGCAAATTGGGCCTTGCATAGTAGGCTGAGAAGTGCGTTCTGGCTATTAGGTACGACATATATATAAATATATATATATATATATATATATATATATATATATATATATATATATATATATATATATATATATATATGTCGTACCTAATAGCCAGAACGCATTTGTCAGCCTACTATGCAATGCCCGATTTGCCTAATAAGCCAAGTTTTCCTGAATTAATATATTTTCTCTAATTTTTTTCTTATGAAGTGATGAAGCTACCCATTTCATTATGTAAGATGTCAATTTTTTTTTATTGGAGTTTAAATTAACATAGATATATGACCGAACCTAACTAACCCTACCTAACCTAACCTAACCTATCTTTATAGGTTAGGTTGGGTTAGGTAGAAGAAAAAGTTAGGTTAGGTTAGGTTAGGTAGGTTAGGTAGTCGAAAAACAATTAATTCATGAAAACTTGGCTTATTAGGCAAATCGGGCCTTGCATAGTAGGCTGAGAAGTGAGTTCTGGCTACTAGGTACGACATATATATATATATATATATATATATATATATATGTCTTACCTAATAGCCAGAACGCACTTCTCAGCCTACTAAGCAAGGCCTGATTTGCCTAATAAGCCAAGTTTTCCTGAATTAATATATTTTCTCAAATTTTTTTTCTTATGAAATGATAAAGCTACACATTTCATTATGTATGAGGTCAATTTTTTTTTATTGGAGTTAAAATTTACGTAGATATTTGACCGAACCTAACCAACCCTACCTAACCTAACCTAACCTATCTTTATAGGTTACGTTAGGTTAGGTAGCCAAAAAAGTTAAGTTAGGTTAGGTTAGGTAGGTTAGGTAGTCGATAAAGAATTAATTCATGAAAACTTGGCTTATTAGGCAAATCGGGCCTTGCATAGTAGGCTGAGAAGTGCGTTCTTGCTACTAGGTACGACATATATATATATATATATATATATATATATATATATATATATATATATATATATATATATATATATATATATATATATATATGTCGTACCTAATAGCCAGAATGCACTTCTCAGCCTACTATTCAAGGCCCGATTTGCCTAATAGGCCAAGTTTTCATGAATTAATGTTTTTTCGTCTACCTAACCTACCTAACCTAACCTAACCTAGCTTTTTTTGGCTACCTAACCTAACCTTACCTATAAATATAGGTTAGGTTAGGTTAGGTAGGGTTGGTTAGGTTCGGTCATATATCTACGTTAATTTTAACTCCAATAAAAAAAAATTGACCTCATACATAGAGAAAAGGGCAGCTTTATCATTTCACAAGGAAAAAATTATAGTAAATATATTAATTCAGGAAAACTTGGCTTATTAGGCAAATCGGGCCTTGAATAGTAGGCTGAGAAGTGAGTTCTGGCTACTAGGTACGACATATATATATATATATATATATATATATATATATATATATATATATATATATATATATATATATATAACTGAAAACTCGCACCCCAGAAGTGACTCGAACCCATACTCCCAGATGCCACGCAACTGGTATGTACAAGACGCCTTAATCCACTTGACCATCACGACCGGACTAATGAGGTGATAGCCGAGGCTATTTGAACCACCCCACCGCCGGCACTCGGATAGTAATCTTGGGCATAGCATTTTACCAAATCACCTCATTCTTTGGGGCACACGTGAGGAACACAAATGCGAACAAGCCTGAATGGTCCCCAGGACAATATGCAACTGAAAACTCACACCCCAGAAGTGACTCGAACCCATACTCCCAGATGCCACGCAACTGGTATGTACAAGACGCCTTAATCCACTTGACCATCACGACCGGACTAATGAGGTGATAGCTGAGGCTATTTGAACCACCCCACCGCCGGCACTCGGATAGTAATCTTGGGCATAGCATTTTACTAAATCACCTCATTCTTTGGGGCACACGTGAGGAACACAAATGCGAACAAGCCTGAATGGTCCCCAGGACAATATGCAACTGAAAACTCACACCCCAGAAGTGACTCGAACCCATACTCCCAGATGCCACGCAACTGGTATGTACAAGACGCCTTAATCCACTTGACCATCACGACCGGACTAATGAGGTGATAGCCGAGGCTATTTGAACCACCAGTTGCGTGGTTGAATACCAGTTGAATACCAGTTGCGTGGCATCTGGGAGTATGGGTTCGAGTCACTTCTGGGGTGTGAGTTTTCAGTTGCATATTGTCCTGGGGACCATTCAGGCTTGTTCGCATTTGTGTTCCTCACGTGTGCCCCAAAGAATGAGGTGATTTAGTAAAATGCTATGCCCAAGATTACTATCCGAGTGCCGGCGGTGGGGTGGTTCAAATAGCCTCGGCTATCACCTCATTAGTCCGGTCGTGATGGTCAAGTGGATTAAGGCGTCTTGTACATACCAGTTGCGTGGCATCTGGGAGTATGGGTTCGAGTCACTTCTGGGGTGTGAGTTTTCAGTTGCATATTGTCCTGGGGACCATTCAGGCTTGTTCGCATTTGTGTTCCTCACGTGTGCCCCAAAGAATGAGGTGATTTGGTAAAATGCTATGCCCAAGATTACTATCCGAGTGCCGGCGGTGGGGTGGTTCAAATAGCCTCGGCTATCACCTCATTAGTCCGGTCGTGATGGTCAAGTGGATTAAGGCGTCTTGTACATACCAGTTGCGTGGCATCTGGGAGTATGGGTTCGAGTCACTTCTGGGGTGTGAGTTTTCAGTTGCATATTGTCCTGGGGACCATTCAGGCTTGTTCGCATTTGTGTTCCTCACGTGTGCCCCAAAGAATGAGGTGATTTGGTAAAATGCTATGCCCAAGATTACTATCCGAGTGCCGGCGGTGGGGTGGTTCAAATAGCCTCGGCTATCACCTCATTATGTCCGGTCGTGATGGTCAAGTGGATTAAGGCGTCTTGTACATACCAGTTGCGTGGCTCCTGGGAGTATGGGTTCGAGTCACTTCTGGGGTGTGAGTTTTCAGTTGCATATTGTCCTGGGGACCATTCAGGCTTGTTTGCATTTGTGTTCCTCACGTGTGCCCCAAAGAATGAGGTGATTTGGTAAAATGCTATGCCCAAGATTACTATCCGAGTGCCGGCGGTGGGGTGGTTCAAATAGCCTCGGCTATCACCTCATTATGTCCGGTCGTGATGGTCAAGTGGATTAAGGCGTCTTGTACATACCAGTTGCGTGGCTCCTGGGAGTATGGGTTCGAGTCACTTCTGGGGTGTGAGTTTTCAGTTGCATATTGTCCTGGGGACCATTCAGGCTTGTTCGCATTTGTGTTCCTCACGTGTGCCCTAAAGAATGAGGTGATTTGGTAAAATGCTATGCCCAAGATTACTATCCGAGTGCCGGCGGTGGAGTGGTTCAAATAGCCTCGGCTATCACCTCATTATGTCCGGTCGTGATGGTCAAGTGGATTAAGGCGTCTTGTACATACCAGTTGCGTGGCTCCTGGGAGTATGGGTTCGAGTCACTTCTGGGGTGTGAGTTTTCAGTTATATATATATATATATATATATATATATATATATATATATATATATATATATATATATATATATATATATATATATATATCATTGAATATGACCGCATATTCTGTATTTATTATTTTCTGGTTTAGGGCTTCTATCCCTCTAACTATTTTCTTAGCATCAGGGCTTAATTGAAATAGGAGTTCTCCAAAACTCATTTTCGTACTTTTAAGGTGAAGAAAAGAAGTGATTTACTATAGAGTGTATTACACTTATTTGTATAATTTGCACGACGTTTCGAACCTCCATGGTTCATTCTCAAGTGAACAGATCTTACAATACTAGTTGATTTTATACCCGCATTAGGTCAGGTGATAATACAATGAAGGTGAAAACATGGGGGGATACATAAGGGATAAACATGGGGGCTGCAGAAGGCTTATTGGCCCATACGAGGCATCTCCTATCTAAACACAAAGATTAATCCAGTGTAATTGGCCTGTTATGTTGGACATTGTCTTCTGTGTTGGCATCGATATGTTCTTGTCTTGTCCTTACTCTCATGGTGGGTAGAGTAAATAGTTCCGTGATTTGGGTGTTCATGGTAGGTCGCTCTATTCTTATGTGAATTGCCTCAAGAATTTGTAATCTTCTTGAATCTTGGGTTTTGTCTATTATGCAAGTATTCTTGTTCAACATTTCTCTTGTTAGAGTAATGTCATGGACTTGTCTCATGTTCAATGATACATGTTTGATACATGTCATATTCAATGATACATGTTTGAAAGAAAACCTGCTGCCAGTATGCACCAATATATATATATATATATATATATATATATATATATATATATATATATATATATATATATATATATATATATATATATATATATATATATATGATTTGATTAAAAACAGGATAAAAAAAAGCACCATCTGTTGCATGTAAGAGTCACATACGCTACACTAAATGTGGTACGATTCAATTTCAATGTTTTCGATTGCATCCAAAAGGAAAAAATCTCTGCCTATTCCATTCAATAAAATAAACTTTACACTAGCAAACATTTCAGAAAAAAGTATATGTTCAATATTTTCTTCTTTCAATATTATCTGTCCTCTTATATGTAAAATAATATCCAGGTCCTCTTTCCCCCAAGAAGGAAAAATTCTCAAATACCAATAAATCTATATTTTTTTAAAAAGTACTATTCCTCCATAATCTACGTTTAAATCTAATTTGCAGGCATGTTAGCAAAAAGTAGTTTTCTTCCCTTGTTTCATGAAGAGCTGGGAAAAATAAAAATATACTCAATAAATGAACTCTAGGTTTAGCCACATTTTTAATCAAGAGGCCTGCAATTTGAGCAGCACAGATTAATGAAATATACAAGTTGAGAACTATACAGCTTACACCAGATATATCGAGTGCTAGATTTTCTTTACTCCATTTATCTGCAACAAGTATAGTTATGCTTTTATGCACATGCAAGACATTACAGATTTGCCCGTGTTTTGTTTGTGGGTGAAAAGTGTGAACACTAAAAATTACGAAAAGTAAAATAGTTAAGAAAAATGAGTACGTATAAACTACAGCTCGAACTATGTTGTTAAACTTTAAAAAGGTAGGTTACTTTCCTTATACAAGCTGTAGGAGTATTAATAATCATTCTAATAACATATCAAAATATTTTGAGTTCATACATTCTGTAAGTAAGTAATTACTCTTACAGTAACAATTTCTACCTTTGGCTATTGTTACAAAGTTCTTCTGTAACTAAGTCCTTTTAAACCGTTATCCATCTCTTAGTCCAGAGATCTATAACCTCTGGAAATGTCAATTAAGGGTTTAAGGCGAGAAATAAAACGAAAAAGATATGCCTTACAGTTAACGACGACTAACACTATTTATGCTCCTCTTGCGAGGTTTTCCAATGCTCCACTAGCAATCCGTTCAAACAGTGAGGTCTTCTAGCACTCCACTAGCATCCTGGCTAGTACGCTGCAGCAGAGATATCCAAAAATAGAGCAGTTCACTGCTTCCCATTGCTTCTTTGCCACCAGCGGGCATACGAGCCAAAAGTGAGTCGTTATTTTAAAAAGGACGGGTTGACCAGTCACCGGTAGCTAAAGCCCGTCCTCCGAACAAAGACCCAAAAGTGATTCCATGCACCCGCCAAACCCCCTGTTTATGAATGAAAAACGGTTTACACATGGCTCACAACTGATTTTGTTCGAACACTTCCGGAACAAGTGCTTCACTCACGAATTTTGTTCGAACAACAACGCTGTAAATACTTCACCCACGTACTACAAATACAAATAATCGCCAACAAAACCTAAACACCTAACCTAACCTATGCCTATATATGCACAATATGCTAATATATTATAATATTAATTTATATTTGAGAAAATTCCCATTTTGAATGAACAGCATGTTCAAATTTATGAATGCGTCTGTGGGATCGACCACTGGATGTAATGGACTTGAGTCGAGGACGGGTTGTGCAGAATATTGGACTAGAAGATAAACATTATATATAGGAGGGTAAACTCTTAACTTGGCACATGGATTATAGATGGCACTGAGGTTCGTAACACTTCCACCTTTCATAACAACTTCATAAACTAATTATGCAAACATTCTATACAGGAATTATTTTTAGAAAGAAGGTTTGAATACTGAATACATTCTTCTTTCAGATTGTAATCTACATTTTAATCTCGAACTCTTAATATTATTGAACCAAAACCTGTTTTGTATTATCACCCATAATTAATTCAATACTGTCTCGGTTTCTAGTCAGATATTTAAAGCTTTAATGAAGGGCCTCTTTCCAGATTTTAATATTCTTCAGTATTTAATATAAACTTTGTTCTACCAAGATGATGAATGTAATTTTTAAGCCATAGTTCCTCATGCTAAAATATATATATATATATATATATATATATATATATATATATATATATATATATATATATATATATATATATATATATATATATATATATATATATATATATATATATATATATATATATTACTTTATTTCTGTGCCTAAACACCTTGTCACCGTTCCTGTAAGCTTTTTTCATCACTTAAATAATACAGAACATGCGATGCTAGTTTAGTTTTTAACTTCAAATATCTAATTAACCGAAGCTCTTCTACAACCAGTGCTACTGGCATAATGGTTGCTTTTTACAGTTAAAAAGTAGTCTGCCACCTCTATGAAACTATTTCTATCCTTCCCTCACTCAACTCACCCTTTCTCTCTCTCACTCTTAGTTTTCCCTACGTTCTTAATTATCTATTGCACCTGCACCTCATACATTCCAACCAAGGCCGCCACCTCATACCTTCCAGCCAAGGGACAGATGAGGGACGGTGAGGGGATGAGAAACCCCCTGAGTAAGCACACCGACCACCTCCCCTGGAGCAAAATAATTGATAAGCGGACACTCAGGAATGTGGATTTCTGCCATTTACTTAATTTATATCTGGGCCAGATCAGTAAATATAATACTGTTATTTTATGATGTTAAATCATAAAATATTTTTTTTATTTAAAATATAAAGTACTTGATGCGTGTATTCGTGAAACCAAGAGACACGGAAATATGTGTATTGATGTTTAGAGATTCAGAGCATTCTTTAAAAATGTATAATGAATTTGGCGAAAGTTTAAATGCATTATTGTTTGTGCTGGCTTTTACTTTGTGGTTTTGGTTGATGCCCAGGAACAAAAGTAAAGCTTTTGCTCCTGGGCATCGCCTTGTTTGCCGTTTGCTACAGTGTCATAAGACGATTGACATCAAATGAGGAAAGTCCTGGGGGTAGGAAACTTGTTCCCTGCCACATAAAAATTCTTCCAGGTACTTTCATACTTCATGACTGTCAGAAATTTGACATCATTCATTAACCAATAACATAATATGCAAGATTAGAGTTGCCGTTTTAATTTAAAAAAATATTAAATATGCGTATCAAATACCTTGGTTATCCCCGTTTAGAAAATTGTGTATGGGTGTGTCTACTAGAAAATGAGTTACATTGCTAGGTCATCAAAATTAAAATCACCCACAAATAATATTAATAAATAATCTTTAAAACAATATTATGTGGACTATAAACATAAATTTTTCCCTTAGACTGAACTTAATTATAAATTAAATAAAATCAAGTTCTCCCTCCAATTGTTCATAAAGGACATAACAGAACCGTTCAAGCGAAGCGTCCCTAGACGTGAAGGAGGGAGTCCATATTGAATACCAGCTGTGTGAGGTGTTTCACTGTCTTCCCTAGTATTGTGAAATTACAAGTTGTCCTCGTGGAGTTGAACGGCAAGGATTATCCCCACCAGTTTCTGGTAAATCAATTATCTGTTCGGTGTTTAATGTTTGAGCTCTTTCATTATACATGTACTGTGACTGTTATGATGCAAGTCCATTAACACCCAAGGGTGAGCACATTTAATACCACATTTTACACCAATGTTATTTAAACTAATAAACACACATAATTTAATATTATCGTGGTAGATGTTGCGGTGTAATTTGTTGGCAGGTAAATGAGACGAGTGGAAGTCACTATTGTGAAGCGTCGTAGAGACAAGCCATATGAACGGTTCCTGTCCGATCCTGTACAATAACGACACTATGACCATGTGACTCAAACTAATCCCACCTCGTACTAACTAAACTACTATTACTTATAAAGCCAAGTTGTGCCCACTTCAATATTAATTTGAATTAATTGTAGTTTTAAATATAAATTTATTATATATATCACTAAACTACTCACCGTGTAGTAAAACTTCCGCGTAATAAAATGTACTCTCCCTCCCTTCATTTGTGTTTAGTGGAAATTTTATCGATGGTATAAATTGAATCTATACAGTTCACTAGTGCTGTGGTCTAACTTGGCTAGTATTCGGGTTCTTTTTTTATCAAACATTTTATGGGACCTTAGTGCCTCTTAGTTGATCCCACCAAGTCCTTGGTAAGTTATCATGAATTGGCAGCAACAATTATTCTTGAAAGGAAAGAGAAGGGGGTAAACAATAACCAGCAACTTCACGAATTTTACTTCTTAAAAATATATCCAATTATTCATATGTACATATCACACTGCGAGTCACTTTCGTACAGCACACTTATACAATAAGTGTTCGTATCCTGGACAGAGAGGATTTATTGGGCGCAAATCCTCAACTGTAGCCTCTGTTTAACTCAACAGTAAAATGAGTACTTGGTTATTAAAAGATTTTTCGCGGGGTCGTATTCCAGGGAATCTAGGATTAAGGACTTGCCCGAAACGCTACGTGTACTAGTGGCTGTACAAGAATGTAAGAGCTCTTGTACATATAAATAAATAAATATATAAGCAAATAAATTTTGCAATCTTTTCCCAGCGAGCCCAGTTTATCTTCTATTATACATTCAAATTCTATGGTCCTCACACCGGCGAGTTCAGCCGACTCAATACATCTTGGGCCAGTACCTCACCGTATCGTCACGGTGTCCAAAACCCCACTCCTCTCCAGCAAGACATTGGCAGAGGTGTGTTCAGCAACTCTCTGACAAGGGTTACCAGTACACGGACAGGGGTCTTAAACGATACCCAGACAGAACTCTTCAGCAACACACTGATAGAACTCCCCAGAGGCTTACAACAAGCCTTAACAGACGGCCAGAACATCTGTCTCATAATTCAACTTGATCTATCCCGGATATGTCAGTACAAACACTAAAACTTCAATTATATAACAGATAAAGCACTGTCTATACCGATGCGGCCAAGTATTCTCGCTGGAACATGTCTTAATCAGGACTGCCCTGGGATGAACTGCCTCCTCGTGCCCAAGATACCCTCCACTTCACTTTTGCGGACATAAATGTCATTACCCAGACTCTAACTACACAGGGATAACATGATGACAGCTTTTTACCAAGAACAGAAAATGTGATCGGGTACACTCAGTAAATGGTGTTGATATCGTCACCTTCCTTAACAGAGGGGCATTGTCATCGACGCACCTAAATGAATTGTGGTCTAAAGCACTCAACAGATGGCGTTGATCTTGTTACACTTCCCTCAACAGAAGACGCTGTCCTCATTACATCTAAGAGATTTGGGGTTGGGGTATAATTTCCACAGATGGGGTTGATATCATCACAACAAGCAAATGAATAAACAATAAAGTCCACTTAAAATAATAACAAAATAATTTAAAATGATAAACCGCCGGTAGACTTTCCCCCACAATTACTTCCGGACCCGGAGGGGCCTCATCAGTCCTCTTCAGACACTCAGCCACCGATCTTCGACCTGATATTGAAGTCATGGTCATCTTCGACTCAGAAGGACAAATATCAACCAATCAACATATTTTGATGTTCAGTGGAGGTGAGCTGGAGTACTTATGTCATTAATTTCCTAAAGGTGAAGGAAATACTAAAGATATGTTTAAGCGTATTAAAAACTAAATTTTCGGATGAAAGCTTCATCGTTTCTCGAGGTACTGTATACAATGTTTGAACATTGTACTCACCTCATCTAGTTGTACTCACCTACTTTTGCTTGTAGGGGATGAGCTCTGGCTCTTTGGTCCCGCCTCTCAACTGTCAATCGGCCGACAGACCACGGAAACATTATCTAACACAGTGCACAGTTACAAACACATTAAGATTTTAACTTAGATTCAACAGAGCAGAAGTTGTTAAACACATGGCAAAATCTTACTGAAGCGACCATACGAGTCATAAATACTCATACTCCACCCAAATAACACAGAAACAAGCAACACTTATTGGACCAGCCAGAGGCTTAGGGCCTGCGCTGGAATATCCCTAACAAAAAAAAAACTGTCAATCAACTGGTGTACAGATTCCTGAGCCTACTGGGCTCTATTATATCTACATTTGAATCTGTGTATGGAGTCAGCCTCCATAACATCACTACCTAGAACAGTGATATTGTGTACAGTACCTAGAGAAAGAATATAGGTTACATCTGAAAATTTGGTCTTTAAAGGGGCCATAATTCAGTAAAATGAGAGTTGTTCAATTTGAATCAAATTTTATTTGCTAGTTGTATATGAAAAGGGCTTCAGATGGTCTAAGTCTCAGCATCGTAGCATAAATAGGAACTGAGGAAAAAATATTGAATTATGTTTGAAATAAATTCCAAAATTATCAAAAATTAGCATCAAACATTTTTTATTGGGTGATTTGCATGAAACTTATACACCATACAGAACGTAAGCCTAACTGTAAGGGTGCAAATTGTGGAGGAAATTGGTTAATGTCAAGCTCAACCACAGGTGGCAAAATCTATGACTTTATATATTTTCATTTATTGTCAAGTAAAATAAAATTTCTAGTTCCCTTTCATTTTTTATTAAATTTATATGAAATTTACACTTTATATGTTGAGTATACGTCTCTGCAATCTCTCTAAAACACTATATTTCTAAGTTCATTTATTGATTTTATAAATATTTGCAAACATGAAATATTAGCGTAAATTTGGGGGAACTTTAACTGTTTGTATTAGTAAAACTAAACATATTTTGGATAATCCCTTTACACAAATCGTTTATTATATGCTAATGTGATAGAAGAGTGTCATATAAATGATTTCATTTGAAACTTGTGGTTGTACTGACTTATTAAAAATGTGTAAAATTCGTTGACTTTTTATCCTTCATGTCTGTTTTAGAGTTCGGTACTGAAACTTGGACCAGTTGCAGCCCTTTTCATATAAAACTAGCAAATAAAGTTTGATTGAACATGAACAACTTTCAACTTTCCGTGATATGGCTTCTTAATACACTTAAACATAAATTGGGTCTTTCTTTCTCCTGTATTCAAGCACTACAGCATTGTAGAAAGTTACCCAATAATTTAGAGTGAAGAGATTGATGGAAGTTGACAAAAGTGTAACAATTTAAAGGTCATAACGACTACTTTCTGAAAAGAACTCTGATGAAGTATAGAAAGTGATTACTATGTGTACTCGGAAAATTCACGTAAATAGAAGGAGGGAGGAGTAGGGCGGTGGAGGGATGGTGAGGGAGGCACGGAGCATGTGTTCCTCACACTTAGTGAGGGAGGCAGGGAGCATATGTCTCTCACTACTTAGTGAGGGAGGCAGGGAGCATGTGTCCCTCACACTTAGTGAGGGAGGCAGGGAGCATGTGTCCCACACCACTTAGTGAGGGAGGCCGGGAGCATGTGTCCCTCACACTTAGTGAGGGAGGAAGGGAGCATGTGTCCCTCACACTTAGTGAGGGAGGCAGGAAGCATGTGTCCCTCACACTTAGTGAGGGAGGCCGGGAGCATGTGTCCCTCACACTTAGTGAGGGAGGCCGGGAGCATGTGTCCCTCACACTTAGTGAGGGAGGAAGGGAGCATGTGTCCCTCACACTTAGTGAGGGAGGCCGGGAGCATGTGTCCCTCACACTTAGTGAGGGAGGAAGGGAGCATGTGTCCCTCACACTTAGTGAGAGAGGAAGGGAGCATGTGTCCCTCACCACTTAGTGAGGGAGGCAGGGAGCATGTGTCCCTCACACTTAGTGAGGGAGGCCGGGAGCATGTGTCCCTCACCACTTAGTGAGGGAGGCAAGGAGCATGTGTCCCCTCACCACTTAGTGAGGGAGGCAGGGGGCATGTGTCCCTCACACTTAGTGAGGGAGGCCGGGAGCATGTGTCCCTCACCACTTAGTGAGGGAGGCAAGGAGCATGTGTCCCTCACCACTTAGTGAGGGAGGCCGGGAGCATGTGTCCCACACCACTTAGTGAGGGAGCATGTGTCCCTTACCACTTAGTGAGGGAGGGGGCAAGAGCCATCCCCCCCCCCCTGACTCGCTCGGCTGGGAGGACAGCGCTTCGGATTCGTAATCCTGAGGTTCCGGGTTCGATCCCCGGTGGAGGTGGAGACATATGGACAAAATGTTTCTTTCACCTCTATGCCCCTGTTACCAAGCAGTAAATAGGTACCTAGGAGTTAGACAGCTGCTACGGGCTGCTTTCTGGGGGCAGTTTAACCAAAAAGGTGGGCCTGGTTGAGGACCGGGTCGTGGGGACGCTAAGCCCCGAAATCATCTCAAGATAACCAAGATAACCTTGCTCCTTGTGTGATATCATCACTGTAGCCACCTTCTCCCTTGTGTTATATCATCACTGTAGCCACCTTGTCCCTTGTGTTATATCATCAATGAAGCCACCTTGCCCCTTGTGTTATATCATCACTGTAGCCACCTTGCCCCTTGTGTTATATTATCACTGTAGCCACCTTGCCCCTCCCCCTCCCTTGTGTTATATCATCACTGTAGCCACCTTGCCCCTCCCCCTCCCTTGTGTTATATCATCACTGTAGCCACCTTGCCCCTTGTGTTATATCCCCACTGTAAGTAAGTAATTATCAAAAGAAGGCACCAAACCGGAAAGGCTATGTAGCACCATCAAGTGTGTGTGATAATCAGAGGGCGCTAAATATCACCAAGGATGCCAATACGAGAATAGAAACGCATAATGCGAACGATATCAAGAGTATCCGAGTTGCCAAGAATTCTATCAAGGGACTAGTGACCGCGGTGGATGGTCAGAAAACAAAACTCATTCTCTTCCTCGAAGTCAGGACATTCAACAAGGATATGCACGATTGTAAGAAGGACAATGCAATTTGGACAATAAGGAGCAGGGCAGCACTCCATTAAGTGATCATGAGTTAAACGGGTATGGCCAATGCATAACCTAGCCAGAGCCGTTTCCCGCCACCGGTTACGGTGGTAGGAGGAAGGCCACTGGGACACACAACACTTAAGAGTACGCAGTTTGTTACCAATAACAGAAGACCACCATCACTGTCAGCGGGCAAGGATGAAGGCATGAATAACTGGGTAAAAGTCGGAATAAGGAATACCTTTACGGGAAATGGGACAAGTACGGATAGCTTCCTTAGCGGCAGCATCCGCACGCTCATTTAAAGAGACACCAACATGGCTGGGAACCCAGCAAAACTCATCCGACTTAAATTTACTGGAGATAAGAAACAGCCAATGTTGAATCTCGATGACCACAGGGTGGACCGGACTAAAGGACTCTAAAGCCATGAGGGCACTACGAGAGTCAAATACCACCACAGAGGAGGATTGACATAGGGAAAGCAGCATAGAGAACAGCATAAAGCATAAACACCAGGGAGACGAAGAGCATAGTGAATAGAATATAAAGTTCTGCTGTGAAGATGCTAGCCTCCGGAGGAAGGCGACACATATATGTGTGTTGTCAGGAAAAACAACAGAGTATCCCACACCGTCAACAGACTTAGACCCATCGGTGAAGATATGAACGGAGTGGGAGTGAGAAGAAAAGTGCTCAAGGAAGAGACGTTTCAGAACTGTAGGAGGGGTAAAAGCTTTAGTAATGTGGGTTAGAGAAGTACAAAACTTGGGAAGGGGGGCCCTCCACGGGGGCAAGGATGGAACAATACGAGGAGAAACATTAGTAATGCGAACCGAAAGAGAATCTCGTAAGCGAGACAAACGGACAGAAAGAGGAAGGTGGTGAAGAGGAACAGGAACTACAGGAGGGGTAAAAGTCAAAGCACGATAGAGACGAGAGTGAGGATGCTGTAAGGATAGCGCAAGATAGCGAAGACTGTAGCGATCACGGCGGTCCTGGAGAGACATGAAGCCAGTGTCAGCGTACAAGCTGAGGGTAGGAGTTGAACGAAAAGCATCAGAGCTGAGGCGCAACTCAGTATGGTGCAAAGGATCAAGACAGCGAAGAGTAGAAGGAGAAGCAGAAGAGTATGCAGGGCAACCAGAAGCGAGTTTAAACAGGACGAGAGAGGAATGCAAATAGAGGAGCGTGCGCCTCGCCGCTCCCCAAGAAGTATGGGACAAAACCTTAAGTAGATTAAGGGGCTTAGAGCATTCAACACGTAGGTAAGATATATGGGGCGACCAAGACAAACGAGTTTCAAAGAATAACCCCAAAAGCTTCGTGGAATCTTTGTACTCAAGGAGATGACCATAAAGTGACAAAGAGGGAGAAAGAACGACCCGCTTCCAAGTAAAAATCTTGGCACAAGTCTTAGTAGTAGAGAACTTGAAGCCATGATTGGTGGCCTAAGACGACACGGCATCAATCGCAAGTTGAAGCCGCCGTTGAAGGAGAGGCGAATCATCACCCCCGACAGCAAAGAGTAAGATCGTCAACATAAAGAGCGGAGAAGATGCCAAAAGGAAGGGAGGAGCAACAACGGAGGTCTTCGCAGCAAAAGCAGTACGAATATAGACTTCCAAGTTCACCAGGACATCAATCGTGCTGCGGCACTTGCGAAAACCAAATTAAGAAGAAAGGTGGTGATGGTGTTCCAAGAACCACATCAGACGGACATTTACCATACGCTCAAAGAGTTTGCAAACACAACTCATGAGAGCAATAGGGCGGAAGTCCTTAGGGGATGTACCGAGAGACCCTGGTTTTTTAATTTGAATAGGGAGTACAACGGCATCGAGCCAGTCCTCAGGAACGGACGACGACTCCTAGACCCGGTTATACAGACAGTAAATACTGAGACGTACGCGGAGGGAGATGGCGAAGCATCTCATAATGAACGTCATCCGAGCCCGCTGCCGTAGATCCACAGAGGCCGAGGGCAGACTGAAGTGCAGAAAGAGAGAAAGGATCGTTAAAGGGAAGGCGGAGATGAGTGTAGCCACCTTGCCCCTTGTGTTATATCATTACTGTAGCAACCATGTCCCTTGTGTTATATCATAACTGTAGCCGCCTTGTCCCTTGTGTTATATCATCACTGTAGCCACCTTGCCCCTTGTGTTATATCATCACTATAGCCACCTTGCCCCCTCCTTGTGTTATATCATTACTGTAGCAACCATGTCCCTTGTGTTATATCATTACTGTAGGCACCTTGCCCCTTGTGTTATATCATCACTGTAGCCACCTTGAGTCTTGTGTTATATCATCACTGTAGCCACCTTGAGTCTTGTGTTATATCATCACTGTAGCCACCTTGCCCCTTGTGTTATATCATCACTGTAGCCACCTTGTCCCCCCCCCCTTGTGTTATATCACAACCCGTTCTCGTCCTTTCGTATAGTCAATATTGACTTATTAAAAACGTGCATATGTGACATACTAAATTATTGTGAATATTTTAGTTTACCTTGAAAAGCTTCATAGAAAACACCGACCTTACCTAACCTTCTTAGTATGTTAGGAGAAGCATCTTATTGCATCGTAATTACAATTATTACTTAACCTATTATAGGTATAGGTTAAGTAATATATGTAATTACGAAGCAATAAGATGCTTATCTTAACATACTAAGAAGGTCAGATAAGGTCGGTGTTTTCTATGAAGCTTTTCAAGGTAAACTAAAATATTCACAATAAATTAGTATGTCACATATGCACTTATTTAATAAGTCAATATTGACTGTAAGAAAGTGCGAGAACGGGTTGTATATCATCACTGTAGCCACCTTACCCCTTGCGTTATATCATTACTGTAGCAACCATGTAATTTTTGTTATATCATCACTGTAGCCGCCTTGCCTCTTGTGTTATATCATTACTGTAGCCACCTTGTCCCTTGTGTTATATCATCACTGTAGCCGCCTTGTCCCTTGTGTTATATCATCACTGTAGCCGCCTTGTCCCTTGTGTTATATCATCACTGTAGCCGCCTTGTCCCTTGTGTTATATCATCACTGTAGCCGCCTTGTCCCTTGTGTTATATCATCACTGTAGCCGCCTTGTCCCTTGTGTTATATCATCACTGTAGCCACCTTGTCCCTTGTGTTATATCATCACTGTAGCCCCCTTGTCCCTTGTGTTATATCATCACTGTAGCCGCCTTGTCCCTTGTGTTATATCATCACTGTAGCCGCCTTGTCCCTTGTGTTATATCATCACTGTAGCCGCCTTGTCCCTTGTGTTATATCATCACTGTAGCCACCTTGTCCCTTGTGTTATATCATCACTGTAGCCCCCTTGTCCCTTGTGTTATATCATCACTGTAGCCACCTTGTCCCTTGTGTTATATCATCACTGTAGCCGCCTTGTCCCTTGTGTTATATCATCACTGTAGCCACCTTGTCCCTTGTGTTATATCATCACTGTAGCCACCTTGTCCCTTGTGTTATATCATCACTGTAGCCGCCTTGTCCCTTGTGTTATATCATCACTGTAGCCACCTTGTCCCTTGTGTTATATCATCACTGTAGCCACCTTGTCCCTTGTGTTATATCATCACTGTAGCCGCCTTGTCCCTTGTGTTATATCATCACTGTAGCCACCTTGTCCCTTGTGTTATATCATCACTGTAGCCACCTTGTCCCTTGTGTTATATCATCACTGTAGCCATCACTTTTGAAAAGCAGAGGTGCAACAGGTACTCTGAGAGAGAACTCGATCAACATCAGAGGCCCGAGACTGTTCAACACGCTTCCACTACACATAAGGGGCATAACTGACCGACCCCTCACAGTGTTCAAGAGAGAACTGGATAAGCACCTCCAAAGGATACCTGATCAACCAGGCTGTGACTCATACGTCAGGCTGCGAGCAGCCGCGTCTAACAGCCTGGTTGATCAGTCCGGCAACCAGGAGGCCTGGTCGACGACCGGGCCGCGGGGACACTAAGCCCCGGAAGCACCTCAAGGTAACCTCAAGGTAACCTTGCCTCTTGTGTTATATCATCACTGTAGCCACCTTGAGCCTTGTGTTATATCATTACTGTAGCCACCTTGAGCCTTGTGTTATATCATCACTGTAGCCACCTTGAGCCTTGTGTTATATCATTACTGTAGCCACCTTGAGCCTTGTGTTTTATCATGACTGTAGCCACCTTGAGCCTTGTGTTATATCATGACTGTAGCCACCTTGAGCCTTGTGTTATATCATTACTGTAGCCACCTTGAGCCTTGTGTTATATCATTACTGTAGCCACCTTGAGCCTTGTGTTTTATCATGACTGTAGCCACCTTGAGCCTTGTGTTTTATCATGACTGTAGCCACCTTGAGCCTTGTGTTATATCATTACTGTAGCCACCTTGAGCCTTGTGTTTTATCATGACTGTAGCCACCTTGAGCCTTGTGTTTTATCATGACTGTAGCCACTTTGAGCTTACTGTTATATCATCACTGTCGCCACCTTGCCCCCTTGTGTTTTATCATTACTGTAGCCGGTCGGCCGAGCGGACAGCGCGCTGGACTTGTGATCCTGTGGTCCTGGGTTCGTTCCCGGGCGCCGGCGAGAAACAATGGGCAGAGTTTCTTTCACCCTTTGCCCCTGTTACCTAGCAGTAAATAGCTACCTGGGTGTTAGTCAGCTATCACGGGCTGCTACCTGGGGGTGGAGGCCTGGTCGAGGACCGGGCCGCGGGGACACTAAAAAGCCCCGAAATCATCTCAAGATAACCTCAAGAAAATATAGCCACCTTGCCCCCCTTGTGTTATATCATCACTGTAGCCACCTTCTCTAACCGGTCGCTACCAGGTACTCCATCTTCAACCATCATCATCATCACTTCCAAAGATTTCCTGCATAACCTACCCTTTCCTTTATCGTTTTGCCTTCCCTTCTCAGATTTCCTTAACTTTCGTTACCCTCTCTCTCCTTAACCAGCTTCTCTACCTTTCGGCTTCTTATATACCTTTAATTACCTTCCATCATTTTCACCAGTTTCCCTCTTCTTCACTACCTTACTTCTTTACCAACTCCCTCTTCTTCACCACCTTCCCTCTTTTTCACCACCATCCCTCTTCTTTACCACCTTCCTCTTCTTCACCACCTTCCTCTTCTTCACCACCTTCCTCTTCTTCACCACCTTCCTCTTCTTCACCACCTTCCCTCTTCTTCACCACCTTCCTCTTCTTCACCACATTCCCTCTTCTTCACCACCTTCCTCTTCTTCACCACCTTCCCTCTTCTTCACCATCTTCCTCTTCTTCACCACCTTCCTCTTCTTCACCACCTTCCTCTTCTTCACCACCTTCCTCTTCTTCACCACCTTCCTCTTCTTCACCACCTTCTTCTTCTTCACCACCTTCCTCTTCTTCACCACCTTCCTCTTCTTCACCACCTTCCTCTTCTTCACCACATTCCCTCTTCTTCACCACCTTCCCTCTTCTTCACCACCTTCCTCTTCTTCACCACCTTCCCTCTTCTTCACCACATTCCCTCTTCTTCACCACCTTCCTCTTCTTCACCACCTTCCCTCTTCTTCACCACCTTCCCTCTTCTTCACCACCATCCTCTTCTTCACCACATTCCCTCTTCTTCACCACCTTCCTCTTCTTCACCACCTTCCTCTTCTTCACCACCTTCCTCTTCTTCACCACCTTCCTCTTCTTCACCACCTTCCTCTTCTTCACCACCTTCCTCTTCTTCACCACATTCCCTCTTCTTCACCACCTTCCTCTTCTTCACCACCTTCCTCTTCTTCACCACATTCCCTCTTCTTCACCACCTTCCTCTTCTTCACCACCTTCCCTCTTCTTCACCACCTTCCCTCTTCTTCACCACCTTCCTCTTCTTCACCACCTTCCCTCTTCTTCACCACCTTCCTCTTCTTCACCACCTTCCTCTTCTTCACCACCTTCCTCTTCTTCACCACCTTCCCTCTTCTTCACCACCTTCCTCTTCTTCACCACCTTCCTCTTCTTCACCACCTTCCTCTTCTTCACCACCTTCCTCTTCTTCACCACCTTCCTCTTCTTCACCACCTTCCCTCTTCTTCACCACCTTCCTCTTCTTCACCACCTTCCTCTTCTTCACCACATTCCCTCTTCATTTTCCAAGCGCTTAGACATGAACATTCTCCTTCACCTCCCTCTCTACGCTCCACAAAATTTCCTACCTTTCATCACTTCCCTTCTCCAACTCCACTGCCTTTCACCACCATCCTTAAACCTTGCCACCTTCCTTACCTCTTCACCACCTTCCATACCCTTCATCGCCTTCCTTACCCTTCACCCCTTTCCTTACCAATCACTATCTTTACCCTTTACCTATTACCTTTTAATGTATTCCTTGCATTTACTACCTTCCATCTCCTTCATCAACAACCATGTTCATTACAACGTTCCCTCTCCTTTCCATTTGCCCTTTACCGCATACCTTACCCCGCACTTCCTTCCCTTTCTCTGTCTTTCTTACCCCTGTTCTGTATTCATACCCTCTATCACTATACCTAAACTTTGTCAACTTCGCTTCCCCTTTCATCACCTTCCCTACCCTTCATCACTTTTCCTCCCTACCTTCTCTACTCCTCACCACTTTTCCTTCACCACTAACCATCTTCAATGCACACAATCTTAATCAATACAAAAATTAACGACAAAAATATTTAACTGTGAAGAAAATTATGTACAAGATGAATGTTATTGAGGATGGAGTCTGGCAGGTTATGAGATTCGCATCATTTGCCATTTTACACAAAATGGAGGGAATGGGGGTTGACCTCGACCCACCAGTAATTATTCCAAAAAAAGAGCAGTCATCCTGCAAATTTTAATGAGGCTAGCCCGAAGCGTCTGGCCTCCAGGCTCAAACAGACAAACAAACATTCTCATTTATAGATATTGATGAAAAGAATATTGTTAACAACCATGAAACTATTATCGATTGTAATTACAATTATTTAAGTGTTACTTAGAGTACATTATCAGGTAAAAAGGATGCAAGACGAATAATTTATGTGATGAAGATACTTATGTATCACAATTAGCACTTCAGCATCTTGTGACGTGAAGTGGTACTGCGGCTGTACCGGGCAGATGGAATGTGTCACTTGTGTAACACTAAAAACAAAAAACGCATAGGCCTTTGCACTGTTAGAATTTAGTTGGAGTGAAGGAATACCCCAAAAATAGAACAATTTACTCAATATGCGCTTTTGTTGATTATGATGAGGGTTCTTTACATAGAGGATATATTACTTTATTTTACTATATTACTATATTTTGCTTCTGCAAGAAAACAGTGCTGCTCTGAACGGAGAAAAGTCCTACTGAATAGACGTTAGTAGATTTCAGAAGTATTCCACTTGGACGTATTCTGTTCATAATCTACATAAATTTGTTGATAAACAATTCTAAAGTTGCTGGATTTGACAATAACAGGTTTATTCCCTGCTGTTTTGTAATTCCAGTGATAATTTTTTGTGGTAATAGTTTGCACGTACAAATATTCCAATTTCGGTGAGGTGATCAGACGTAATTTTATAAACAGCTAACTTGATTCCATTTTCTAGTAGGCATTTGACTGTTGTCCCTAGACCATAAACATTTAGGTCAAATGTGATTTTGTCGATTAATATAGCCTGTACAGGTCGGGCATAACCGCCTTGGAGTACTAATGGTTACACCACTCTGTAATCTTGTATTCCTGTGTTTGTCAGGAACCCTGATTTGTTTCATTTTACCTGTCGAACAGGTTTCAAGTTTAAGTCATCTGCCAGTTTCTGTGTGACAAATATTTTTGGGGACCCTTGGTCAAATAATCCACAAGTGGTGACCTTGGCCCTTTCGTTTTTTATGCTAGTTGGGCAGTAGGCAAAGCCGCGTTATTTTCACTTTGTCGATAGGACACTTATATCCTATAATACTTTACAGTACCTGTACGGTGGTGGAAGTCTCTTTCTCCACCTTGGTTTTGGGAGACTTTGGTCTTATGTCTCTGCACAGCACTGTGTGGTATTGACACAGTGCACTTGTTGCACTTGTTGCAGGAGTGAAGTTGGGTTGCACAGGTATTGTGGTCATGTGACCTTAGGCACCTGGTGTAGTTATTCAACTCCTTAAGTCGCTTTACACATGTAGCACGATGAGGGGTAATTTGGGCAGTGATATATTGAATGCTCTTCTTGGCAGAACAAACACACTCCATTGTACAGCATCTTTGGGAGTCGTCACCTTGGGTGACACAGTGACTGTGTGTTTTTTTAGGAATTCACTGCATATGTACCCAAGCTGCCTAGTTTCCACCTTGGGGTGGAGGTAGATGTTTTAGATTTTATTGGAGTACTGTGTGTACTCGGCGGTTTATTATGGATGGTTAACAAAGGTTAATTGTTGGATTACCATCTGCATTCGTTTGTTGTCTCTCTATAGCAGAGCATAAACCTTCTGTAATCTCCTGAAATGTCAGGAAGGATTTGTTATGTAAGGTACATAACTTATTCAGAGTTTCACTGGGTAATTTGCGTCGTACAATAACTTTAGTTAACTAATCCGCATTATTCAGATCGACCTTAAGGCTAAGTGCTTTGAGTAATGACTCAAGCTACAATCTAAAGAAGTGAGTCACTGGATCCATTTGTGGATGGTAAGTCCAACATATTTTGGACTAAGAGCATAACAGCTCTCTCTGTGTCAGCATAATTATCCTTAAGGAGCTGGACTGCGAGATCATTGCCGTCACTATTTAAAATTATATTTGACACCACCTTTTCAGCTTCACCTTTGAGTTGATCTTGTAAGCAAGTGAACTTTGTGGTTTTAGGGATTGTAAGTTTAGAATCCACCAAGTCAACAAATTTATTCCAGAAGTTATCCTAACTTTTATCCTCTGTTCCTGAGAATGAGGGCAAACTGATTGAAGGCAGTTTAACGTCTGGATGTGTTGAGTTAGGGGAAGCTGTTGCTGTTGCCTTACACTGGGCAGTTATTTTGATGAAAGGATTTAAACTGGCTTGAATATCATCTGCATACTGTTCCAATTCAGCCATAATATTTTCCAATTCCGTTTCAGTTAAGTTGGTGTTGGCTAGTTCAGCCAAATACCTTCCTATCTGGTGTTTGGCTTGCTCAAACTTGATTGAACCTACTTAAAAGTAGCGTTCCAGTTCAGTATGATCAACTGAGGATTATTGTGACAGATCTTGGCATTTAATCTGTCTGGTTAAGTGACCATTAAGACCTATCAGGTTCCTTTAAAATATTTCTAGAGTAGCCATACTGGTTGTTTGGTTAAGCTTTGTAGGGTTAATACTATGGTTGCTAATGTAGCTTGGATATTTTTTCATAAATGTTGAACAAGTACTGATGGTAGCAGTCTAGGGTTAAATTATCAGTCACTAGGCTACACTATCCTACTTCCTTTGAAGTTGGCACATATATTATTAAATACACACAAATAATTTGAATGGTAATCATCCACTGCTTGCCTGCTCTAGGGTCCTTGGAACGGAACAAATCAGTGTCACTTTAAGGGTTCCCAAGACTACCTCATCATTATCACCATTGCATAAATTACAGACACCAATTAACACTCATAGGTGAAATTGTTATAGTTAAATATAGATGAATGTAGTATATGATAATATAATAATTCTATGTACAACTCAACTCGTGTTGCTATTGGTTCCACCCTAATTAGGGTCTGCACAAAGTTTAAATGATTGCTAGGTTCATCAACACTAGACAAGTTTAGTATCCAACCCTAACATGGGTTTCCAACAGTAAATTAATATAATATTGTGCAGTAAAGTATAAAGTGCAACATAATTGAATTTTTGTTTTTTGATGAATGTTATTTTTCTGTAAACCTAAGAGAAATATATACATTTATGGTTAGTAGCCTCTCATCTACCTCTAGTGATATTTAATAGTGTTAATTATTTTGTTACCCATATATTCTTTAGATTCTCATGAGAGGTGTACTCCGCCTGGAGATACGTTCTCATGGAATGGACAAGCAATTAGGTGGATACAGGTGGCACCCAGACGTACCCTTCTTGTGAGACGGTAAATTATACTATTGGCTGTGCGTGTTTATTACTCAGTACTCATACCCCAACGGTTATTTTCCGGTGGTTGGCTTGGTTCTATAGGAGTAAACACGATAGTTGAAATCTTTGCTTTAAAGGCGATAATTAAACTCCTGAGGTTATTTATAATCTCAGCTGGGTAACGTGATGGGTGTATATCAAGCCTCCTAGGTATATGATTGTTAATTGATGAGACCAATCTAGACTTCAGTTAATATTGTTTTATTATAATAGTTATGATCAGTAGCTCCTAGTGACCTAAATATCCTTACCTCAACTTCAGGTATAATAACAAGTTGTCGAGGCACTTGACTATGGCCCACAATTGCTACTTTGAACATCAGGCTTATTGGGATTTAATTGCAGTTGTAATTTTAATCACTGTTATTTAAATGAATGTTATTGCTTTGTTTGTAGCTGTTCACAAAGTTAAAATATTACACTTCTAGTGGATAATTCCGTGGATTCACAGTCACAATTTATTTGATTTTAATTTTGGCTCCACACCCTGCAGATGTCTACTTACTTGGTGGATAAATTCGTGAATGCGTAGCACTGGTTTTGAGACTGATTTTATTTTTTGAACGTATTTTGCTCCTTGGTTACTGCCCTTGGAACAATGATGATGCTAGTTAATTGTTTTGCAGTGACACTTTTATGTGTGTACCTCAGACAGGTTTACTGAGTTTAGGCTATGAGTGTTTTGTATCAGTTTATTTTAACTGCTATTTATTGCACAAGTTCTTATTGTTTGGATTTGATGAACTGCGTGCTAATTCTGGTTCATCCAGTTCATTGTGGACCATAAGAATGTTGGGAAAATCTCCCTGTTGCAATATATTTGCATATTTAATAATTTATTAATTATTTTGTTCATTAGTTAATTCTAATTAATTTAATTCTTAATTAATTAATTCTTAATTAATTCTTTAATTAATTCTTAAGAATTTATGATCTAATTTAAGTGCGCTTTATATTCATAGTTGTCCTGTTAGGAACTTCGCTTCACAACCTGGGGGGTTATTTAATAATATCCTAATCGAAATTACTCGATAGGCTCAAATTTGTTAGTAATAGTTAATCTACAATGGTTAGTTAATATTATCGACAACTTAGCTGTTATGTTGAATGTTGCTTGGTAATAGTCAATAGGCACGCCTCTGTCACGTAAGCTGAAACTCGTGGGTCAAGCTTTTATTGCAATGTGGTATAATTCGTGTTGCACGTGGTATACCTCGTGTTGCACGTGATATATCTCGTGTTGCACGTAGTATACCTCGTGTGGCACGTGGTATACCTCGTGTTGCACGTGGTATACCTCGTGTTGCACGTGGTATACCTCGTGTTGCACGTGATATACCTCGTGTTGCACGTAGTATACCTCGTGTGGCACGTGGTATACCTCGTGTTGCACGTGGTATACCTCGTGTTGCACGTGGTATACCTCGTGTTGCACGTGGTATACCTCGTGTTGCACGTGATATGCCTCGTGTTGCATGTAGTATACCTCGTGTTGCACGTGATATACCTCATGTTGCACAAGGGTATATGTTGAAAATTCTTCTTCCCCTTGGACTTCACCTGCCGAATAATTACAGAGTAGTAAACTGCAACTAATATATGCAGCAGCATATAACAAGGAAAGAATATTGTGAAGGATTAAATCAAGGCTTTCCCGTTCTGGGTGGTTCGCCCTGCATTTTAACCAATTAACACAAAATATACACATAAATAACCACTATGAAATATACAAGTTTAGTTTATTGGATATAGAATACTTCCCACTGCTAGCGAGCTCGTATTGTTGATCAGAGACTCTGTTGTTCCTTTGTAGGGCGAGCCACGGGAAAGTTCTCTGTGAGCTTGTGTATTTGTCAGCTGACTTAGGCAAGCTTGTCTCTATAGTGGCGTCTCTCCGTCCCCCGCTCCAGGGACGCGTTCCCTCGAGCGGTTCTATCTCTTTCTTTTACCAACAACGGGAAGGAGATTTTGCTTTTATTCACGATTTAACTTTGTCCTGTCATAGGTAACACTTTTATTTAGTTTGATTCACCGACTGGCACTTTAAAGATTATCTAGTGTAAGTATTATGAATGAATAGAAATTCAGGTGAGTGGCAATAGTCCATTTTCTACGAGAAGTCATGAAATTCGAATGATATGAATGATTCACTAAGCGAATGATTGAATGATTCACAAAGCTATTTAGAGTTAGTTAGTGTTAATATTTGCCTAATCATAACAGCAATTACATAGTTTGCTAGGAGTTAGTATTTAGTGTCGGAATTTCAGACAGATACCTCAAGTACATCGTAGCGTGCATGTTGGTACCTTAAGTACATCGAAACGTTCTTAAGAAATATGAGTAAAGTAGTTTAAATTCCCAAAGCTCATTTTGTCGTAACATTTTAATACATATAGTGCAAAAGGTATCAGTGATTTGTGAGTTGTATAGAGTGTACATTTGCCATTATTAATGCAGTATACGTGAGGGGTTAAACAAAATCGCGTTGCCATCTTGAGGTTATCTTGAGATGATTTCGGGGCTATTTAGTGTCCCCGCGGCCCGGTCCTCGACCAGGCCTCCACCCCTAGGAAGCAGCCCGTGACAGCTGACTAACACCCAGGTACCCATTTTACTGCTAGGTAACAGGGGCATAGGGTGAAAGAAACTCTGCCCATTGTTTCTCGCCGGCGCCTGGGATCGAACCCAGGACCACAGGATCACAAGATCAGCGTGCTGTCCGCTCGGCCGACCGGCTTCCATACTATAAATTAAACCATAGTTATGAATATTTAGTGGATTCATAATATATGCATAATGAACTATCACGTGAATTTAAATTATTTATTTATTAGATTCCAGTAATTTTAATTTAATATCTTGTGATATATTATACAAGAGGTTTACCTTGGTTAAATGTATATAAAAACTTTGATTTCTTTAGTCCAGCACTGTGTTCAAGATTGTAATATATATCCTAGTTAGTTAATTACTTTCCCCGGTTTTAATAAATCCTTTACGATTGACAGGCTTTATACCCAACACAGAACTAAGTAATAACGATTGATTAAAACCAAATATTCAAAATTTTCAAATTATTTATTCTGGGATTTACATAATATTTCTTCTTTATGTAGGTCTGTTTCTCAGGCAGGAGTCCTTTTACCCGTATCTAACTGTTCATAAAAAGATCATAGACAACTGGGAACACTTCTATGGAAGAAATGAAATGTATGCTCGTGATGGGGTGCATCTATCGAGAGCTGGGGTTGTTGCTGTTGCGAACTCGTTGGAAGAAGTGGTTACAGGTGTTTGTTTGGATTTAAACTGTTAGTAGATAGAGGTATGGGAATTGATTTGGAGGAAGGAGATAATAAAAGTATGTGTTTGTGGGAGAAAGGAATTGGCAAAATGATCAGGGAAAGAGAAGGGCCTCAAAATAACAATTCACTTAGGGTATATTACACTAACAGTAGAAGTCTAAGAAATAAAATTAACGAATTAAATGCTCCTGTCTGCACAGAAAAAATAGATATTATTGCACTTACCGAAACGTGGATGAATGTAGAAAATAGAGAACTATTAGCTGAATATCAGATAAATGGATTTAAACTATTTCACACAGATAGATATATTAGACGAGGAGTGGGAGTAGCCATATATGTTAGGGATAATTTGAAATGTAGTCTCAAAGAGGGAATCAAAACTGAGCCACACTCAGAAACTATTTGGATAGAATTATACGAAAAAGCAAATAATATTATAATAGGAGTTATATATAGGCCACCAAATTTAGACAGAATGGAAGCAAAGCATCTATGGGATGAAATATCTAGGGCATCTAGATCTAACAGTATTTACGTCATGGGTGACTTTAATTTTAGTGGAATAAACTGGTTGAACAAAACAGGGAATAGTGAAGCAGAAGATTTTCTAGAATTAATTGACAATTGCTTTCTTACGCAACACATTAAGGAACCAACACGGGAAAATAATATTTTAGATTTAGTGTTAACTAACAGGGAAACACAAATTAATGACATCGAAATAGGGAGTGAGCTAGGGAACAGTGATCACAAAGAAATCAGATTTAGCATAGAATGGAATAGACCTGTAGGAGAAAATTCTGTTAAAGTGCCAGATTTTCGAAAAGCTGATTTTAATAGCCTAAGAAATTCTTTGGGTCAAATTGATTGGAAAGTCTTGGGTATGGGGTGGGGGCCGGTCTTGGAGCGAGACATGAACCCTGCGATAGGTGACGTAAATGGGGATTTCGATGTGGATTCAATATATAACTTATTTAAGAATATTCTAAACAAAGTACAGGAACGTAGTATACCATACAAATTGAATAGATCGAATACTAATGACCCAAAGTGGATAACAAAGAATTTGAAGAACCTCATAGGTAAAAAGAGAGCTTGGTACAAAAGGATTAAAAATGGGGAGGTCACTTTAGAACAGGAATTCGTACAACTGGTTAGAAATGTTAAAAAAGAGATAAGGAAAGCAAAAAGAAACTATGAATTTCGTATAGCAGGGCAAGCAAAGACAAATCCTAAAGGGTTTTTTCAGTTATATCGTACTAAGACTAGGGAAAGGATAGGTCCATTAAAAACTGAGACAGGTCAAATAACAGATAGTGATGAAGAGATGAGTAGTATTTTTAATAAATATTTTGTATCTGTATTTACTAAAGAGGAACTTAACAATATGCCTTCAGCCGAACAAGTCTATGTGGGTGGGGACGAGGACAGGTTGACGAGTTTAGCAGTTACCAGGGAGGATGTTCTTAAACAAATAGTAAAACTCAAACCAAACAAATCCCCAGGGCCGGATGAAGTGTTTGCCAGGGTGCTTAAAGAATGCAAAGAGGAGCTTTGTGACCCACTGTCAACCATATTTAATAGATCAATAGAGTCAGGCAGAGTGCCAGAGTTTTGGAAAGTTGCTAATGTGATACCAGTTTTTAAGAAAGGAGATAGATCACTTGCGTCTAACTATCGACCAATTAGCCTAACGTCTATTGTGGGAAAGTTACTCGAATCTATAATAGCAAATAAAATTCGTCTTCATCTTGAAAAACATAAATTAATAATTGAGTCGCAACATGGTTTTATAAATGGCCGTTCATGTTTAACAAATTTGTTATCTTTTTATTCTAGCATAGTTGAGGAAGTTGATAGTGGTAAGGATTGTGATGTTGTGTACCTTGACTTTAGCAAAGCTTTTGATACAGTGCCACATGAAAGACTGATTAAAAAGATAGAGGCTCATGGTATTGGGGGTGCTATATTAAACTGGATTAGGGCATGGCTATACCAAAGGAAACAGAGAGTTAGTATAAATGGAGTCAAGTCAGAGTGGGAAAATGTTGTAAGTGGAGTGCCTCAAGGCTCTGTCCTTGGACCTCTGTTGTTTATAATATATATAAATGATTTAGATTCAGGTTTGAGTAGCAACATTTGCAAATTTGCCGATGATACGAAAATCGGTAGGGAAATTAATTCGGAGGAGGACTCACTATCACTTCAAGTTGATCTAGATAGGGTTTTGAAATGGTCAAAGGATTGGCAGATGCAGTTTAATGCTGATAAATGTAAAGTTCTGAGGTTAGGTAATGATGATAGAGTTACAAGATACGAGCTAGATGGTGTTGAGATTGCGAAAGGGATCTGGGAGTTATGATTAGTAAGAATTTAAAACAAAAGGATCAATGCATAAATGTTCGTAATAAGGCAAATCGGACACTTGGATTTATTAATCGCAGCGTTAGTAACAAGACACCTGGTGTGGTTCTCAAGCTATATCTTGCTCTAGTTAGGCCCCATTTAGATTTTGCAGTTCAGTTTTGGTCGCCATTTTATAGAATGGATATAAATTCACTTGAACGTGTCCAGCGTAGGATGACTAAGTTAATTCCCCAAATTAGAAATCTTTCATATGAAGAAAGATTAACAAAGCTTAAGTTGCATTCACTGGAAAGGCGAAGAGTTAGGGGTGACATGATAGAGGTTTACAATTGGGTGAATGGACATAACAAAGGGGATATTAATAGGGTATTAAAAGTATCAACACAAGACAGAACACGAAACAATGGGTATAAATTGGATAATTTTAGGTTTAGGAAAGACTTGGGTAAATACTGGTTCAGTAACAGGGTTGTTGATTTGTGGAACCAATTGCCGCGTAACATTGTGGAGGTGGGGTCTCTCGATTGTTTCAAGTGCGGGTTGGACATGTATATGAGTGGGATTGGGTGGTTATAAATAGGAGCTGCCTCGTATGGGCCAACAGGCCTTCTGCAGTTGCCTTTGTTCTTATGTTCTTAGATCTTTTCTTTCAAGGAGCAAGTGTATTTTCAGTGAGTACCCAGCTCTGAGGCTAGTGAGTACACAGCTCTGAGGCTAGTGAGTACACAGCTCTGAGGCTAGTGAGTACCCTGCTCAGAGGCTAGTGACTACCCTGCTCAGAGGCTAGTGAGTACCCAGCTCTGAGGCTAGTGAGTACCCAGCTCTGAGGCTAGTGAGTACACAGCTCTGAGGCTAGTGAGTACACAGCTCTGAGGCTAGTGAGTACCCAGCTCTGAGGCTAGTGAGTACCCTGCTCAGAGGCTAGTGAGTACCCAGCTCTGAGGCTAGTGAGTACCCAGCTCTGAGGCTAGTGAGTACCCAGCTCTGAGGCTAGTGAGTACCCAGCTCTGAGGCTAGTGAGTACCCAGCTCTGAGGCTAGTGAGTACCCAGCTCTGAGGCTAGTGAGTACCCAGCTCTGAGGCTAGTGAGTACCCAGCTCTGAGGCTAGTGAGTACCCAGCTCTGAGGCTAGTGAGTACCCAGCTCTGAGGCTAGGGAGTACCCAGCTCTGAGGCTAGTGAGTACCCAGCTCTGAGGCTAGTGAGTACCCAGCTCTGAGGCTAGTGAGTACCCAGCTCTGAGGCTAGCGAGTACCCAGCTCTGAGGCTAGTAAGTACCCAGCTCTGAGGCTAGTGAGTACCCTGCTCTGGGGCTAGTGAGTACCCAGCTCTGAGGCTAGTGAGTACCCAGCTCTGAGGCAAGTGAGTACCCAGCTCTGAGGCTAGGGAGTACCCAGCTCTGAGGCTAGTGAGTACCCAGCTCTGGGGCTAGTGAGTACCGAGCTCTGAGGCTAGTGGGTATCCAGCTCTGAGGCTAGTGAGTACCCAGCTCTGAGGCTAGTGAGTACCCTGCTCAGAGGCTAGTGAGTACCCTGCTCAGAGGCTAGTGAGTACCCAGCTCTGAGGCTAGTGAGTACCCAGCTCTGAGGCTAGTGAGTACCCAGCTCTGAGGCTAGGGAGTACCCAGCTCTGAGGCTAGGGAGTACCCAGCTCTGAGGCTAGTGAGTACCGAGCTCTGAGGCTAGTGGGTATCCAGCTCTGAGGCTAGGGAGTACCCAGCTCTGGGGCTAGTGAGTACCGAGCTCTGAGGCTAGTGGGTATCCAGCTCTGAGGCTAGTGAGTACCCAGCTCTGAGGCTAGTGAGTACCCTGCTCAGAGGCTAGTGAGTACCCAGCTCTGAGGCTAGTGAGTACCCAGCTCTGAGGCTAGTAAGTACCCAGCTCTGAGGCTAGGGAGTACCCAGCTCTGAGGCTAGTGAGTACCCAGCTCTGGGGCTAGTGAGTACCGAGCTCTGAGGCTAGTGGGTATCCAGCTCTGAGGCTAGTGAGTACCCAGCTCTGAGGCTAGTGAGTACCCTGCTCAGAGGCTAGTGAGTACCCTGCTCTGAGGCTAGTGAGTACCCAGCTCTGAGGCTAGTGAGTACCCAGCTCTGAGGCTAGTGGGTATCCAGCTCTGAGGCTAGTGAGTACCTAGCTCTGAGGCTAGTGGGTATCCAGCTCTGAGGCTAGTGAGTACCCAGCTCTGAGGCTAGTGAGTACCCTGCTCAGAGGCTAGTGAGTACCCTGCTCTGAGGCTAGTGAGTACCCAGCTCTGAGGCTAGTGAGTACCCAGCGCTGGGGCTAGTGAGTACCCAGTTCTGAGGCTAGTGAGTACCCAGCTCTGGGGCTAGTGAGTACCCAGCTCTGGGGCTAGTGAGTACACAGCTCTGAGGCTAGTGAGTACCCAGCGCTGGGGCTAGTGAGTACCCAGTTCTGAGGCTAGTGAGTACCCAGCTCTGGGGCTAGTGAGTACCCAGCTCTGGGGCTAGTGAGTACACAGCTCTGAGGCTAGTGAGTACCCAGCTCTGAGGCTAGTGAGTACCCAGCTCTGAGGCTAGTGAGTTCCCAGCGCTGGGGCTAGTGAGTACCCAGTTCTGAGGCTAGTGAGTACCCAGCTCTGGGGCTAGTGAGTACCCAGCTCTGGGGCTAGTGAGTACACAGCTCTGAGGCTAGTGAGTACCCAGCGCTGGGGCTAGTGAGTACCCAGTTCTGAGGCTAGTGAGTACCCAGCTCTGGGGCTAGTGAGTACCCAGCTCTGAGGCTAGTGAGTACCCAGCGCTGGGGCTAGTGAGTACCCAGCGCTGGGGCTAGTGAGTACCCAGCTCTGAGGCTAGTGAGTACCCAGCGCCGGGGCTAGTGAGTACCCAGCTCTGAGGCTAGTGAGTACCCAGCTCTGAGGCTAGTGAGTACCCAGCTCTGAGGCTAGTGAGTACCCAGCACTGAGGCTAGTGAGTACCCAGCTCTGAGGCTAGTGAGTACCCAGCTCTGAGGCTAGTGAGTACCCAGCTCTGAGGCTAGTGAGTGCCCAGCTCTGAGGCTAGTAAGTACCCAGCTCTGAGGCTAGTGAGTACCCAGCTCTGAGGCTAATGAGTACCCAGCACTGTGGGTAGTAAATACCCAGCTCTGAGGCTAGTGAGTACCCAGCTCTGAGGCTAGTGAGTACCCAGCTCTGGGGCTAGTGAGTACCCAGCTCTGGGGCTAGTGAGTACACAGCTCTGAGGCTAGTGAGTACCCAGCGCTGGGGCTAGTGAGTACCCAGTTCTGAGGCTAGTGAGTACCCAGCTCTGGGGCTAGTGAGTACCCAGCTCTGGGGCTAGTGAGTACACAGCTCTGAGGCTAGTGAGTACCCAGCTCTGAGGCTAGTGAGTACCCAGCTCTGAGGCTAGTGAGTACCCAGCGCTGGGGCTAGTGAGTACCCAGTTCTGAGGCTAGTGAGTACCCAGCTCTGGGGCTAGTGAGTACCCAGCTCTGGGGCTAGTGAGTACACAGCTCTGAGGCTAGTGAGTACCCAGCGCTGGGGTTAGTGAGTACCCAGTTCTGAGGCTAGTGAGTACCCAGCTCTGGGGCTAGTGAGTACCCAGCTCTGAGGCTAGTGAGTACCCAGCGCTGGGGCTAGTGAGTACCCAGCGCTGGGGCTAGTGAGTACCCAGCTCTGAGGCTAGTGAGTACCCAGCGCCGGGGCTAGTGAGTACCCAGCTCTGAGGCTAGTGAGTACCCAGCTCTGAGGCTAGTGAGTACCCAGCTCTGAGGCTAGTGAGTACCCAGCACTGAGGCTAGTGAGTACCCAGCTCTGAGGCTAGTGAGTACCCAGCTCTGAGGCTAGTGAGTACCCAGCTCTGAGGCTAGTGAGTACCCAGCTCTGAGGCTAGTGAGTGCCCAGCTCTGAGGCTAGTAAGTACCCAGCTCTGAGGCTAGTGAGTACCCAGCTCTGAGGCTAATGAGTACCCAGCACTGTGGGTAGTAAATACCCAGCGCTGGGGCTAGTGAGTACCCAGCGCTGGGGCTAGTGAGTACCAAGCTCTGAGGCTAGAGAGTACCCAGCTCTGAGGCTAGTGAGTACCCAGCTCTGAGGCTAGTGAGTACCCAGCTCTGAGGCTAATGAGTACCCAGCACTGTGGGTAGTAAATACCCAGCTCTGAGGCTAGTGAGTACCCAGCGCTGGGGCTAGTGAGTACCAAGCTCTGAGGCTAGAGAGTACCCAGCTCTGAGGCTAGTGAGTACCCAGCTCTGAGGCTAGTGAGTACCCAGCTCTGAGGCTAGTGAGTACCCAGCTCTGTGGCTAGTGAGTACCCAGCTCTGAGGCTAGAGAGTACCCAGCTCTGAGGCTAGTGAGTACCCAACTTTGAGGCTAATGAGTACCCAGCTCTGAGGCTAGTGAGTACCCAACTCTGAGGCTAATGAGTACCCAGCGCTGATAGGAGCAAATACTCAGCTCAGGAACTGGTATGAGACAAAGAAAATTTGACTTTCCAATTATTGCAACGTAAATGAAAAATATATCCTGCCTTTCCTCTCTGTCCTTAGCATAATAAGGTATTCGAACACAAAACGGTTTTAAATATTTGTAAATATATAAAAATATGTGAAGAAAGGAGCCACTGAAAGCTAGACCTTTACCTTTAATATTAATTTTGTCTCGAAAAATCAACGGGTCCGAAAAATCAACAGAGGTCCGCGGCTGTTTAACGTCCTCCCAGCGAGCATCAGAAATATTGCCGGAACAACCGTGGACATCTTCAAGAGAAAACTAGACTCTTTTCTAAATGACGTTCCGGACCAACCGGGCTGTGGTGGGTATGTGGGCCTGCGGGCCGCTCCAAGCAACAGCCTGGTGGACCAAACTCTCACAAGTCAAGCCTGGCCTTGGGCCGGGCTTGGGGAGTAGAAGAACTCCCAGAACCCCATCAACCAGGTATCAACCGGGTAACATACACTCAGCAAATGGAAATTCTGCTTGGCATATTTATTATAGTTTTTCAACAAGATGACATCAGTCAAGCTGGAGAAAGAGAGAAGGTTGTATAATCTGCATCTTCAGGGATTGAAATAAAACCTTAGACACAGTTAATCAAAAGTGACTCCCATGCAAACAAGAGGTGTATCGGGAAGTGCTGGATGAAGGAATACTCTACAAGAAGGAGGCAAATAATCACATACGATTCTGTACTTTTGCTCCAAAACATTCCACTTATAATATTTAGGAAATCTCTGCGTTTCTTCTTATGTGAGTTATAGTGAGCGGAATAAACGATTTATTTGCAATTAATGATTGACATGTCATTTTTTTCTTCATTAGACTAGCTCCACTAGAAAGCATTCAGTGTAATGAATACTATTAACACTTGTCTTGCATTTTCTAACTAGATATATTTACATCACCATTTTATTATTGCTGTCATGTGGTGAATATCTTCACAGCTATTGTATGTCTATGCCTACTGTATGTCTGTAACTACTGTATGTCTGTAACTACTGTATCTCTGTAGTTCCTGTACGTCTGTAGTTATTGGAAGTCTGCAGCTACTGAATTTCTGTAGTTACTCTATGTCTGTAGTTACTGTATGTTTGTAGCTACTGTATGACTGTAGATACTGCATATTAATAGTTACTGTATGTTTTTATCTACTTAATGTCTGAAGTTACGTTATGTCTGTAGCTACTGTATGTCTGCAGCTACTGTATCTCTGAAGCTACTGTAATTCTGTAGTTACTGTATGTCTGTAGCTACTGTATGTCTGTAGCTACTGTATGTCTGTAGATACTGTATGTCTGAAAATACTATATGTATGTAGCTACTGTATATCTGTAGCTACTGTATGTCTGTAGCAATTGTATGTCTGTAGTTACTGTATGTCTGCAGTTATTGAAAGTCTGTAGCTACTGTATGTATGTAGCTACTCTACCTCAGTAGCTAATGTATGTCTGCAGTTAATGTATGTCTGTAGCTACTGTATGTATGTAGCTACTGTATGTCTGTAGTTATGTATATCTGTATTTTCTGTATGTCTGTAGCTACTGTTTGGCTGTAGCGATTGTATGTCAGTAGCTACTGTATATCTGTAGCTACTGTATGTCTGTAGCTATTGTATGTCTGTAGCTACTTTATATCTGCAGCTACTGTACGTTTGAAACTATTGTATATCTGTGTCTACTGTGTGTCTGTAGCTACTGTATATCTGTAAGTACTGTATGTCTGCCTCAATTGAATGTCTGTAGCTACTGAATGTCTGCAGCTATTGTATGTCAGCAGCTACAATACGTTTACAGCTACTGCAGTAGTCCCCGTTGTGTAGTGGTTAAGACGCTCGCCTGGCGTTTCGCGAGCGCTTTGTCATGGGTTCGTATCCTGGCCGGGGAGGAGTTACTGGGCGCAAAACCTTAACTGTAGCCTCTGTTTAACTTAACAGTAAAATGTGTACCTGGTTGATAAAAGATTTTTTGCGGGGTCGTATTCCAGTGAACATAGGATTAAGGACATGCCCGTAATGCTACGCGTACTAGTGACTGTACAAGAACGTAAGAACTCTTGTATATATAAATAAATAAAAAAATAGAAAAATAAAATAAAACTGTATGTCTGCAGGTACTGTATGTCTATATCTACTGTATGTCTAGCAGCTGTACGTATGTAGCTACTGTTTGTCTATAGCTACTTTTTATCTTCAGCTACTATGTCTGCAACTTCTATATGTCTGAAGCTACAGTATGTCAGGAGCTACTGTATGTCTGCAGCTCCTGTATATATGCTGCTACTGTAAGTCTGTAGCTACTGTATGTCTATAGATACCGTATGTATGTGACTACTGTATGTCCGTAGTTGCTGTATGTCAGCAGTTACTAAAAGTGTGTAGCTACTGTATGTATGTAGCTACTCTACGCCTGTGGCTATTATATGTCTGCAGCTAATGCATGTTGGTAGCTACTGTATGTCTGTATATACTGTATGTCTGTAGCTAATGTATGTCTGTAGCTACTGTACGTCTGTAGCTACTGTATGTCTGTAGCTATTGTATGTCTGTAGTTACTTTATGTTTGAAGCAACTGAATATTCCTGTAGATTTTGCATGTCTGTAACTACTGTATGTCTGTAACTACTGTATGTCTGTAGCTACTGTATGTCTGCTGCTATTGCGTGTCTGAAGCTACTGTGTGTCTGAAGCTATTGTATGTTTGCAGCTACTGTATGTCTGCGGCTATTTTATGTCTGCAGCTATTGTATGTCTGTAACAACAGTATATCTGTAGCTACAGTATGTCTTTAGCTACTCTATGACTGTAGCTACTGTATGTCTGTACCTTCTTGAGGTTATCTTGAGATGATTTCGGGGCTTTTAGTGTCCCCGCGGCCCGGTCCTCGACCAGGCCTCCAACCCCAGGAAGCCGCCCGTGACCGCTGACTAACACCCAGGTATCTATTTTATTGCTAGGTAACAGGGGCATAGGGTGAAAGAAACTCTACCCATTGTTTCTCGCCGGCGCCCGGGATCGAACCCTGGACCACAGGATCACAAGTTCAGTGTGCTCTCCGTTCGGCCGACCGGCTCCCTACTGTATGTCTGTATATATTGCATTTCTGCAGCTACTGCATGTCTGGAGCTACAGTAACTCTGCAGCTACTGAATGTTTGCAGTTTCAATATGTCTGCTGCTACAGTATGTCTACAGCTTCAGTATGTCTGCAGCTACTGAATATATGCAGCTATAGTATGTCTGCGGATACTATACGTTTGTAGCTACTGTATGTCTGTAGCTACTTTATGTTTGTAGCTATTGTATGTTTGTAGCTACTGTATGTCTGCAGCTACTGGAGGTCTGTAGCTACTGTATGTCTGTAGCTAATATATGTGTTTAGCTATGTATATCTAGAGCTACAGCTTGTCTGCAGCTAAATTATGTCTGCAGCTACTGTTTGTATGCAGCTACTGTATCTCTGCAGCTACTGTATCTCTGCAGCTACTGCATCTCTGCAACTACTGTGTATATGTAGACACTGTATGTCTGCAGCTACAGTATGTATGCAGCTACTGAATGTCTGCAGTTTCAGTGAGTATTCGGCTAAAGCATGTCTGTAACTACAGTAGGTCTGCAGCTACTAAATGTCTGCAGCTTCAGGTTGTCTGTAGCTACTGCATGTCTGCAGCTGCTTTATGTCTGTAGCTGCAGACATGTCTGCAGTATGTCTATCTTACCTAATAAAGTCATTTAAGCAACGACAGTGTGTATCGCTTCATCAACCAAGCATGGACGAGTGAACAACAGGGTAAGCAATACTGGTGGCAGCAGTGGAATTCAGAATTTTTTTCTGAGTCAGAAATTAAAGAGCCAACCCACGCCGTCACTCCATAAACCGCCACCGCCGCTCGCCACCTGCTGCACTCACGCATCGTTAATATTTATCAATACTGTACCAGTCTGGGGTCTATACATCAACCACTGATCTAGGTCAATGTTGTCAGAAGTAAGACATGATATTTAGCACCAAGAACGTTATTTCATCAGTGAGGGGAGAGGACAATTTCCGCGCCAGCCATTTTGAATTTCCCGCACCATTTTCAATCACCCATCGCCACCAGCCGTGTGTGTGTTCGTCTGTACTGTTCAGCTAGTGCCATCATCGCCAAGTGTCGACTGCAGCTTCTTTTGCATGTACTGCTCACTGAATGTTTTGTGTATTTTTCTGTAGAACAATTGATGTTAACATGCGTTTGACTATAGTGACGCCACCAGCTCCACCATCACCATCATCCCCCGCCATTACCGACATCGCTACTTTTCCAGCACCCATCAGTGAGCATTCGTCTACACTTCTGCATATCACCTGTGCTTATTTCGCCGTTATCGTCGCAACATCATCGCCTCAGCACCATCGCCGTCGCCTTCCAGTGACGTCAGCTGAAACCTCGCGACAAGGCGTGCCGTTGTCACCTCCAGATGTAAACGAGCCACCTGCTTCGACGCCGTTTTTTCATGTTGGCTACTGTTGTATTCGATATCCTGCACCCCTGAGTTAAGTAGATGATAGCTGGTACTAATTTTGCTATAAAATAACAGTGTTTTAACAGGGAAATAACCCTGTAATTTATGTATTGCCACCTTCAGTGACTTCATAACAGAGGAGTTGGTAACCCACTCCACACACAGCTTCCCCTGTGTCATTTCATAATTTTCTGCTTTCAATAGTAATTCCATTGTGCATTAATTGTATCCCTGGAGTGTTATTAGTAAATTCACAATGTAGAGAAGTAAGTAATAATTGTTTTTCCAGCAGTTTAAGACTTGCACAATAGAAAAAAAATTTACGTCTCCAGACCTTACTATGAAGACTGTTTTCAGTATTGTAATTTGTATGTTACATAGCTATATCTTATATTTACAATTAATTTAAGTGTTACTCATATTTACCTGTGCCTAGTATTTTTATCAGTTTCTTTTAGTGCAAAACCAATATTTCCTGCATTACGTGTTGATTTCCTTTTGGTTGCATGGTTTCTACATTGTATTAATTACTAAGAATCTTATTGTTGCCACATGTTGAGTGTTGAATACTTTTGTTGAATTATTTTTTGAAACCTGCAATTACACCTTCCAGTTTTATAATTGAATTGTTTGTGCTCAGCTTGGTTCAATTAATTACATAACTCCAATTTTAAGTCATATTCATACCAGATTGCTAATTTAATTTACAATTTTGCTTTTTTTCAATTATTTCGTTTTGCGTAACTGCAATTTAAATTTGTATTTTTGCCATTTACATACTTGAGCCAAATACCAAATATGATATGTTGAGTGTTATGTTAATTTTGTACATTCTATTTTAATGCCTAATTATAATTTACATTCCAAAGTAAATTCCACTTTAGTGACAATGTCTAACCCTGTTGCAACTCCTTCTAACTCAAATGGACCATTCACTCATACTAATGACCAGCGTTCACCGCAGGAGATGGCCATCCCACTTTTTGCTGGAGAATCTTGCTTATTAGAATCATGGTTCAGCAAAGTTGAAGCGAAGGCCAAAGATCGGTTTTCTGAGCCTCCTGATGATGATTATTTAGCATTTGCTAGGTCGTCTGTTGACACCACTAAAGGTGATGCGTGTTGTGTAATTTTCGAAAAAGCCATTGCCAGTCTCCAATCATAGGGAGAATTTAAAGAATTTTTCCGTCGTCCTTTTGTTAACAAAGAAGACCTGGACTTTAACAGATTAGTTAAGAAAATTGCTAATGCCACCATGCAACCTGGTGAATCCTATAATGCATTTACAAACCGATTGGACCAGTATTTTTTACACTTTAAAGACTGCGATATTGAGTTCACCATGAGTGGATGTAAACAAATAACTGACCCCAGTGGCAATGGCCAAAATTATATCATTTGAGACTTTAATGTATTTTGCCCTAGAGCACACTAAACCTATCCTAGAACAGCAAAACTTTGGTTCAGAACACGAAATTGGGGAAGTGTTTGAGGCCATGAATAATGCAGCAGGTAAGTTAGCTCCCCGAATTGCCCAACTGTTGCAACCCCCAGATACTGTAAATGTAGTAACATGCCCTTAGCACCCTCTTCCCTCAAACTCACAAAATTCTTGGTTACAGAACCGCACCAATGGTCGTAGCCTGCAGTAAAATTCTCTTCATAAGTTGCTGAGACGCTCTAGTTCCCGATCACCTACTGCCTCATATTAGCATTGTGGTAAGACTAACCACCTGACAAAGGACTGCTGGTCTGCACGTAGATAATCACCCTCTAGACAATTTTCTCGATCTCCTCACCATTCCAATAACTCTAGGCTCCCACATTGTAAGTATCATAACCAAGTTGGTCACAACACAGCAGAGGGAAGAGCTCGGCAAAGGTCATCCCCACCTAATAGCTTCCATGGTCAGTCTTGGCGAGACGCACAGCAACCAAGACAGTATCAAAACTCACGTAATTACAATATTCAGTCAAATTACAATACTCGGTCACAGAATGCTGGAGCTCAGAATGTTCACTCCACGTCGTTGGAAAACCCTCAAAGCCTCCCTCTAACCAATTCAAGTTAGACAGTCCTAGTGCCCTCCCTGTGTACTCAGTAGCTTGCCAAAATAGATTTGGACACTTGACAGAGGAGAACACTGACACTATACCAGTAGTAAATGTTGATTGAACTAGAGTGAATTTGACCCAGACCAGACGCAGACAACCTAGGTAACATAAGTCACAGGCAGTGAATTGTACAGTCTTTAGTGATGGCCCACTAATATCGGCCCTAGTACATGGTAGAGTTTTAAATCTTTGTTGATTCAGGTGCCAAGATAAGTATTGTCAATTTCTAAGAGCAGAAGGCTCTTAGAGATTTGCAAGAAGGCACTTTGTTGCAGTAAGAAAATCCCCATTATCTTTTCTGAGTGGTGTTTCAGGAAATAAAGTAACAGTTACAGGGGAAATTGACCTCCCACTCAAGTTAAAGGACATCATGCTGTCTATAACATTCGTAGTTGTTGACAGTATCCAGTTTTCCTGTTGACATTCTCCTAGGTTTTACACCATGATTGATGAAAATATTGCAGTGTTTTCCCATTGTTGGAACATTAGTTTCAAGAACCACGTCATACCATTGTGTAATATGTACAGGATGAGTCACAAGTTCTACGATCAGAGAGATTATCTTCATTTTATGGGCAGACAGCTTGGTAGCATTGGTTGTCAGATCCTTGTTGTAGTAGCATACCTGAGAAAACAGGCACTCAATTGAGGCATCGTAGTTGTGCAGTTGCTCAGGAGAGTGAATATTGAGACTTTTTGTAGTGGGATGCCCTAACCGATTCTCGTTGTCTTGCTCGCCTAGCAGCTTCCATCTCTGAGGTCAGTCGTTCGCAACCCATCCTCTGAATTGACAGTATGGTATATAAGAACAATTATGTACTATGTATGTCAGTCAGGAAATGTACTAATTACACTTAATATTAAACTACATGTAATAAGTACATTTCTTGACTGACATACATAGTACATAATTACACTTATGGGGCTGTTACATTTATTCTCCTCCCTATTTATTCTCCTCGTTTTCTGTTAAGACACTCAGAATTTTAGATGAAGTTTTAAAATTCCGTTTGCCAAACATAAGTTATAAATATTTGGAATTTCTTTTTGTTTTATTTAACAATAGATATTTTATACAAAATTTGAAAATATACTGAGTTACTTTACAATTAATTAATATATTTTAGTTTTATTTTATAAAACTGTAATATCAGTATAGCTATGAATTAAGTAGTAATTGTAATTAAGAAGCAATAAAATGCTAATCTTCAAAAACTAAGAAGGTTAGGTTAGGTCATGGTTTTCTATTCAGCTTTTCAGGGAAACTCAAATATTCACAAAATAAATTTTCACTGTATGGTTTAATACTAAGCAAAAATAAGTACAATTCCTGACTGCCATACATAGTACATAATTGCACTTTTGGGGCTGAAAGTACCTTCCCATTTTTTGAGAATGGGCTGGTCGTTCTACAGCTGCTGAGACTTTGCTGCACTCTCATTATCTCACAGGAGTAGGAGTTAATATTCAGGGAGTGCCTTAGTTATCGGATGTCATTGCAGAAAGTGAAATGTGTAAAGAAAACAGTACGTTTGTTGAACCCACCTTGCACGTAGCGTAGGATGGTACCGTTACACTGTCCATTGAAAACACTAGTAATGCCAACATCCATCTCCAGTCTGGCACCCACATTGTAGATTTTGCCCATTACTCGTTACTGGAGCGAGTGGTAGATGATGTATCCATGGAAGATACTATGTGTACACTCACACCAAGAGAACGTGGATCTCAGCCAGAGGTGCAAGCACAATACCTCAGTCTTAATGATTTCTCCTGACTCCTTGGTTCAACTTTTGACAATTTTGAACAAAAATAGAGTAGTTGTAGCTCTACCAGGAGAGAAGTTAGGTCTCACACCTCTTATTATGCATAACTTTACCCTTCAGCAAGGAACTAGACAAATTTATGTACCAGCTAACTTTTTACCGCATTCGCAGAGAGCAAAAGCTGATAGACTTAATGAGGAAAAGTTACAGGGTGATGTGAATGAGCCAAACAATTTGCCACGAAATGCTCAATTGATTCTTGTACCAAAACGAGATGGGACATGGAGACCGGTAATCGAGTAATTAACCGGTAATTAACAGAGAAACCATACCTAAACTTTTCCCACTTCCAGTCTTAAATGATTTGTTGCGAAGCACAAGTCGAAACAAAGTATTCTCAACGTTAGATTTGATGCAGGGAATCTGGCAAATCCCACTCGATGAGGAAAGTAAACCGTTGACAGCCTTAAGTACTCCTAATGGTCATTTTCATTACAAAAGAATGCCATTTGGGCAGATGAGAAGTCCAAATAACCTGTTCAAGGCTCTCAACGTAACTTTTTCGTAGAATGATAGGTATTACTCTTCCGGTGTACCCTAATGATCTCATAATGATGTCCCGAGATCTTAAAACTCACTTCCAGAACCTTAAGAAAGTGCAAAAGCAAATTTATAATAAAACTCTCTAAGTATTCATTTTTAAAGGAGAAGATTAATTTCCCCTGGTCATACAGTCAAACCTTCAGGCATTACCTTTAATGAATAAAAAATTATTACCGTGACTTTCTAACGCCTGGCACTGCAGAAGCCGTGAGGCAGTTTACAGGTCAAGTAGGATTTTATTGTTCATTCATTGCTGGATTCTCTATCATAGCTGCTCCACTTTACAAGTTGCAAAGAAAAGATGAACCCATTATTTTGGAAGAAGCCTAAATACAGTCATTCAAAAAGCTCAAAGCAACATTGATCTCGTCACATGTCCTTAGGTACCCGATTTTTCTAAGCCTTTGATGTTGCTCACAGATGCTAGTTATGTAGGCCTGGGTGCTGCATTACTTCAAAATGATGGTCACAGAGATCATGTAATAGATTATGCTACCCGTACATTATCTAAAGAAAAGACAAATTATTGTGCAACAGAACGTGAAGCTTTAGCAGTTGTATTGGCTCTTTATCATTTCTGGGATACAATTTACATTGATCCTGTCCATGTCCTTACAGATCACCAATCATTAATTTCTTTGATCAGGAATAAGAATCCCATTGGAAAGTTTGCTACATATTTGCATAAATTTCAATAGTTCAACCCCAAATTTGGTTATATTCCAGGAAAAAAAATGTTGTAGCTGATGCATATTCTTGACACATAGCTGCAAATCATGTAAATTACCCAGCATTAGACGCTACAGAGGTTGAGACAGAGCAGAGACAAGACCCCATATTGTCACCTGTTATTACGTTTTTGACGAAGCAAGATACTCGTCTGATTCACAAACCCCCAGTACCATTTTTTTTTTTTGAGATATATACAAGAGTTGTTACATTTTTGTACAGCTAAAAGTAAGTGTAGAGTTTCGGCAGGTCCCTGGAATACAATCCCCGCCTCGAAGAATCGTTGTTACATCCACGTACACATTTTACTGTTGAGTTAAACAGAGGCTACAGTTAACGATTTGCGCCCAGTAAATCCTCCCCGGCCAGGATACGAACCCGTGACAAAGCGTTCGCGGAACGCCAGGAGAGTGTATTACCACTGTCGGAAAATCCGACACCATTTAATAATATTACATGCAATTGCAGATAATATTGCTGCGTTGTATACACAAGTTAACCCATAGAAAATGTAGCTTGTAGTGGAATTTTCCGTTAATAGAAAACGGGATATCATTGCCACATAATATTATAAATTCACCAGCAATTGTTGGGAATTATTCTTAAATACATTAGTCTTTGGACTTTTACCATCATAAAACATCTTATTTGAATTAACTTAATTATCAGTATTAAAATAAAGTAAATGTGACCCTTCTATCTGTTACTGATATCTGGACAAAGTAGGCCAGTAGCGTCAGTGAGGAAGGAGTGGTCAGCCATTGTTGTTAAGACCAGAGGCGCACAGGGGTAAACAGCTCCTATCATTTCTCTTGGATGAAGTGTAATGGAGATCATATTAGTGCTCTACCATAATCAACACGCTGTCAACAATAATCAAGGGAAGTGTTCTGCTGAAACCCGTTTATCTAATCATTTTTGGCCATTAATGTTAGGTAGATAAGGGCAAACCAGTTAGAATGCGAGCAGCCTCTTAATAAAAGGTAATTAAGCCTTGGTCTTTATGATTCATTATACAGTGTTTTCTCTGATATAACTGTCATATATTAGGATTCTGGCTTTACAGCTAGCGCCCTTTGACAGGAACAAGAAGAGGAAGCAAGCTTGGTACATCAGTTACTGGGTGATGGAAGCTGCCTCACGAGGATAATTGGGTGTCTAAATCCTAGTTATACCTGGTGAACTAAGCCTGCTGTATAATAAGATAAGGAACCTCCTCAATGTATACTAATATATGTAGTTTAATACTGTAGTTTGATTGGCTGCATATATAAATTCAATGTAAACCCCCCTAATGTGTAAGGATCGATTTGTGAGATTATTGCAGAAATACAGTCCACTTAACATCATACAAATTGCTATCGAAATATATAAATTAACGTTAATATAAATTCTATATAAATTAAATAAATATAAATCTCACAGATCGATTCCCACATTATTTGGTCCTTCGAAACCGGATTATTGGTCTTTTGAACCCACATTAATTGGTCATCTTCGAACCGGATGACAGATTATATGGTCATCATCGAGCCGGATGATGACTATTTGGTCATCTTTGTACCGGATGAACCAGTTAATTAGTGGGTTCATTAAATATACTAGTGCAGTGTGATTTATACAAAGCCAGTCAAAGACGGCGGCGTTGCCTCGAGCTAGCCCACGACCCCCACAGCTCAGTCCAGCTTCATCAGCGGTTTCATGGACACCCACAGATTTGGTGCCGTGTTATTCTGTGATATGACAGCGCTTATATTGAAGCCAGCCAAATTAGTTGCTGTGTCCTCGGGAGATTGTTCACGGATTTCGTGGTGTTAATTTCGCGAGAGCTTATCCACGAATTTTGTGGAGTTAATGTCGTGAGGCCGGTCGGCCGAGCGGACAGCACACTGGACTTGTGATCCTGTGGTCCTGGGTTCGATCCCAGGCGCCGGCGAGAAACAATGGGCAGAGTTTCTTTCACCCTATGCCCCTGTTACCTAGCAGTAAAATAGGTACCTGGGTGTTAGTCAGCTGTCACGGGCTGCTTCCTGGGGGTGGAGGCCTGGTCGAGGACCGGGCCGCGGGGACACTTAAAAAAGCCCCAAAATCATCTCAAGATAACCTCAAGATAGGTCACTAATAATATTTAATACTTCTTGATAATATTAAAAGTATCATAGAGGCTAACTAAGAGGCTATTATCAATAATTGTGTACATTATTTGTCCAAAATAGAGAATTATTTAATATATATTGCACTAGTGTTCACAATATAATATTTACCAATTGCCAACCCACAACAGGATTGTGGGTTGGATATACATTGACTAGTGTTTATAGATAACCTAGTTCCCTATTACCATTGACTAGTTGAACTATTTATTGTTCATCCTAGTCCCATTATTACCATAGTCTAGTTGTACTATATTAAACAACCTAGCCCCATTAATGAACGGTGCAGACCCTATTTTGGGTGTAATTGTTACCAGCTCGAGTTGAGTTGTGTATATATAATAATTTACTAATGATCATTACACCTTTGAGTGATTATTAGTGTCTATACAATCCTAGGGTGATAATCGAGGAGCTAGCCTAAAGGTACTTCCAGTGACACTGGTTTATCACTCAAATCATTAGTGTGTATGATTATATATATATAATGTGTATTAATTTTAAGTGCTAACCTCTAGTAGAGGGAGGATTATCGCCTAGTGAGTGCAGAATTTCACCCTAGGCTACCATCAGTACTTGCTCACAATTTATGACCTAGTACTATGCAATTACCAAGTCACCATGACTAATCCACAGAAAGCAAAGCTTGCTTTAGTAGCAAGTAAACGTCAACTGACAAGAGATCTCGACCAACATCAACAGATGTTATATGAGCCTGTAATTAATTATCATCGGTTGAAAATACCACTATTACAAATTCAAACCTAATTGCATATATTGAAAGCAAATAGGAAATCTTACCAAAATCAGGTCCACGACGACGACGACATAGTAGTTGAAGATGTGGAACCATTCCTGTCTGACCTAGCACAATATGAAGAAGAAACTCAAGCCAGGTTGGAGTACTTACACAGGATAATTGAATCTGAACAAATAGCCAGTACATCAAATAAAGTAGATAATGTTATGGATGATCTGGATCTTTTTGAGAATAAATGTCAAGCCAGATTAGATCCTTTAATCAACGAGGATAAAGCTTCACCCAATATTATACCACCAGAAATTAAACAGTTCTCAGACAATTTATCCAGAGTCTCTGTGGATTCTGAGAACCCAATACCTGAGGCTACTAAGTTAACATGCCTCCAAACTGAAATAAAACGTGAAGCTGAACCAGTAGTAGAAAATGTAAAAGAAAATAGGGACAGCACTAATTTCCCAGTCCAGCTTCCTAGGAATAATACTGGCAATGGGAAAACTGTCATACATCTAGTACTACAATTGCTGGATTTACCTCAACCTGATCAGACTGCTGACTCATTACAATCCTTCAGCATGGAGTTTGAGTCACTACTAAGAACATTCAGTCTTAAGGTTGATATAACTACTAGTGAGTGGATGGCCAAAGTAGTCCTTCAACGAAAATTGTCCAGCGATATACTAGATGAATTATACGCACATCAACATAACACCATCCTGACAGTACAGGACATCACTGAAGGTTTACATTCCATCATAAACAAACGACGAGCAAATGAGGAAGTTAAAGCCTCATGCAAGCCTTCAGAAATAGAAATTAAGAGTCAATTAAAGGGTAAAACAACTACCCCAAATAAACATCAGTCAATTACACTCACATCAAGTTGCAGAAAATCTGACAATGCAGCAGAATCCTCCAAGCCTACTGTTACTAGTTCACTCAAACCGGTAACTTCCAAACGTGCAGTAGGCTGGGGGACATGTATGTTCTGCAAAAAGAAACATTCAACATACTGTTGTGCTAATTATCCAGACAGAGACACTCATATTAAGCGACTCCAGGAATTGGGGAGATGTTCAAGATGACTCAAGTCACACAACATAGACTATTGTGATACCCAATTCAACACCTGCAACAGGTGTAGAAGAGGTAGGCACCATGCAGCACTGTGCAAACATACGAAATTAACGTATTCAAGACCCAAGGTGGAAGATAGCATTCCCACCACAGTACAGTACTGCAAGGTGCAACAAACAAAGAGTGTCCAATCGGCAAAGTCTAAAGGTAATACAACTTTGCCTACTGCCCAAATTACCATCCTGAATAAGAGGGCCAAGGTCCATACCCGTGGGTTGTTTGACCAAGGGTCCCAGAGAACATATGTCACTAAAAGGTTGGCAGATGAACTACAATTAAGGCCTGTAGCCCGGACGACAATCAACATCTCAGGGTTTATAACAGATAAAGGACCTCAAGTCTACCAGGTGGTACAACCATCACTACGTTTAGGCAGGTACGTCTGTCAAGTACAAGCCATTGTGGTGGACAAAATACCAGTAGACCTACAAGTTCAAGGTCTGAGAGCAACAGCCAAATTCCTGAGAAATAGAGGAATAAAATTGGCAGATAATATTAAGTCTGATCACCTCACCGACTTCGATCTCCTTGTAGGGACAGACTACTACCATCGATTCATTGGTAGTCCTACTAAATATCAGGGCATAACCATGCTAAAATCTGCAGGAGGGAAATTACTCTCAGGCCCAGTAGTAAGCCTGAGGAGACCTATGCCTGCAGAAAAGCAATACCAATAGAAATCTAAATTTGTCAGCTGATTATATTTCTCCAGTAGCATTATACTAAGGAGATTACAGCTGACTATAGCAACAGTGGTTGATGTTAATATCATCATTTAAAGCTAAAGATGAGTTCATGAGGCCTCAGTGGCAAATCAGTGAACAATAGCCTAAACCAGCTACAAGTCACTGTGACCGATGTCACTGAACCTACTGCAGTCTCAGAACCATACTTGACTTTGATGATGGGCTATTCAATCCTCTGAATCAATTAACTAAATTAAACCCCAATAAATCTGACGACTGATTTTGATACATTTATTATTTAATCAAGATGTATTCCATGGGCCTCAGTGTTTATATATCAGTGACCAGTTACCTGAACAAGCTTCAAGTTATATCTAATGTCACTGCAGTCCCTGAATCATACTTGACTGTAGTACTTGATCACATTTAGTCTTCTGGGTTGAATAATATGTAATTAGGCTTGAATTTTAGCCTTTCAAGAGTTAACAGGGAAATTAAATCGCATTAGACTTCTAACCCCTAAAAAGGGAGCCGACCGGCCTCGCGACATTAACTCCACAAAATTCGTGGATAAGCTCTCGCGAAATTAACACCACGAAATCCGTGAACAATCTCCCGAGGACACAGCAACTAATTTGGCTGGCTTCAATATAAGCGCTGTCATATCACAGAATAACACGGCACCAAATCTGTGGGTGTCCATGAAACCGCTGATGAAGCTGGACTGAGCTGTGGGGGTCGTGGGCTAGCTCGAGGCAACGCCGCCGTCTTTGACTGGCTTTGTATAAATCACACTGCACTAGTATATTTAATGAACCCACTAATTAACTGGTTCATCCGGTACAAAGATGACCAAATAGTCATCATCCGGCTCGATGATGACCATATAATCTGTCATCCGGTTCGAAGATGACCAATTAATGTGGGTTCAAAAGACCAATAATCCGGTTTCGAAGGACCAAATAATGTGGGAATCGATCTGTGAGATTTATATTTATTTAATTTATATGAATTTATATAGAATTTATATTAACGTTAATTTATATATTTCGATAGCAATTTGTATGATGTTAAGTGGACTGTATTTCTGCAATAATCTCACAAATCGATCCTTACACATTAGGGGGGTTTACATTGAATTTATATATGCAGCCAATCAAACTACAGTATTAAACTACATATATTAGTATACATTGAGGAGGTTCCTTATCTTATTATACAGCAGGCTTAGTTCACCAGGTATAACTAGGATTTAGACACCCAATTATCCTCGGCAGCTTCCATCACCCAGTAACTGATGTACCAAGCTTGCTTCCTCTTCTTGTTCCTGTCAAAGGGCGCTAGCTGTAAAGCCAGAATCCTAATATATGACAGTTATATCAGAGAAAACACTGTATAATGAATCATAAAGACCAAGGCTTAATTACCTTTTATTAAGAGGCTGTTCGCATTCTAACTGGTTTGCCCTTATCTACCTAACATTAATGGCCAAAAATGATTAGATAAACGGGTTTCGGCAGAACACTTCCCTTGATTATTGTTGACAGCGTGTTGATTATGGTAGAGCACTAATATGATCTCCATTACACTTCATCCAAGAGAAATGATAGGAGCTGTTTACCCCTGTGCGCCTCTGGTCTTAACAACAATGGCTGACCACTCCTTCCTCACTGACGCTACTGGCCTACTTTGTCCAGATATCAGTAACTGATAGAAGGGTCACATTTACTTTATTTTAATACTGATAATTAAGTTAATTCAAATAAGATGTTTTATGATGGTAAAAGTCCAAAGACTAATGTATTTAAGAATAATTCCCAACAATTGCTGGTGAATTTATAATATTACGTGGCAATGATATCCCGTTTTCTATTAACGGAAAATTCCACTACAAGCTACATTTTCTATGGGTTAACTTGTGTATACAACGCAGCAATATTATCTGCAATTGCATGTAATATTATTAAATGGTGTCGGATTTTCCGACAGTGGTAATACACTCTCCTGGCGTTCCGCGAACGCTTTGTCACGGGTTCGTATCCTGGCCGGGGAGGATTTACTGGGCGCAAATCGTTAACTGTAGCCTCTGTTTAACTCAACAGTAAAATGTGTACTTGGATGTAACAACGATTCTTCGAGGCGGGGATTGTATTCCAGGGACCTGCCGAAACTCTACACTTACTAGTAGCTGTACAAAAATGTAACAACTCTTGTATATATCTCAAAAAAAAAAAAATGGTACTGGGGGTTTGTGAATCAGACGAGTATCTTGCTTCGTCAAAAACGTAATAACAGGTGACCATATGGGGTCTTGTCTCTGCTCTGTCTCAACCTCTGTAGCGTCTAATGCTGGGTAATTTACATGATTTGCAGCTATGTGTCATGAATATGCATCAGCTACAACATTTTTTTTCCTGGAATATAACCAAATTTGGGGTTGAACTATTGAAATTTATGCAAATATGTAGCAAACTTTCCAATGGGATTCTTATTCCTGATCAAAGAAATTAATGATTGGTGATCTGTAAGGACATGGACAGGATCAATGTAAATTGTATCCCAGAAATGATAAAGAGCCAATACAACTGCTAAAGCTTCACGTTCTGTTGCACAATAATTTGTCTTTTCTTTAGATAATGTACGGGTAGCATAATCTATTACATGATCTCTGTGACCATCATTTTGAAGTAATGCAGCACCCAGGCCTACATAACTAGCATCTGTGAGCAACATCAAAGGCTTAGAAAAATCGGGTACCTAAGGACATGTGACGAGATCAATGTTGCTTTGAGCTTTTTGAATGATTGTATTTAGGCTTCTTCCAAAATAATGGGTTCATCTTTTCTTTGCAACTTGTAAAGTGGAGCAGCTATGATAGAGAATCCAGCAATGAATGAACAATAAAATCCTACTTGACCTGTAAACTGCCTCACGGCTTCTGCAGTGCCAGGCGTTAGAAAGTCACGGTAATAATTTTTTATTCATTAAAGGTAATGCCTGAAGGTTTGACTGTATGACCAGGGGAAATTAATCTTCTCCTTTAAAAATGAATACTTAGAGAATTTTATTATAAATTTGCTTTTGCACTTTCTTAAGGTTCTGGAAGTGAGTTTTAAGATCTCGGGACATCATTATGAGATCATTAGGGTACACCGGAAGAGTAATACCTATCATTCTACGAAAAAGTTACGTTGAGAGCCTTGAACAGGTTATTTGGACTTCTCATCTGCCCAAATGGCATTCTTTTGTAATGAAAATGACCATTAGGAGTACTTAAGGCTGTCAACGGTTTACTTTCCTCATCGAGTGGGATTTGCCAGATTCCCTGCATCAAATCTAACGTTGAGAATACTTTGTTTCGACTTGTGCTTCGCAACAAATCATTTAAGACTGGAAGTGGGAAAAGTTTAGGTATGGTTACTCTGTTAATTACCGGTTAATTACTCGATTACCGGTCTCCATGTCCCATCTCGTTTTGGTACAAGAATCAATTGAGCATTTCGTGGCAAATTGTTTGGCTCATTCACATCACCCTGTAACTTTTCCTCATTAAGTCTATCAGCTTTTGCTCTCTGCGAATGCGGTAAAAAGTTAGCTGGTACATAAATTTGTCTAGTTCCTTGCTGAAGGGTAAAGTTATGCATAATAAGAGGTGTGAGACCTAACTTCTCTCCTGGTAGAGCTACAACTACTCTATTTTTGTTCAAAATTGTCAAAAGTTGAACCAAGGAGTCAGGAGAAATCATTAAGACTGAGGTATTGTGCTTGCACCTCTGGCTGAGATCCACGTTCTCTTGGTGTGAGTGTACACATAGTATCTTCCATGGATACATCATCTACCACTCGCTCCAGTAACGAGTAATGGGCAAAATCTACAATGTGGGTGCCAGACTGGAGATGGATGTTGGCATTACTAGTGTTTTCAATGGACAGTGTAACGGTACCATCCTACGCTACGTGCAAGGTGGGTTCAACAAACGTACTGTTTTCTTTACACATTTCACTTTCTGCAATGACATCCGATAACTAAGGCACTCCCTGAATATTAACTCCTACTCCTGTGAGATAATGAGAGTGCAGCAAAGTCTCAGCAGCTGTAGAACGACCAGCCCATTCTCAAAAAATGGGAAGGTACTTTCAGCCCCAAAAGTGCAATTATGTACTATGTATGGCAGTCAGGAATTGTACTTATTTTTGCTTAGTATTAAACCATACAGTGAAAATTTATTTTGTGAATATTTGAGTTTCCCTGAAAAGCTGAATAGAAAACCATGACCTAACCTAACCTTCTTAGTTTTTGAAGATTAGCATTTTATTGCTTCTTAATTACAATTACTACTTAATTCTTAGCTATACTGATATTACAGTTTTATAAAATAAAACTAAAATATATTAATTAATTGTAAAGTAACTCAGTATATTTTCAAATTTTGTATAAAATATCTATTGTTAAATAAAACAAAAAGAAATTCCAAATATTTATAACTTATGTTTGGCAAACGGAATTTTAAAACTTCATCTAAAATTCTGAGTGTCTTAACAGAAAACGAGGAGAATAAATAGGGAGGAGAATAAATGTAACAGCCCTATAAGTGTAATTATGTACTATGTATGTCAGTCAAGAAATGTACTTATTACATGTAGTTTAATATTAAGTGTAATTAGTACATTTCCTGACTGACATACATAGTACATAATTGCTCTTATATACCATACTGTCAATTCAGAGGATGGGTTGCGAACGACTGACCTCAGAGATGGAAGCTGCTAGGCGAGCAAGACAACGAGAATCGGTTAGGGCATCCCACTACAAAAAGTCTCAATATTCACTCTCCTGAGCAACTGCACAACTACGATGCCTCAATTGAGTGCCTGTTTTCTCAGGTATGCTACTACAACAAGGATCTGACAACCAATGCTACCAAGCTGTCTGCCCATAAAATGAAGATAATCTCTCTGATAGTAGAACTTGTGACTCATCCTGTACATATTACACAATGGTATGACGTGGTTCTTGAAACTAATGTTCCAACAATGGGAAAACACTGCAATATTTTCATCAATCATGGTGTAAAACCTAGGAGACTGTCAACAGGAAAAATGGATACTGTCAACAACTACGAATGTTATAGACAGCATGATGTCCTTTAACTTGAGTGGGAGGTCAATTTCCCCTGTAACTGTTACTTTATTTCCTGAAACACCACTCAGAAAAGATAATGGGGATTTTCTTACTGCAACAAAGTGCCTACTTGCAAATCTCTAAGAGCCTTCAGCTCTTAGAAATTGACAATACTTATCTTGGCACCTGAATCAACAAAGATTTAAAACTCTACCATGTACTAGGGCCGATATTAGTGGACCATCACTAAAGACTGTACAATTCACTGCCTGTGACTTATGTTACCTAGGTTGTCTGCGTCTGGTCTGGGTCAAATTCACTCTAGTTCAATCAACATTTACTACTGGTATAGTGTCAGTGTTCTCCTCTGTCAAGTGTCCAAATCTATTTTGGCAAGCTACTGAGTACACAGGGAGGGCACTAGGACTGTCTAACTTGAATTGGTTAGAGGGAGGCTTTGAGGGTTTTCCAACGACGTATTGGTATTGTGCAAGTCTTTCATTCGCATATAGTCCTGGGGACCATTCAGGCTTGTTCGCATTTGTGTTCCTCACGTGTGCCCCAAATAATGAGGTGATTTGGTGAAATGCTATGCCCAAGATTACCATCCGAGTTGCCGGCGGGGAAGTGGTTCAAATAGCCTTGGCTATCACTTCCTTTGTCCGGCCGTGATGGTCAAGCGGATTAAGGCGCCTTGTTGTTACCAGTTGCGTTGCTCATGGGAGTATGGGTTCGAGTCACTTCTGGGGTGTGAGTTTTCATTCGCATATAGTCCTGGGGACCATTCAGGCTTGTTCGCATTTGTGTTCCTCACGTGTGCCCCAAAGAATGAGGTGATTTGGTGAAATGCTATGCCCAAGATTACCATCCGAGTTGCCGGCGGGGAAGTGGTTCAAATAGCCTTGGCTATCACTTCCTTTGTCCGGCCGTGATGGTCAAGCGGATTAAGGCGCCCTGTAGTTACCAGTTGCGTTGCTCCTGGGAGTATGGGTTCGAGTCACTTCTGGGGTGTGAGTTTTCATTCGCATATAGTCCTGGGGACTTTATATCTTCAGCTACACTATGTCTGTAGCTACTGAATGACTGACGCTACTGTATGTCTACAGGTAGAGTATATCTGCTCTAACTGTGTCTGCAGTTTCAGTATGTCTGCAGCAACAGTATGTCTGCAGCTACTATATGTCTGGAGCTAATGTATATATTTAGCTACTGTATGCATGCAGCTGCTGTATGTCTGCAGCTACTGCATGTCTGTAGCTACGGGTTGTATGTAGCTACTGTATATGTGCAGCTACTTTATGTCTGCAGCTACTATATATATTATACTACTATATACAGCTACTATATACTGTTTGCCTGAAACGCTATGCATACTAGTGGCTTTAGGTATTGTATGTATCAGCTCTATGTATAAATCAGAATGTTTGTAACTCTGCATTTATGTATGTACTTTTCGTAAATAAAATATTATTATTACTATTATTATTATTAAATATCTGTAGCTACTGTTTGTTTGAAAGATACTGAATAGTTATAGCTACATTATGACTTCAGCTGCCGTATGCCTGTAGCTACTGTATGTCTGTAGCTACTGCACGTTTGTAGCAACTGTATATCTACAGCTACATTATATGTACAGCTACTGTATGTATGTAGCTACCTTATTTCTGTAGCTATAGAATGCTGTAACTACTGAATGTCTGAAGCTTCCGTACGTCTGTAGCTACGGAAGGTCTGAAGGTAATGTATGGCTTTAGCTACTGTCTGTCTGCAGTTTCTTTCTGTCTATAGATACTGAATCTTTGTAGCTATTGAATGTCTGCAGCAACTGCATGTCTGCCGCTATTGTATGTCTGTAGCTACTGTATGTCTGCAGCTACTGTTTGTCTGCAACTACTGTATGTCTGTAACTACTGTATATCCGCAGCTACTGTATGGCTGCTGCTGCTCTACGTCTGCAACTATTGTATATTTGTAGCTATTGTATATCTGCAGCTATTATATATCTGCAGTTACTGTATGTCTGCAGATACTGTATGTTTGCAGCTACAGTATGTCTGCACCTACTATATATCTGCAGCTATATGTCTGTAGCTTCAATATGTCTGTAGTATTGGATGTCTGTAGCTACCGGATGCCTGGAGCTACTGTGTGTCTCCACCTGATGTATGTCTACTGTTACTGTATGTCTGCAGCTTCTGTACGTCTGCAGACAAAGCTATTCTTTGTAGTTACCTACTGTATGTCTCTAGGAACTGATTGTATGTAGATTATGTATGTCTTTAGGTACTGATTGCATGAAGCTACTGTATGCATGTAGCTACTGTATGTCTGTAGCTACTTTATATCTGTTCCTACTGAATGTCTGTAGTTACAGTGTGTCTGTATCTACAGTTTGTCTTCTGCTACTGAATGATGTAGCTACCCTATGTCTGTTTCTAATGTATGTCTGCAGCTACAGTAATTCTGCAGCTACGTTATTTCTGTAGCTTCTAAATTTCTGCAGCTTCAGTAATTCTGCTGCTACTTTACGTCTATAGCTACTGTATGTCTGCAGCTACAGTATATCTGTAGCTACTGTATGTCTGTAGCTCATGTATGCCTGTAATTATCGTATGTCTGTAGCTTCAGTATGTCTGTAGCTACAGTATGTGGGCTGCTACTGCATGTATGTAGTTACTCTATGTCCGTATCTATTGTATGTCTGCAGAGACTGTATCCCTGTAGCTACTATATGTGTACAGCTTCACTATTTCTGAAGCTACTGCATGTCTGCAGATGATTTATACCTTTAGATACTGTAAGTCTGTAGCTACTGAATGTCTGCAACTACTGTATATACGCAGCTACCGAATGTCTGCATTTACTGTAAGGTTGCAGCTACCGAATGTCTGCATTTACTGTAAGGTTGCAGCTACTGTATGTCTGCAGGTATTTTAGGTCTGTAGCTACTGTATATCTGCAGCTATTATATGTATGCAGTTACTGTACGTCTGCAGGTATTATATGTCTACAGCTACTATATGTCGGCTGCTATAGAATCCCTGCAGCTACTGTATTTCTGAAGCTACAGAATGTCTGCAGGTACTGTATTTCTGCAGCAACAGTACGTATGCATCTGCTGTATATCGGTAGCTACAGTACATTTGCAGCTAATGTAAGGTTGCAGCTATTGTATGTCTGCAACTATTGTAAGTCTGTAGATACTGTAAATATGCAGCTACTGTATGTCTGTAGCTATTGTTTGCCCGCAGGTACTCTATGACTGCAGCTACTGTATGTCTGCAGCTACAGAATCTCTGCAGCTACAGTATATATGTAGCTAATGAATATCTGTAGGTACAGTATGTCTGCAACTTCAGAATGCCTATAGCTACTGTAGTCAGAAGCAGATGTCTGCTGTTACTATTAGTCAGAAGCTACTGTATGTCTGTAGCTATTGTATGCCTGCAGATACTGTATGTCTGTAGTTTCTGTGTATCTGAATCTACTGTAAGTATGAAGCTACGGAATGTCTGCAGCTACTGTATGTCTGTACCTAAGGAATGTCTGTAGATACTGTACATTTGTGCTACAGTATGTCTGCAGCTACTGTACGTATGTAGTTAGTAAATGTCTGTATCTATTTTATGTTTGCAGCTACTTTATACCAATAGATACTGCATGTCTGTAGCTGTTGAATGTCTGCAATTTTTGTATGTCTGCAGCTACTGTATGTCTGCAGCAACTGTATATCTGCAGGTACTATATGTATGCCGTTACTGTAGTTCTGCAGCTACTGTATGTCTATAGCTATAGAATCTCTGCAGCTACTGTAAGTCTGCAGCTACAGTATATATGTATGCAGCTACTGTATGTCTGCAGCTAAAGTATGTATGTATGCAGCTACTGTATGTCTGCAGATAATGAATGTTTGTATCTACTCTTTGTCGGCAGCTACTGTGTGTCTGTAGCTACTGTAAGGTAGCACCTACTATGTGTTTGCAACTATTATATGTCTGTAGCTATAGTATGTCTGCAGCTATAGAAACTCTGCAGCTACTGTATGTCTGCAGCTACAGTATGTATGTACGCAGCTACTGTATGTCTGCAGATAATGAATGTTTACATCTACTCTATTTCGGCAGCTAGTGTGTGTCTGTAGCTACTGTTTGTCTGCAGGTACAATATGTCTGCACCTACTGTATGTTTGTATCTACTCTTTGTCGGCAGCTACTGTGTGTCTGCAGCTACTGTAAGGTAGCACCTACTATGTGTCTGCAACTATTATATGTCTGTAGCTATAGTATGCCTGCAGCTATAGAAACTCTGCAGCTACTGTATGTCTGCAGCTACAGTATATATGTACGCAGCTACTGTATGTCTGCAGCTACAGTATATATGTACGCAGCTACTGTATGTATGCAGCTACAGTATATATGTACGCAGCTACTGTATGTATGCAGCTACAGTATATATGTACGCAGCTACTGTATGTCTGCAGATAATGAATGTTTACATATACTCTATATCGGCAGCTAGTGTGTGTCTGTAGCTATTGTTTGTCTGCAGGTACAATATGTCTGCACCTACTGTATGTCTGAAGCTACGGTATGTCTGCAGCTACAGAATCTCTAAAGCAACTGAATGTCTGTAGCTACAGTATGTCTGCAGCTACTTTATGTCTGTATCTACTGTATGTCTGCAGCTACTGTATGTCTGCAGCTACAGTAATTTTGCAGCTACGTTATGTCCGTAGCTTCTGGATGTCTGTAGCTACTGTAAGTCTGCTGCTACTTTACGTCTGCAGCTACTGTTGGTCTGACGCTATTGCATGTCTACAGCTACTGTATGTCTGCATATACTGTATGTCAGTAGCAGACATACAGTAGCTGCAGACAAACAGCAGCTGCAGACATACAGATTGTATGTTTTTAACTGCTGTGAGGTTGCAGCTACTGAATGTCTGCAACTATTTTAAGACTGCATCTGCTGTAAATCTGCAGCCACTGTATGTATGTAGCTACTGTATGTATGTAGCTACTGTATGTCTACAAGTATTCTATGTCTGCAGCTACTATATGTCTGCATATAGTAGCTACATATTTCATTAGGTCATTGCATTGACCTAATGAAAGTCGGGTCGGGTCTGCAAGCACAGCTAGATGATGAGGTGGGTACAAATCCCTTCAACAGCAACGTGAGCAATTGTTAAGTCATTTTTGGTTCATTATATTTAGAAAGTATATGGTAATGGATTACCTAATATATAATACATAAAGCCCACATGTTGTTGGTAATTTATAAGCAAAAATTGTATGTAACGTTTGGTTACATATAATAATTAAGTAAAGTTAGTGACAGGTCGACTTGTTGTAGCGAGTGTACCGAGACACAGTTTCATCACACCAGACTATATCCGGGAGTTGGTAAAAACTAGTTTAATGTGAAATCCTCTAAAATTATTTTCCCGAATGCTTCACACGCGTCTGTTCGTGTCGAAGTCTATTAATCCTCAAGTGGAAATGTGATTTATTCGTTTTTTTAATAAATTATTTAGGTAATTTTTCGTAATTTTCACTCCATCATTGATTAAAAGTAAATAACGATAGCTCCTCTGCTACTTACACTTAAATTATAGTATACGTTTGTCGTACCTTGTGGATACAGGGAGTGGTGATACCCCGCTTCTCTGTGTATACTGTGTATAATGAGTGTGTATACTGGGTGTCCATACTGTGTGTATACTGTGTTTGTATACTGAGTTTGTATACTGTGAGTGTATACTGAGTTTGTATACTGAGTGTGTATACTGAGAGTTTACTCTAGTCGTACACTAGAGTAAACTCTATGTTTAGGGCCAGACAAGATATGTGTCTGGGTGCTTGCAAAATGTAAAGAAGTGCTTAGTAAGCTCTTGTATTGCTTATTTAATAAATCATTTGAGTCGAGCTGAGTAGCGGTAATCGTGGACAGTTGAAAATGTCGTCTGGATTTTTAAGAAGGTTAATAGATCACTTTTGTCGAAGAATATCGTTCAATTAACTTAACGTCTATTGTAAGAAAATTGCTTTAAGCGGTTACCTCTTGAAAAAACATTGATTAATAAATAATTCACAACATCGTTTTACTAAGAGTCGTTCACGTTTAACAAATTTAATTAAATTTGTTCTGGTATATTTGAAGTAGTTGAAAGCGGAAAGGATTCCAACAGTCTCTATCTTGACTATTGGATACCGAGACCTTTGACCTTTGATACCGTCCCTCACTAAAGACTCATTATGAGATAGAGGCCCATGGAAGGGGGTAAGGGGATTATCCTAAATTGGGTAAGAGCTCGGTTATTTCAATGAGAGAAGAATTAGCATAAATGGCGTTAAGTCTAAATGGGAAACTAGTGCCAGCAGTGTGCTCAAGGGATATCAACTGGAGTTATCTGTTCTTTGCAATAAAAATGAACGATTTAGACACAGGACTGAACAGCAACATTTGTAAATTTACGGCTGATAAAAGACAAAGTTGTGAGAAAGAAATTCAGAAGAAGGCACAACATCACTACAAGACTCTCAGGATATGATTTCAAAATGGACGAAGATTGGCAGATGCTGAAAAATGTTGAGTTTTAAGCTTAGATAATAACAATAAAGCTCCCAGATATCAGCTGGACAACGTTGAATTTGCTAAGTTTGAAACTAAGTTTGCGACACAGAAATAAAAGTAATGATTAGCTGGGAACTTTAGCCAAAAATTGAATGAATAAAGACACGGAACATTGAGTTTTATTTCTAAGAGATTAGTAATAAAAATATTATTAATCAGCTTTACCTTATCCTTGTTAGACCTTATTAAGATTATGTAGTTCAGTTTTGATCTACGTACTATAGAATGGATATTTCTCTGAACACGTAAAGAGGAGGTTGACAGAGTTAGTCCAGGAATTAAAACCTCCCTTATTAAGAGAGATGAAAAAAACCTAATATATATATTCTCCAGAAAGGCGAAGAGTTAGGGGTGACATGACTGAAGTATAAATGGATGAGAGAGAATATCAAATGGGAGATAAATGGTTTAAAATATATGAAAACAATATATAACTCGAAACAAATATATATAAATTGGGTATGTTTATATTTAGAAAAGACCTGGGAAAATGCTAGTTTCGAAAACAATGGTCGATTTATGAAAGAAACTATCGGGTAACATGATAAACGTTGGATAAGTGGAGTACTTCAAGTGTTGGTTAGACTTATATATGAATATGGCTGATGAATGTAAATAAAAACTACCTCGTATTTGTCAATAGGCCTTTTGCAATATCTTATATTTTTATGTTCTTACGTAAGATAATTTGTGTTCATCCTACAGTGGGGGTAACTAAAATTCAGCTGAATAATCGAATTATATATATATAATTATATATATAATAATTATATATATATATATATATATATATATATATATATATATATATATATGAATATATATATATATATATATATATATATATATATATATATATATATATATATATATATATATATATTATTAAATATGACCGAAAAAGTAAGATTAATAATTCTAACACGAATTTTCTCAATCTTTCGTACATTACGCGCTTCACTGTTGGAGGTAAATCAAAAATCACTTCTCCAAAATTCATTTTTATTTCTAGTCTGACGCGACACGGGCGCGTTTCGTAAAACTTATTACATTTTCAAAGACTTCACAAATACACAACTGATTAGAACTTGCGTTTCTCTGATTTTATATCTACATTTGAGTGAGGTGGGAAGGGTGATGTGGCATTAACACAAGACAGAACAATAGGGGATATTAATAGGGTATTAAAAGTATCAACACAAGACAGAACAGAAACAATGGGTATTGAATAGAAGTGTTTGTAGAAAGCCTATTGGTCCATATTTCTTGATGCTTCTATATTGGAGCGGAGTCTTGAGGTGGGTAGAATATAGTTGTGCAATAATTGGCTGTTGATTGCTGGTGTTGACTTCTTGATGTGTAGTGCCTCGCAAACGTCAAGCCGCCTGCTATCGCTGTATCTATCGATGATTTCTGTGTTGTTTACTAGGATTTCTCTGGCGATTTCCATCGCCAGAGAATATAGTTGAAATAAAGAAATATAGAAATAAATATAAAATATAGAATAAATAAATATAAAATATAGAAATAAAGAAATATAGAAATAAAATATAGTTGTGCAATAATTGGCTGTTGATTGCTGGTGTTGACTTCTTGATGTGTAGTGCCTCGCAAACGTCAAGCCGCCTGCTATCGCTGTATCTATCCATGATTTCTGTGTTGTTTACTAGGATTTCTCTGGCGATTTCCATCGCCAGAGAAATCCTAGTAAACAACACAGAAATCATCGATAGATACAGCGATAGCAGGCGGCTTGACGTTTGCGAGGCACTACACATCAAGAAGTCAACACCAGCAATCAACAGCCAATTATTGCACAACTATATTCTACCCACCTCAAGACTCCGCTCCAATATAGAAGCATCAAGAAATATGGACCAATAGGCTTTCTACAAACACTTCTATTCAGTACCCATTGTTTCTGTTCTGTCTTGTGTTGATACTTTTAATACCCTATTAATATCCCCTATTGTTCTGTCTTGTGTTAATGCCACATCACCCTTCCCACCTCACTCAAATGTAGATATAAAATCAGAGAAACGCAAGTTCTAATCAGTTGTGTATTTGTGAAGTCTTTGACAATGTAATAAGTTTTACGAAACGCGCCCGTGTCGCGTCAGACTAGAAATAAAAATGAATTTTGGAGAAGTGATTTTTGATTTACCTCCAACAGTGAAGCGTAATGTACGAAAGATTGAGAAAATTCGTGTTAGAATTATTAATCTTACTTTTTCGGTCATATTTAATAATATATGTCTACAGGAAAGACTGCTACCAAAATATACTAATAATATATATATATATATATATATATATATATATATATATATATATATATATATATATATACATATATATATATATATATATATATATATATATATATATATATATATATATATATATATATATATATATATATATATATATATATATATATATGACAATGTCAGACCACGGAGGAAAAATGAAACAGGAAATTTCCTTAAGTACTTTCGTATATTAAATACATCTTCTGAAGATGTATTTAATATACGAAAGTACTTAAGGAAATTTCCTGTTTCATTTTTCCTCCGTGGTCTGACATTGTCACATTCTTAATCACGTGTTTATTTTCGTGATATACACACACATATATATATATATATATATATATATATATATATATATATATATATATATATATATATATATATATATATATATATATATATAAATATATATATATATATATATATATATATATATATATATATATATATATATATATATATATATATATATATATATATATATATATATATTAGTATATTTTGGTAGCAGTCTTTCCTGTAGACATATATTATTAAATATGACCGAAAAAGTAAGATTAATAATTCTAACACGAATTTTCTCAATATTTCTTATATTTCTTTTCACTTTTGATGGTAATTGAAAAATCAATTCTCCAAAATTCATTTTTATTTCTAGTCTGATGCGACACTTGAACGCGTTTCGTAATAACTTATTACATTTTCAAAGACTTTAGTTTACACACACAACTATAACCTGCAAACACTAAACAGAGTTTAAACAGCTTTGATTTTATACCTGCATTTGGGTGAGGTGATATGTTACAACAGTTTTGGATGAGGTGAAAACAAACTTTCAACACAAGACAGAACACGAAACAATGGGTATAATATTTTGTAAGTTTTGTAAGGAAGTTTTGTAAGGAAGAATGGAATTAACTGCATCCCCTGCTCTGGGGAACGGCGCCCGCCACTGCCCCCCGAATGAGAAGGCAGGAGGCAAACCGGGAGTCCCCCTAATATTTGACAAACATATATATATATATATATATATATATATATATATATATATATATATATATATATATATATATATATATATATATATATATATATATATATATATATATATATATATATTTATATATATATATATATATATATATATATATATATATATATATTTATATATATATATACATATATATATATATATATATATATATATATATATATATATATATATATATATATATATATATATATATATATATATATATACGTATCCGACACTTGCTCTCCACCTCCCCCCTTCGTCGATCACCAAACCACCACTTCCAGCCAGCCCGCTTCAGATTGGTGAATCGACATCTGCACCTCTGCACTTCAGCGCCATCTATATAGCCGATGACTGAGCCTGCACCACCCATTGGAGTTAGAATGTCATGTGCGCTCAAAGCTGACACAACCATCTGATATACGCTCTGTCTATTAGTGGATGTTCTCAGCTAGCACTTTATTCTCAGCACCTGTTAATTTCATTTTTGTCTTTATTCACTTTAGAGTAACGTCACCACTATTTTATTTTATGTTATTTTTTTTACTTTATAATCTTGTTAGTTTGCACTGTACATAGCCAAGGAATTGTCTTATTCATAATTTGTTCTCAATTTAATTAAAGTTTCATTGACCATACTATTTGTTTTGCTTGTTTTGCCTTACTTTGCCACAGGACACAACCACTACGCAGTCATCTTTTTTTTTTTTAATGTGATAGGCATTGACACCAGCCATTGGGAGGACTGCCGAACACCTACACTTCTTTTTTCCATCACAATATATATACATATATATATATATATATATATATATATATATATATATAATATATATATATAATATATATATGTGTGTGTGTGTGTAACACATGAAAGTGACGAAGATTTGAATTTGGGATAAGACGGAGGAAAGGAAATCCCCGACTGTCCAAGCACCCAACCCAATTGGACGGTCGTGGATTGAATGCCGACCCACATGAAGCAAGACTGCCACGCTACGATTGTAACATAGAAATTGAGAATTATATTATATATCTTGTTGGTAACGTTTGTATAGGTAAATCCCAGTATCGTATTGTCATTCTTTCGGACATTTATGCATTTACTTTTTTACCAAAGTTCCTTATTGATCATGACTCAGATTTTTCTTGAATTCATAATTAGTAATTTCATTATTGCGAGGCTAATATGACAATAATGAAATTCTGGTCATATAATTTTGACCAGAATTCTGGTAACTCCTAATTTCCTAATATAGACTTTTAATATACATGGTAGATCGAAGAATAGTTGTTTTTTTATCAGAGCTCTGAAACTTATTTACATTAAACCATTTCTCAACAATAATATATATAGTACTGGAAACTAGAAATTCTTAGTTATTAACCTCGAGAAGGAAGTGGATTGTTACACTAAGGGTTGGAAAAGGAAAGTGGCAAGTTATTGGTATCTTGTTTTTGTTTTTTTACGGGTCTGGGACCCTAATCCTTAAGGAAGCTCTTTTCATTTTTCTCCCAGAGACTCAAGATCACAGTTCCTACTATAACTAAATTAGTCCTAATACGAGAAGGTCCAGATTCCTGTACTTATTTGACTTGGCTTCACTTGCGTGGAGCAGTAGAACAACAGAAGAACACTTACATCGCATCAGGCTTGGATAACCCATGTGCATGGGAAATAGGCTTATAGGTTCCGGAAGATGAGAGGAAATGTCAGCACTGTGGAGAAATGCCCGAAAGATCACTGGAACATTATTTAACACAGTGCACAATTACAAACCCATTAAGATTTCGACTTTGATTCAACAGAGCAGAAGACGTTGTTAAAGACATATATCAAAATCTTACTGAAGCAACCATACGAGTCATTAATACTCATACTCCGCCCAAGTAAAACAGAAACAAGCAACACTTAATGGGCCAGTCAGAGGCTTTGGGCCCGCGTAGGAATATCCCTGCCAAAAAAAAAATCACTTGCGTGACCGGTGTTGAAGTTAAAATTGCTGTCATTCAGTGTGGATACGCACGTATAGTTCCAAATATGCATCATCATTTATTTTAACAACACTTCCCCTTATTTTATACAGTATAATTGTGTATTGAACTCAGTTTTCGTTGGTGAAATTCATGTCGTCCAACGTTGACTCTCCGATTATTCCCTCACATACTTCACATACAGAAATGAAGGTATTATCAAGATGAAGGTCGAGTACAGTGAAGACGTTACACAGATGAAGATCGAGTACAATGAAGATGTTACAAAGATGAAGATGGTTTACAATGAAGACGTTACAGAGACGTACAGGTCGTGAGCAGAGGATAAGAATGCTCAGGAATTGGTTTACCCATAATACATTATAAAAAAATGCTATTTAAAATACCTCTCCAAATGTATATTAATGATCATTGATTCTTGCCTTGCACCTGCGTCGGTATAGCTCTTGCTGGTGGTGGTGTGAGGCGCTGTTGCTGCCTCGGCCTCACCTGGACACCTCACTTCCCGACGGTCCTAACTAGCGGTCACTACTCACCTCGTCACGCACGTAAACAACACCGGCTGGTCGTCGAGTCGTTATGGCTTTCCTGGTTATTTCCCTCGTGTTCCTGCTGGTCCAGGTCTCCTCTGGACAAGTTTTCACCTGGAACAGTACAGGTTGGTTTAATATGTTTTGGTGAATATTTGAATTATTTTGTTGAACACTTTTAAAAGGAGAAAGCGTTATCCTTGTTACGACCCTGAAGCCAATATTGCACTGTGGCAATTGGTCCAGGATCGTATAGCAGTGTTTACCTATGAACTAGGGACCCCTTCACTCATGTATGTATTTTAGTGTGACAGGCACTAAATGTGGGGAGATTATTTGGTGAAAACGTTTTAATAAATGTATTATTATACGATAGGGTTCGTTAGTTAGGTTTGATTAAAGGAGTGTTATTGTCTGACAGTTTATACAGAGGATTGTTTCCTCAAATTTACAAATTTGAGGAAGGCAATTGCATTCTTGACAAACGTAAGTACATTTTGATGTCCCTAGCTCTGTAGTTACACTGTGATAATAATTTGTTAGTGTATTGTAAAGCTAGGCTGTTTTAGGTATACTTAGAATTTCATGATGACAATTTAATATTGAATTAGAGGATAAGTAAATGGTTACTGTACGAACAGCTGATCAACCCAGGCAACTAGCTACATGGCTATTGTAGAATTGGCCGGTCTCTTCTGCAGCAACCTTGGGCTGGGTTGGACGTGTTGGCTGGGCGTCCCCATCCTCCTCTCCTACTCTTAAGTGTAATTAAGCTAAGGACCCTGTGTCATGTGTCAGCCTACGGTTCTAAGTGTAATTTCGTTTGTGTTTCCTGGTCATCTCCTTGAGTTCCATGTAATTACATCAAGGTACTTACCATTAAACACGTGTCTTATTTAATTATACTCATTTAAGTTTACTTTTTGTCCCTTAAGGAAACGTAGACTTTACCACTAGTTTGCTGTATTTAAATCTCGTCACCTGCCTATGTGGAGTCAGAGAGGTAACGTAAGATCGAGTTGGTAATGTATTTCTGTTGTACTTGGGGGTTTTAGGGTTAATAAATTACATTAAGTAAAACTTCAACTGAAATTTCCATCGCCCATGTGGTTCAGGGTTAGGTGATCTACCCTATCTCAGCCCCACGATGTAACAATCCTAGGCATGAAACACCATCAATATTAAACACAATAACACACTACTCTCATCAAACATTCTCATAATCAAGATCTTGTTAACACTTTTGTTTCAGCTTTGGTCTAGTTTGATAATCTCCTAAAACTTCGTCAATGGAACAATGGCACTAGATTTATAGTTTACAAAATGTATTGTTTCCTAAATCATAGCACTGAAATTAAACATGACGTATATAAATGTATTTGAATTAATTTTATATCATCCAAAAACGCACACAGGTAAGAAGTACTTTTGAAAGTATTTGATTCTATTAATGTGATTCTCCTTTCCAAATACTTTAAAATTACAATTTCTTTATCAGCTATATACGTTTAATACATTATTTTATTTTTAAATTCTATTGCATGAATTTCCACGAACTTTGAGTTGTTAATCTCATTTGGATTATCATTTGGATTCTCAATTGGTGAAATAATTTTGCCTTCTAATTTGTTTTAAATTTTAGATTCAATTTTAGTTAACTGAATTATTTCCAGCTATTATAATTAAATAGTTTATCTTTCGTAATCATGTTAATAATTTACAGATTAATGTAGATTCGTAACGAAAATAAAGGTGATATACGTACAAACTGTTGATATTCCATCTAGTTTAAGCAGTAAAATAAAACTGTTAATATGACTTGTATAACAAGTCATTCTACATCCTTTGAACTAGCAGTTCAATGGATGAAGATCTTCCATTGAAGATCATTGAAGATCTTCAATGGAAGATTCTCTCTTCTTAGTTCAAAATTGAGTCAAATGTACGTTGTTCATCTTGGCGATATAACAAATATTTCTGCTTGTGTTATCAGTAAGTGGTTCATTCTAGTGATAACAGTTACTATCATACATGTGGCACTAGTTCTTTGTTCATCCAGACTATTGAAGTTACATTTGTGCATGCCACAAATAATTTATTTCGTCAAGCGGTAAGTTTCATATCTCTACGGGTCACTAATACTTTGCACATCCCGGTAGAAGAATCTACACCAATATATCTAATCCTTTGTTCATCCTGATAACTTGTTATATTCCTGCAAGTGATGGCAAAACCACAACTCAAAAGATGGAGAGGCGACGACGTTTCGATCCGTCCAGGACCATTATCAAGTCGTTCTGGACCATTATCAAGTCGTTCTGGACCATTACCAAATCGTCCTGAACCATTATCAAGTCGTCCTGGACCATTATCAAGTCGTCCTGCATCATTATCAAGTAGTCGTGGGCCATTATCAAGTCGTCCTTGATCATTATCAAGTCGTCCTTGACCATTATCAAGTCGTCCTTGACCATTATCAAGTCAGCCGTGACCATTATCAAGTCGTCCTGGACCATTATCAAGTCGTCGTGGCCCATTATCAAGTCGTCCTGGACCATTATCAAGTCGTCCAGGACCATTATCAAGTCGTCGTGGACCATTATTAAGTCGTCCTGGACCATTATCAAGTCATCCTGGACCATTATCAAGTCGTCCTGGACCATTATCAAGTCGTCGTGGACCATTATTAAGTCGTCCTGGACCATTATCAAGTCGTCCTGGACCATTATCAAGTCGTCGTGGACCATTATTAAGTCGTACTGGACCATTATCAAGTCGTCCTGGACCATTATCAAGTCGTCCTGGACCATTATCAAGTCGTCCTGGACCATTATCAAGTCGTCCTGAACCATTATCAAGTCGTCCTGGACCATTATCAAGTCGTCCTGGACCATTATCAAGTCGTCCTGGACCATTATCAAGTCGTCGTGGACCATTATTAAGTCGTCCTGGACCATTATCAAGTCGTCCTGGACCATTATCAAGTCGTCCTGAACCATTATCAAGTCGTCCTGGACCATTATCAAGTCGTCCTGGACCATTATCAAGTCGTCCTGGACCATTATCAAGTCGTCGTGGACCATTATTAAGTCGTACTGGACCATTATCAAGTCGTCCTTGACCATTATCAAGTCGTCCTGGACCATTATCAAGTCGTCCTGGACCATTATCAAGTCGTCGTGGACCATTATTAAGTCGTCCTGGACCATTATCAAGTCATCCTGATCCAATATCAAGTCGTCCTGGACCATTATCAAGTCGTCCTGAAATATTATCAAGTAGTCCCTGATCATTATCAAGTCGTCCTTGACCATTATCAAGCCGTCCTGGACCATTATCATGTCGTCCCTGATCATTATCAAGTCGCCCCGGATCATTATCAAGTCGCCCTGAACCATTATCAAGTCGTCCTTGACCATTATCAAATCGTCCTGAACCATTATCAAGTCGTCCCTGATCATTATCAAGTCGTCCCTGATCATTATCAAGTCGCCCCTGATCATTATCAAGTCGTCCTGGACCATTATCAAGTCGTCCCTGATCATTATCAAGTCGTCCCTGATCATTATCAAGTCGTCCATGACCATTATCAAGTCGTCCTTGACCATTATCAAGTCGTCCCTGACCATTATCACGTCGTCCCTGACCATTATCAAGTCGTCCCTGACCATTATCAAGTCGTTCTGGACCATTATCAAGGCGTCGCTGATCCTTATCAAGTCGTCCTTGGCCATTATCATGTCGTTCTGGGCCATTATCAAGTCGTTCCTGACCATTATCAAGTCGTCCTGGACCATTATCAAGTCGTCCCTGATCATTATCAAGTCGTCCCTGATCATTATCAAGTCGTCCTGAACCATTATCAAGTCGTCCCTGATCATTATCAAGTCGTCCATGACCATTATCAAGTCGTCCTTGACCATTATCAAGTCGTCCCTGACCATTATCACGTCGTCCCTGACCATTATCAAGTCGTCCCTGACAATTATCAAGTCGTTCTGGACCATTATCAAGGCGTCGCTGATCCTTATCAAGTCGTCCTTGGCCATTATCATGTCGTTCTGGGCCATTATCAAGTCGTTCCTGACCATTATCAAGTCGTCCTGGACCATTATCAAGTCGTCCTGGACCATTATCAAGTCGTCATGGACCGTTATCAAGTCGTCCTTGACCAATATCAAGTCATTCTGGACCATTATCAAGTTGTCCTGGACCATTATCAAGTTGTCCCTGACCATTATCAAGTCGTCCTTGATCATTATCAAATCGTCCTTGACCATTATCAAATCGTCCTGGACCATTATCAAGTCGTCCCTGATCATTATCAAGTCGTCCTGGACCATTATCAAGTTGCCCTGGACCATTATCAAGTCGTCCCTGACCATTATCAAGTCGTCCCTGACCATTATCAAGTCGTCCCAGATCATTATCAAGTCGTCCTGGACCATTATCAAGTCGTCCCAGATCATTATCAAGTCGTTCTGGACCATTATCAAGTCGTCCTGGACCATTATCAAGTCGTCCTGGATCATTATCAAGTTGTCCCTGACCATTATCAAGTCGTTAGGGACCATTATCAAGTCGTCCTGGAACATTATCAAGTTGTCCCTGACCATTATCAAATCGTCCCTGACCATTATCAAGTCGTCTTGAACCATTATCAAGTCGTCCCTGATCATAATCAAGTCGTTCTGGACCATTATCAAGTTGTCCCTGATCATTATCAAGTCGTTCTGGACCATTATCAAGTCGTCCTGGACCATTATCAAGTCGTCCCAGATCATTATCAAGTCGTCCTGGACCATTATCAAGTCGTCCTGGACCATTATCAAGTCGTCCTGGATCATTATCAAGTTGTCCCTGACCATTATCAAGTCGTTCGGGACCATTATCAAGTCGTCCTGGAACATTATCAAGTTGTCCCTGACCATTATCAAATCGTCCCTGACCATTATCAAGTCGTCTTGAACCATTATCAAGTCGTCCCTGATCATAATCAAGTCGTTCTGGACCATTATCAAGTTGTCCCTGATCATTATCAAGTCGTTCTGGACCATTATCAAGTCGTCCTGGACCATTATCAAGTCGTCCCTGACCGTTATCAAGTCGTCCCTGATCATTATCAAGTCGTCTTGGACCATTATCAAGTAGTCCCTGATCATTATCAAGTCGTCCTGGACCATAATCAAGTCGTCCTGGACCATTATCAAGTCATCCTGGACCATTATCAAGTCGTCCTTGACCATAATCAAGTCGTCGTGGACCATTATCAAGTCGTCGTGGACCATTATCAAGTCGTCGTGGACCATTATCAAGTCGTCCTGGACCATTATTAAGTCGTCTTGGACCATTATCAAGTTGTTGGATATTTCCAACATCGAATACAGCATTGTTGTATTCTCATTACTTATTACTAACCATACTTAATATTGTAGTAAGTAAAATTAACAACTCGTAGAATTCGCCTGTACTAATAATTCATCTGTGCATTAGGCTAGAATTCTCACGTCACCTGACGCCAGTATTGCGTCAGATTTCTTTACAGTAAAACACATTATATTCAATTTGTGTGAGAATTAAATACGATTCTCCATAATTAAAGCATTCTGTATGACAACTGATTGCAGACGAATTGTTCTCTAACTAAAAGCCGAATAGAGCGTTAGAATCATAGCGTCTACCTCGCGATAGTGTTAACGTCATCAATGAATGCCATGGGGAGACATTAATTCCTCTCCCTTATATATTTACTATTCTTAAATAGTTAAATAATAATATTTCGTTTTTCTAAATAATAAACCCGTCCAGTCTTTAGAGTTTCAAGCGCGAATGCGAGAAATATTAATGTTCAAGACAATAATTTGTGTTATGAACGTCGACTCGGCGTGGGTTGGAGGGACGCCATCCCGCACAGTCGGTACGCGGACACGTGCAGAGCCGGAAGGAAACAAAACTGTGCTTACCGTACTCATAAACGACGCCGTTGCCCAGCAAATCGGGCAGGTGTTATTCATCCGCAGATGAAAGCCGCCACTGTGAGGCGTGAACGACCTTGCAGATAATATCTTCAACTAGTGCTGGTGTTAAATGAGGGACCCCTAGACTTGGTTCCTGACGACACGTGATCAGCCAGCTTGAAACGCATCAATCCAGGATAGGTTCACCGGAGCCTGGGATGCGAAATTACGGCAATCTTAATACTTATACAGTGCCCACAGCTAAGTACCCTTTATTTGATGCATCATTTACAGGTTTAATAATAGCGGGGTGATTGTTCGTCACGCGGCGAGATAACACCTAATAACAGGTGATTAGAACTCCATCTGTAGATATCAATAATCTTGAATATGAATTGAGTAGTTAAATCAATTGCTACTGGTAGTTATTTATCTTGCAGCTCGAGAGACGAATTCCTCATGCTGTCTTCTCCATGTTAACCGTGCCATTCGTCAGTGTACCAGACTTGGAGATTAAGAGGACTTCCAGAGTTATCTAAAGGAACCTACTACAAGCTAAGGCTTATTTCTTTTTTTCCATATTCTAGCAATTTGATACATTCAGAATGTTTAATATTAATGTGTGATTTACTGTAACTCATTACTATGCTCATATTCATGTTCTTCTTTGTATGAATAATATTATATTCAGCATTATTTATAGGATTAGATTATTATTAATAGAATTAGTGAACGAACCACACTGATTCCTGGACGTACTGACCTCCAGTAATAACCCCCCAATGTAGGTGTTTGAGGTTTGTTTCTTTAATAATACAGCCCATTAATTATTCTTATGATCATACTTTCTAGTCATATCCATAGTCACTGGTTTTCTCTAGAATTTTATCTAATGATCTGAAATTCTCAGTTTCCCTCTTTACTTTAAAAGCGGGTGGTCCTTCGTAATTTAAGTTACTATTTTAATTATTAATTAATCAGAATCAAGCCCAAATATCCCACATTATGGTCCTTATCGAACCGGATAGGCATTAAATTTATAATTAAAATATTAACCATTACTAACTAATCCTTGTGTGATAGAAGCTAGACTAACTATTTAATTAATTGTGTCAACTAACATTGTAACACATCAGTTAGCCTAGATCACACTAACATATTGCTACTTTTACCTCATGTATAAAGTGGCTTTTGTGGGTCATAGCCAATTACCCACAACAATTAGACCTATACCTCACACCGAGGCGAGAATCTTTAGGTCACCAGGAGCAACAGCTCATAACTTTTACAATAACACCACCCTAACACCTGCGTAGGAGTGGCCTCACCACCTAACCATCATATACTTAGGTGGTAATGACATCCACCCCACTCGTCATCCAGCCGAAGTGATCAAACACCTCAAAAACATAATTTCTTCTTTCAAGCTCATCAGTGAATCAGTAGTATTCACATTAGTGGAGCCTCGCCAACCAAGCCAAGATAATCGTTGGGGAGTAACTCCGGAATACTACCTGAGAGCTGCTAAGTACATAAATTTCAGGCTGAAAAAACGAGTGAGATTGGATGCCACATATATCCAATTTACAGCCAGACCTTACAGACAGAACCTGACCAGAGACGGTGTACATTTGTCAGGGGAATCTAGGTTGCATGTGGTTGACAAGTTAATTAACACCATCAACCATCACAAAAGGCTGTGGCTAGCAAGCCAAACTTAACTGTACATAATTGTTCACCTGTGTGTGCAAGAGCACTCTTATAAAACAAAAAACCCAAAAATACAGCACAACTATATTTACCTTATTGCACCACAATAATCTTTACCCATGTTATTAGGTAGAATTTAGGCTGAGATTGTGCTGAATTTGGTACAAGCCCAGACTAAATAATTTTATAGTTCTTAGTTAGGAATTATTACGACTAGATCTAAAACTAGTCAGTGTTGTGTATATATTACATTATCTGTGCTGACCCTCTATAGGGTGGGATAAATTTTTGAGATAACTCTGATTGGAGTGTCTCCATAATATTTCTCTTGTATGCATTATTTTGTGTATCTATTTTGTGTATTGCTGGATTATCTCCATTAACTCTGATGGTGATAAGGATGAGCTAACCGGACGAGAACTAGTGGTGGAGTTCAGACAGTACACAAAATATCTAGCTATTTGTTGTTAGGTAGGTAGGTACATTCAACCTCAAGTGAGGTAAACCATTAAGTAGTCACCTTAATTTAGGCTACAATTAATGTTACCTGTTCACTAATGAACAAGTATCCAAGCTTCATTAGTAATACATACCCTAACACTGTGAAGTTTGAACCTAAGCCCAACATGGCTACTCCTGAACAATTGAGGAGAACCTACATTGGCCTTAAAGGTCACTTGACCAGATTAATTAATAAGGCTGATGACTTAACTAAAGATAATCCCTTATCAGTGATAAGTGATAAGACTCTTATCACTTAGAGTCAACAGTTAGATTGGCTGATCTGAAATTTGATCAAGTCAGAACTGCAGGACAATCTTATCTTGCTCTGCTAAATACTGTAGAAATTGATCCTGATGAAGTAAGTCAAATAGTAACCGACATCTCCCAATATGAAGAGGAGACTCATGATAAAATTTTCAGGCTATCTAAATTAGCCAAACAGTCTGGTTCCAATGCCAGCAACACTGGGTCTCACTTCAATAATCACTTACCCGAGGTTCGTTTACCTACTCTAGACTTGCCCACCTTTTCAGGATTAGATACAGAAAATTGGGATAATTTTTGGACTTCTTTTGAAGTTCACATCCATAAGAAACAGTCTCTAGACAAAGTTTCTAAATTTTCATACCTACTCAGTCTTCTCACAGGAGAGGCTAAAAAGGTCATACATAACCTTAATCTTAATGAGAGTAATTATGAGGAAGCTATAAAACTCCTGAAGTTAAACTATTGCAACAAAGAGTTAAGTATAGCCACCCTTTATTATCAATTGCTAGATCTGAATTCACCAAACAGTAGACCAGAGTCACTTCAAAGCTTCAGACTAGAAGTAGAGTCTCTAGTGAAGGCCTTAGGTACCAAGGTCAATATATCTAGTTCTGAATAGTCTATCAAGCTATTATTACAGAGGAAATTACCTCGAAACGTCTTGACAGAGCTCTGCTCACATTATAATACTGAGTTTCTTACTCTCGATCAGATTTTCGAGGGGTTGAGGATCACAGTTAATAGGTTAAAGACTCATGACAAAATTAAACCTGAGTCCAAACCAATTAATACTGATATTTCAGTCAAACCTAAACAGACTCCAAGTAAGTCTAATAAATATAAATCCAAACCTACTCCATCCACCAGGAAAAGAAGTGGAAATGTAGGTACCTACTCAGTATCTCCTTCAGAGATAACTCATGACTTGTCTACTAAAGAGACTAAGTCTATTAATCAAAGAAAGTGTCTGTTCTGCAATCAGGAACACACCACTTCCCAATGCTCAGCTTATCCTACGTATAATGCTAGAGTTAAAAGGTTACAGGAATTGCACAAATGCACTAAATGTATGGGTTCTCATGATCCCAAGAAATGTGCAGTACCACTACGTACTTGCAACCGTTGTAACCAGGGTGTACACCATTACGCCTTATGTAGGAAATCTCCTACACCAACTATAACCACTGGAGAGAATTTTACTAATTCTACTACAGTGCAATATTGTAAAGTACATCACGAAGTGAATGTACTCGCTACTGAGTCAGGCAACAGTACTACCTTGCCTACCGCTCAGCTTAAATTAATAAACCGAAGATCTAGAATTAACAGTAGAGGTCTCTTTGACCATGGTTCCCAAAAAACCTTCATCACACAACAGTTGGTAGATGATTTAAATTTAAAACCTACCAAAAGTGTGAAGTTAAACATTTCTGGTTTCCTATCAAATAGTGGACCACGTGACTACAAGGTAGTTAAATTACTAGTTAGACTAGGATCCTCTGCTAGCCCAATCCATGCGGTGGTAGTGGATAAAATTCCTACGGACCTGCAGGTCACAGGATTAGCTCGCACAGCGAGACACCTTAAGCGAAACCGCATGAGGCTAGCGGATCATAAAATAAATTCCGATTGTCTTACAGATATTGGAATATTAATAGGTGCGGATCATTACTACAAGTTTATCACTGGATGCACTAGGCAACATGGTATGAATTTGTTGTCGTCCGCAGGTGGCAAATTGCTCACAGGACCCGTGCTTTTCAGACAAGGTCCAGCGCCCACAAACCAACAAACCAATAATGTAATTGTGGCGTGACTAGGCTTAGAGCAGTCACCCCTACGCTTCAGGGAAATAGCCGAGGACATTGAGTCTGACCCACCAATACATCGTTTGTGGGATTTAGATACGTTAGGCATCATCCCTGAGCAACCAAGTCCTGATGATACATGGACTTACCAGCAATATCTGGATACAGTTGTCTACTCAAATAAACAATACTGGGTAAGACTTCCATGGAAGTTAGATCATCCCCAACTTCCAGTGAATTATTTTATGGCAGACTCACAATTGCGGTCTCAATTAACACGACTGCAGAAGCAGCCAGACAAACTAACCATGTATCACCAACTTATTCAACAACAACTTGACAATAAGTTCATTGAAGTTGTTGAACACGATGACCGAAAAGCAGGTCATTATTTACCTCACCATGCTGTGGTGAAAGACTCACTGACAACACCTATTCGTATTGTCTTTAATTGCAATGCTAAAGTAAAGCCTAATAGTGTGTCTCTAAATGAATGTCTCCAAACGGGACCTAGCCTAACACAAAGACTACATGACGTATTGTTACGATTTCGCACAGGCATTTTTGCCTACACTGCTGACATCAGCAAAGCCTTTCTCCGAGTAGGATTGCAGGAGGAAGATCGTGACTACACAAAATTCCTCTGGTACAAGGATCCACTGGATCCTAACAGTGAAATAATCACCTATCGGTTCGCCTCTGTATTATTTGGTGCTACATCCTCACCGTTTCTTTTGCAAGCAACATTAGACACGCATTTGAGGAAATCAGACAGCCCTTATAAGGCAACCATTAGCGACAACTTATATGTCGACAATTTCCAGGGGACAACTAATGATCAAGCTGATCTGGTAGAAATCTACCATGAGGCTAACCGTGAACTGTTAGGAGCTAATATGCCTCTACAGTCATGGGCCTCAAATAATAAACTGCTTAACCAGTTAATTGAGAAAGAATTTCCCGATTATCAGGTACCCAGTAAATTAAAGGTTCTAGGCATGGAATGGAACACCAACACTGACGAGATGAATGTCAAGTCAGTGCAAACTGATAACTCAACCCTTACCATGAGAACACTGCTCTCATTTGTCAGTCAACCATTTGACCCTTTAGGCCTACTTAGTCCTATATTAATAAGGGGCAAATTCCTAATGCAGGAGTGCTGGCAACAACATATGGGATGGGATGATCCGTTACCAAATGAGTTACAAGCCAAATGGCACATACTCTCAACGGATTTTAATCAGTTAGGTGTTTTGAAATTTCCACGTAATGCTTCAGGACCAAACTTACCCACCAATTTGCACGTTTTCTGCGATGCCTCTGGCAAAGCATATGACGCAGTAGCCTATTTAGTTAACAGTGCTCAATCAATTTTACTCACATCAAAAGCAAGAGTTGCTCCCATCAAAAAGAGATCCTTACCTCAGATGGAGTTGACTGCATTGCTAGTGGGAGTAAGATTGGCCCATTGCCTGGCAAAGACACTCAGTAATATCCACTTTGGTGAGATTGTAGTGTGGTCAGACAACGAGGCAGTCTTACAATGGGTAAGAAACAATAACAACAAGACTCCTTACGTCAGTAATCGCGTCAGGGAGATTCATGATTTATCCGCAGGTTATAAGTTTAGACATGTCCCCACTAAGGACAATCCTGCAGATTATTTATCAAGAGGATTGACATTAAAACAACTTGTCAAATCTTCGCTGTGGTTCAATGGACCTTCATGGCTTGTTGGTGGTCAGTGGCCCAAACAAAAGCAACAAGTCATAGTGACCAGTATCGCCGCTCCCATGAAGGAACCAGAGCCTCAACGAACATTAGCCATTATCTTGAGGTTATCTTGAGATGATTTCGGGGTTTTTAGTGTCCCCGCGGCCCGGTCCTCGACCAGGCCTACACCCCCAGGAAGCAGCCCGTGACATCTGACTAACTCCCAGGTACCTATTTACTGCTAGGTAACAGGGGCATTCAGGGTGAAAGAAACTTTGCCCATTTGTTTCTGCCTCGTGCGGGAATCGAACCCGCGCCACCGAATTACGAGTCCTGTGCGCTATCCACCAGGCTACGAGGCCCCTTTAATTAATCCTCATCATTATTCCAACTTAAGCAAATTGTTATGAGTGACTGCACACGTGTTTGATTTTCTCTCTAAAGTAGGGATTCGACACAAATTTCCCAATCCTGTTCACTATTGGATTAAGCGGGCGCAACAAGAGACTTACGGAAGCGAATTTGAGAATCTTCCGGATAAACTCACTAAGTCTCTGGGCATCTGGTACGATGTCGACACTCATAACATACTACGATGTGGAGGACGTTTGCTACATGCAAAGATTGACTTAGACACTAAGAACCCAATCCTTTTACCTCGCCACCACATCATAACTAAACTTTTTGTCTTACATCACCATCAATATGGTACCCTACATGGTGGAGTTTTAGATACTCTCACCGACCTTAGACAAAAGTACTGGCTTCCTCAAGGTCGTCAGACGGTTAAGACCATTATTAAATCTTGTGTAATCTGTAAGAGATACGACGCTAGAGTCTGTCCTTACCCAGGACCTCCTCCACTCCCAGAAGAGCGAGTGGTTCATCTTCGTCCATTCGAAACCACTGGAGTAGATTATACAGGAGCCTTACTCCTCACTGGTAACCCAGATAATATACCAGTGAAGGCGTACATTTGTCTCTTTACCTGTGCTACAACCAGAGGCGTGCACTTGGAGGTCACCCCAGACATGAGTGCTGAAGCTTTCATTCAAGCTTTCCGCAGATTTGCTGCCCGTCGATCATGTCCTAGATTAATGATATCAGATAACGGATCTAATTTTGTAGCGGGAGAAAGTTGTTTGCGAGAAGTCTGGAACCACCCTGAAGTGCAATCAGTCTTACAAAGAAGACAATGTCACTGGAAATTCATAGCACCAAGAGCCCCTTGGCAAGGTGGGTTCTATGAGCGAATGGTAGGCACAGTCAAAAGATGTCTAAGGAAAACGTTACACCGACAAAGGGTCAGTTACTCAGAACTCCAAACTATTGTTGTGGAAATCGAGGCGCGAGTCAATAACCGCCCGATCACCTACCTGTCTGATGATTACACCCAGAGAGAACCACTGAGCCCCTCTCACTTGATCCATGGAGGTCTACTGAGCCCTCTCATCCCCTTAGCCGAAGAGGACCCTGTAGACCCGTCCCATGTGACCAGAGGAGACTTGGTGGAAAGCTACCAGCATCTTTCTAGAGTTATTAGCAGGTGGAATGAGGTGTGGACTCGAGAATACCTCACAGCTCTACGAGAGTACCACTACGGAGCTTCGAGCCCTTACAATAAGGTACAATTAAAACCTGGAGACCTTGTACTAGTCGACAGTGATGGACCAAGGTCCGAGTGGCCTATAGGAAAAATCGTCACCATTCACCCAGATCGACAAGGTGTCCTAAGAGTGGTTAAGGTCTTATGCAAAGGCAACACTACTCTAAAAACTTTAGAGAAGCTGGTTCCCCTAGAACTGACTGAACAAGAATATCAGTCAGATCCAGTTTCCCCAGTAATTTCAGAGGACAATGAATTTGTTCCTCCAAGCAACCGTCCCACTAGAGCTGCAGCTCAACAATGTAGGCGGAATTTGCGAGCCTATTATAACTCTGAAGAAGAATAATTTCCTTCATTTCCCACTAAGAAAACTGTGCTGATACTACGATGTGATATCACGTAATGAAACATTACACGTCACTATGACCCAAGATATCGCATCACTGTAGATTCTGTTAGTTTAAATTGGGAGAGTTAAATTTTATAAATATTGTGTAGGCTACAAACAACATGTTTCAGTTGACATGTAAATAGCAAGACTCAAATTCTTGTAAGTCCTTGATAAATCCGGGACGTTCGTTATGTGTGTACTAACATACTAACATATTAATGTATTAATCTTAATATCACTTCGGGATAGGTCAGTACAACACAGTACACTGCGACCCAGGGAATCCCCCCCCCCCCCGGAGTTATGTTGGATATTTCCAACATCGAATACAGCATTGTTGTATTCTCATTACTTATTACTAACCATACTTAATATTGTAGTAAGTAAAATTAACAACTCGTAGAATTCTCCTGTACTAATAATTCATCTGTGCATTAGGCTAGAATTCTCACGTCACCTGACGCCAGTATTGCGTCAGATTTCTTTACAGTAAAACACATTATATTCAATTTGTGTGAGAATTAAATACGATTCTCCATAATTAAAGCATTCTGTATGACAACTGATTGCAGACGAATTGTTCTCTAACTAAAAGCCAAATAGAGCGTTAGAATCATAGCGTCTACCTCGCGATAGTGTTAACGTCATCAATGAATGCCATGGGGAGACATTAATTCCTCTCCCTTATATATTTACTATTCTTAAATAGTTAAATAATAATATTTCGTTCCTCTAAATAATAAACCCAATCTTTAGAGTTTCAAGCGCGAATGCGAGAAATATTAATGTTCAAGACAATAATTTGTGTTATGAACGTCAACTCGGCGTGGGTTGGAGGGACGCCATCCCGCACAGTCGGTACGCGGACACGTGCAGCGCCGGAAGGAAACAAAACTGTGCTTACCGTACTCATAAACGACGCCGTGGCCCAGCAAATCGGGCAGGTGTTATTCATCTGCAGATGAAAGCCGCCACTGTGAGGCGTGAACGACCTTGCAGATAATATCTTCAACTAGTGCTGGTGTTAAATGAGGGACCCCTAGACTTGGTTCCTGACGACACGTGATCAGCCAGCTTGAAACGCATCAATCCAGGATAGGTTCACCGGAGCCTGGGATGCGAAATTACGGCAATCTTAATACTTATACAGTGCCCACAGCTAAGTACCCTTTATTTGATGCATCATTTACAGGTTTAATAATAGCGGGGTGATTGTTCGTCACGCGGCGAGATAACACCTAATAACAGGTGATTAGAACTCCATCTGTAGATATCAATAATCTTGAATATGAATTGAGTAGTTAAATCAATTGCTACTGGTAGTTATTTATCTTGCAGCTCGAGAGACGAATTCCTCATGCTGTCTTCTCCATGTTAACCGTGCCATTCGTCAGTGTACCAGACTTGGAGATTAAGAGGACTTCCAGAGTTATCTAAAGGAACCTACTACAAGCTAAGGCTTATTTCTTTTTTTCCATATTCTAGCAATTTGATACATTCAGAATGTTTAATATTAATGTGTGATTTACTGTAACTCATTACTATGCTCATATTCATGTTCTTCTTTGTATGAATAATATTATATTCAGCATTATTTATAGGATTAGATTATTATTAATTGAATTAGTGAACGAACCACACTGATTCCTGGACGTACTGACCTCCAGTAATAACCCCCCAATGTAGGTGTTTGAGGTTTGTTTCTTTAATAATACAGCCCATTAATTATTCTTATGATCATACTTTCTAGTCATATCCATAGTCACTGGTTTTCTCTAGAATTTTATCTAATGATCTGAAATTCTCAGTTTCCCTCTTTACTTTAAAAGCGGGTGGTCCTTCGTAATTTAAGTTACTATTTTAATTATTAATTAATCAGAATCAAGCCCAAATATCCCACACAAGTCGTCCTGGACCATTATTAAGTCGTCTTGGAACATACTCAAGTCGTCCTGGACCATTATCATGTCGTCGTGGACCCTTATCAAGTCGTCGAGGACCATTATCAAGTCGTGTCAGACACACAGAAGAGTAAGGGGAGACATGATAACCACCTACAAAATTCTCAGGGAATTGACAGGGTGGACAAAGGCAAACTCTTTAGCGCGGGTGGGACACGAACAAAGGGACACAGGTGGAAAATTAGTACCCAGATGAGCCACAGAGGCGTTAGAAAGAATTTTTTCAGTGTCAGGGTAGCTAATAATTGGAATGCATTAAGTAGTGTTGTGGTGGATGCTGACTCCATACACAGTTTCAAGTGTAGATATGATAGAGCCCAGTAGGCTCAGGAATCTGTACACAAGTTGATTGACAGTTGAGAGGCGAGACTAAAGAGCCAGAGCTCAACCCCCACAAACACAACTAGGTGAGTACACAACTTGATAATGGTCCAGGACGGACCGAAACGTCGTCGTTTCACCGTCTTATGTTGTGAGGTTTAGTCATCATATCTTCAGCCACGTTATAGTGACTGATCGTCTTCTTGCAAGTGATACTAGTAGAATGCTCTCCCATCCACTTGGACTGGTCGTCTGAGGTCCAGGGAATACAGTCCCAGCAGTTTAAGTGTTTCACTGGTTATGTTCGCGCAATAAAGACTCCTCACATTATCCAACTCTATAATCCCGTCTGTCTTGAAAAGGGAGGTTACTTCACTATGATGTTACCTTGGGTGGGTTCTTGAGGATCATTGTCCCCGCATCACGTTCTCTGACAAGACCTTCTGGTTGTCCCTGTGGTTAACATGGCTGTAAGACATTGCTGCAAGCAGTCTGGCGTACGAATCAAGTCATGATTGACTATGAAACGTTTGTAAGAGTTTATCACGTGTACCTTTTAATACCGAAATAAGTGGGAGGGCGTCTTAGGCCTTTAATGTTTACGGAAATTCCTCTTAAACGGAGAGTAATTTAATTGCCTCTTAATGAATTTCCCAATGAACGCCTACTTTTCAAAGGGGCTAATTGGCACACTCTTCAATGCCTCCTGGTCTCCTAAGAAATTATTTTTATGAGTAGCCATTCTAATATTTATTATTAGAATTCAAATGTTAATCTTTCTAATATTAGGCTCTCTAATATTTTGAATGTTTAAATTATTATGTCTCACTCCCCGTGATCCAAGAAGAACGGTTTGAGAGATTTTTAATAATTTTGTGCACATTTAAGGGTAATGTCGGGTACTCTGTGTGTAAAGTATATATTTCCAATACTTTTGTTTTCTTGGCAGGTTCGAATATCCGCTACACTGATTCTACTAAACGAATTGGCATTAGCCAAGGCTCTAATATTTCACGGATTCTGTGTACCGCCTCTTGCAGCCAGAACCCACTCTGCGTATCATTCAACTACAATGGTCAGTACACACCTGCCTGAAGAAGATCCTCAGGGAATAGTATTTAGTGTTGCTCATATGTGACTGATGAATGGATTATTTTTGTGTGTGTGTGTGTGTTTACTAGTTGTGTTTTTGCGGGGGTTGAGCTCTGCTCTTTCGGCCCGCCTCTCAACTGTCAATCAACTGTTTACTAACTACTAACTTACTAACTACTATTTTTTTTTCCCCACACCACACACACACACACCCCAGGAAGCAGCCCGTGACAGCTGACTAACTCCCAGGTACCTATTTACTGCTAGGTAACAGGGGCACTTAGGGTGAAAGAAACTTTGCCCATTTGTTTCTGCCTCGTGCGGGAATCGAACCCGCGCCACAGAATTACGAGTCCTGCGCGCTATCCACCAGGCTACGAGGCCGTGTGTGTGTGTGTGTGTGTGTGTGTGTGTGTGTGTGTGTGTGTGTGTGTGTGTGTGTGTGTGTGTGTGTGTGTGTGAATAGAAATGTTTGTATGTTTGTGTGTGCTTACCCTGCTTCCTATTTGGTGTTGTCATACTTCTTGAGGCTCTATTTCTTAGTCGTATTTTGCTTTTTAAGCTGAGGATGGAGATGATTTCAACTAATTATTTCAGAACATTACACTTGCTCACCACCGTCACTGTGTTGACGTATTTTCGTTCCTCTCCTTTGGTCATTTTCCTGTACAACTTCCATCCATGACTGCTTTTCTTATTTCCCTAAAATTGAAAGACTTTATGGAGAGAGAGAGAGAGAGAGAGAGAGAGAGAGAGAGAGAGAGAGAGAGAGACAGACAGACAGACAGAGAGAGAGAGAGAGAGAGAGAGAGAGAGAGAGAGAGAGAGAGAGAGAGAGAGAGAGAGAGAGAGAGAGAGAGAGAGAGAGAGAGAGAGACAGAGAGAGAGACAGAGAGAGAGAGAGAGAGAGAGAGAGAGAGAGAGAGAGAGAGAGAGAGAGAGAGAGAGAGAGAGAGAGAGAGAGAGAGAGAGAGAGAGAGTGAGTGAGTGAGTGAGTGAGTGAGTGAGTGAGTGTTTGTGTACTCAACAAGTTGTACTCACCTAGTTGTGCTTGCGAGGGGTTGAATTTTGGCTCTTTGGTTCCGTTTCTTAACTGTCAATCAACTATTGTACAAGGTCCTGAGCCTGGGTTCTATCATATCTACACGTAAAACTGAGTATGGAGTCTGCCTCCACCACATCACTTCCTAATACATTCCATTTACTAATTACTCTGACACTGAAATAGTTATTTTTAATATATCTGTGGCTCATTTTGGTTCTTAGTTTGCACCTGAGTCCCATTGTGCGTGTACCAACCGTGTTAAATAATCAACCTTTGTCTACACTGTAAATTTCTCTGAGAATTTTGTATGTAGTAATCATGTCTCACCCAGCTCTTCTGTTTCAGCGACATGAGGTGCTATTCACTCAGTCTTTCCTCATACCTCACGCCTTTTAGTTCTGGGACTAGCCGAGTGGCATATCTCTGAAATTTTTCCATCATTATCTTGTGCTTGACATGGTACGGACTCCATGCAGGCCGCATACTCCAGGATTGGCCTTACATATGTGGTATACAAGGTTCTGAAGCATTCCTTACACGGGTTTCTGAAGGCAGTTCTGATGTTTGCCAGCTTCGCTTACGCCTTCGATGACATTCTTTTGATGTGGGCTTCAGGAGACAAGTTTGGAATGATATGAACTCCTAGATCTTTCTCTCTGTCCGTTTCATGAAGTACTTCATCTCCCATTCTGTATCCTGTGTCTGGCCTTCTGTTTCCGCCGTCTAGTTTCATTACTTTGCATTTACTCGGGTTGAACTTGAGTAGCCATTTATTGGATCATAATTCAATCTGTCCAGGTCATCTTGTAGCCTCCTACTATCCTCCTCTGTTTCAATCCTCCTCATAATTTTTGCGTCATCAGCAAACATTGGGAGAAACGAGCCTATACCCTTCTGTGAGATCATTTACACATATCAGAAACAGTATAGGTCCAAGGACTGACCCCTGCGGGACTCCACTTGTGACGTCTCGCCTGTCGGGAAATCGACACACAAACACACACACACACACATATAACACAGTCTCCCTTAGTCTGTAATCCCTTCAGGATGGAAAATGGGAGACTCCGTGACGTCATGGAAGTCATCGTATATTTACATTATGAAACATTGTTAATAGACTAGTTTAGTATCTAGAGTTAACAAAAAAGTATTCAATAAGACTGAATATAATTATTTACACAGTATTGTAGCTAGGTTCCCTTGTTAATGTAAAATTACTTTGAGAGAGGAACCAGCATAAGGGCGTTGCCCGAGTGGAGAGGGAGGCTTCCGCTCCATCATAACAACAACAAGAGAGCAGCCTACCACGCTGTCTTGGCTAGCTGGTGTAAACAGCTAGACACCCCATTTACGTGTCAACACCAGCTACACAGCCTATCAACATCACAACAACGACTGTATCCGTCTACCAAGTATTGTATATTATTCTAGTGCACTGTTTAATATTGATGGGTAGATGGTTAAGTCGTGGGAGAAACCCAAACCACATGTACGTGTACACCATTTATAGCCCTCACAGTTCATGCCATACCTGTAATTGATATGTTTAGGGAACTTTGATTAATTCCTTGCATCCCATACACGTAAATTGTGAGAGGAGCATCAAGAAGTTGAGCAGACAGTTGGTTCATACACATTAATATTGCTTGCCAAGCTTTGTTCTCCCCACAAGCCGCCATTACGTGGCACCAGGAGGCACAGGGCCACACCCAATCTGAGGCTACACCTACACGCCTTACCAGGCCCATTCTACTGGCACAGCTAAGCCATTAATACTCTTAGTAGCAGTAGTCATAATTAATTATTATTAAGTTGATTAGACCACCATATGTGGTATACTGAAATATTACAGATTAAAAGGTAAACAATTGGTAGTTTAAGAAGGAGCCATAACAAAGTGGTTTAGGCTACCAATTGTCCCTCCCAATAGTGTGTAAGAAGATTTCAGGCAGTTTACAAGTATATACAGTCCACTTAATTAATTCTTACTTACTAAGAAAATAAATAAGACATAACTTTATTTTATTAAAGTCAATTTGAAAAAGAGAGATTAGCTGCCTGGAATTTCCCCACATTACTTTTGGTCCTACAGAACCGGATTATATTTGGTCCTTTGAAACTAGATATTATATACATATAGTGCAATATTACCTACACACATTATAGCAGGAAGACACTGCTATATTTTTTTGCATTTTTTCTAGCCTAACTTTTCAATCTCATAGCAAACAGAACTTACAAGAAGCACTATTATTGTTCTGGCAGTACCAAAGGAACAATTGTGCTTTTTTCATTTCATTACAAGAGGTTGATAAGAGGCTACTTTACTTATAAGTTACTTATAAATGTTTTTTTGTAATTATTGCATTATTATTGCCATTACTGTAACATTTACTGCATGCCACATCATTTACTACTAATTCTTGCACAAGGGTAGAACATTTTAGACTGGTGTTGTACAGCAACCTAGTCTAATTTATTGTGCTAACCTGGTGTAAGGGTAAGAATTTTACACTTGTCTAGAGTTGAACACATATTACAACCTAGCAAGTACATATTTTTATGCAGTATTTAAAACAACCCGAGTTGTGTTTCAATATGATATCAATATAACTATAAGTATAATTTAACTATAATCATTACACCTTTGAATGTTAACCTGTGTCTCTGTACCCACCAAGAGTGATAATGATGGGCTAACTTGCGGATACTAGCATTGATACAGGTCTACCACTCAAATTATAGTGTGTATGATTATACAGTGTATATTTAAATAAATGATAAGTAGCTCTAGTTCGGAAACTAGTGGCTTTACTAATACAAGTGCCATAAATTGTCCTGACACTAGTCAATACGACTAACAAGAACTTCCAAGATGTCTACTGTCAAAAATGTCCAAATAACCCTCACAGGATTGAGGGATCATTTATCACGGCAGATTAGCACATGTGAAGACATGAGTAAACAAACTCCAGTTAACTATGTAGCATTGGAAAATTATCTTAAGCTATACGGAACAAATATGACAATATGACCGTGTGTTGCAACAAATGAAAGAATATCAAGTTTTACTTCAGAATACCATTGTTGGTGGAGAAACATTACAAGATGTTATACAAGAACATTCCGATTATGAAGATGCAATGTTTAAAGAGTTGCAACACTTTGATGATATCATACATGCCCATAAAGCCAATATAAATATTGCAACCACAACTTCCCAGAACCAGACAGCACCAGAAGTCAAATTGCCATCACTTAGTTTACCAACTTTTTCTGGAACAGAAGACGAGAGTTGGGACGGTTTCTGGAGCAAATTTGTCGATTCTGTGGATTCTAATGCTAATGTGCCAAAAACGACAAAGTTTACATACTTACAGAGTGTCTTCAAGGATGAAGCGTATCAGGTAGTCTGTAATCTAAATCACACAGATGATGATTATGACAATGCAGTGCAACTCCTGAAAGATAACTACGCTAAACCTGAAAGGACCATCAGAATTCTAACACAGAAACTGTTAGACATTAAACCTCCAAATAATACTGCAGTCTCACTCCAAGCCTTCAGATTGGAGCTTGAGTCCATGCTCAAGGCACTTAAAAATAAAGTGAATTTGGATGAGTCAGACTGGATAATACAAGTCCATATGACACGAAAATTACCCAGGGACATACTGGATAAGTTGTTTGTATTAGTAGGTAAGTCATCCTTGACTGTAAATGAGATTACAAAGGGTTTACAAACCATCATAGAACGAGAAAGAGTTAATCCAGAAGGAAAAACGACATCTAAACCTACGTCTGCTACTAATTGTAAACAACAGAGTACAAACAGTACTCCAAACAAAGCTAAAACATCTTCCCCCTCCACAAAGTGGAATCAGGGCAGTGTAGGAACATATGCAGTTGGTCCCTCCAAACCTACAGTTAACGCGTCACCCACAACGGTGACTACTCAAGATACTGTTAATGTCTGGAGACCATGTGTGTTTTGTGAGCAATCACATTCCATGTACAATTGCAGACGCTACCCTGATCGTGCAACACGCATAAAACGACTCAAGGAGTTACATAGATGTAGCAAGTGTATAAGGGAACATCATCCCGACAATTGCACAACTGCAATGCGCATCTGCACTAAGTGCCATAAGGGTCAACACCATACTGCACTTTGTGGGGACACAAGTATAAAGTCTCCCAAACCACAGGAGGAGGAAGGAGCTACAGCATCAGTAAAGCTTTGTACTGTGTTACCTGACATAAGTGTCTTCACAACACGGTCTAACCATAAGTCAGCTCTACCTACTGCATGATTGATCATTAGAAATGGAAAGAATAAAGCCACCGTACGTGGATTATTTGATCAAGGGTCCCAACTGACCTTTATATCCAAGGAGTTGGTAGATAAACTGAAACTTACACCTGTAGAGGAGACACGGATAAACATAGCAGGATTCCTGACTAACTCAGGAGCCCGAACTTACAGGGTAGTACGACCCACAGTAAGATTAGGAGGTTATGTACGAAAAGTACCAGCACTGGTAGTAGATAGATTCCCAACAGACCTGTATATAGAAGGTCTAGGAACAACAGCCAAATTCCTGGAAGAAGAGGGAATTCCTTTGGCTGATAACATTACATCGGACAACCTTTCCAATATTGGAATCCTTATGGGATCAGATGTCTACCATAAGTTTATCATAGGAAAGGAAGATTACCATGGTATGAACGTGTTACCATCTGCAGGTGGCTATTTACTACCAGGCCCAGTATTACGGCTAAAACAACCCGCATCTGTGGATCACCAACATGCCAACACAGTAATGGTTGGATGACTAGGAGAACAGTCTCTACTGCAACTCAGAGACATTTCCGAGGATGAGCTTGATCCCCCAGTATATAAGTTATGGGACCTGGCAACTCTCGGCATTGTCCCTGAACAACCTAGCCCAGATGATGACTGGACTTATAAACAATACCTAGACTCAGTTATCTATAGAGATAATCAGTACTGGGTCAGGTTACCATGGAAGCTGAATCACCCTCAGCTACCCATCAACTACTTCATGGCACAAAATCAATTAAGATCACAGGTGTTACGTTTACAAAGACAACCTGAGAACTTGAAGTTGTACCATGAAATAATACAGAAGCAGCTCGATGACAAATTTATCGAAGTTGTAACAAATGATAACCCAAGGGAAGGACATTATCTGCCACACCACCATGTTCAGAAGAATTCTGCTACTACCCCACTACAGATAGTATTTAATTGCAGTGCTAAGATGGGGCAGAATAGTGTTTCGTTAAATGATTGCCTTCAAACAGGCCCTAGCCTAACACAAAGGCTTTATGACGTGCTGTTAAAGTTTCATATAGGGACTTATGCATATACGGCCGACATAAGCAAGGCATTCCTTAGGGTAGGTCTTCAAGAAGAAGACCAGAACTACACAAAGTTCCTATGGATTAAGGATCCTAATGATCCAAACAGTGAAATAATCACTTATCGGTTTGCGTCTGTTTTGTTCGGAGCCACAAGCTCACCATTTCTGCTTCAAGCTACCTTGGATACGCACTTGAAGAAGTCCAATAACCCAAACAAGACAGAAATTAGCGAAAACCTGTATGTGGATAACTTTCAAGGAACAACCAACAGTGAAAGTAAGCTGTTGGACATATACCATGAGGCCAATCGAGAATTAATGGGAGCCAATATGCCTCTCCAGTCTTGGGTCTCTAACAATGACAAATTAAAACAACTGATCACAACTGAATTTCCCGACTACCAAGTACCCGAGATGACAAAGGTACTAGGTGTCCAATGGAACACGACAACCGATCAGTTGACAATCAAGTCAGTGGAGACAGATACCACTAACTTAACAATGAGAAAATTGCTATCACAAGTCAGCAAACCCTTCGACCCATTAGGCTTATTGAGTCCAATACTAATTAATGGGAAGATGATAATACAGGAATGTTGGCAACAAAAGATAGGCTGGGATGATCTTCTAACACCTGCCCTACAAGAAAAATGGCAAGGGTTAGTGAAAGATTTAAGTATCCTAGAGTCTGTCAAGTTCCCTAGGAACACAGTAGTAAATGAAAAGGAACCAATTAAGCTGCATGTATTTTGTGATGCCTCAGGAAAGGCTTATGGTACAGTAGCTTACCTGGTCTCAAATGGGCAAGCCAATTTGCTCACATCAAAGGCCAGAGTGGCACCTTTAAAGAAAAGATCACTGCCACAACTGAAATTAACAGCCTTACTGCTAGGTGTAAGATTGGCTCATTATCTGATCAAGGCCTTAAACCACATCCACTTTAAAGAAACAGTAGTATGGTCAGATAATGAGGCAGTGCTACAGTGGGATAAAAACAATAACAGTAAGAATCCTTACGTGAGTAACCGCGTTAAGGAAATACGAGAGTTGTCAGCAGGGTATAAACTAAGATATGTACCTACTAAAGAGAATCCAGCTGACTATCTCTACCGAGGCCTGACTTTACGGCAATTAACAAAGGGCGAGATGTGGTTCAATGGACCTCAATGGCTAATCAGCGACCAGTGGCCTGAACAAAAGCCACAAGTCATTGTGACCAATGTCACTGTTCCCACTGAGAACTCGGAACTACCTCGGACTTTGGTAATTGATCCTGCTCGGTACTCTGAACTGAACAAACTTGTAGGTGTCACCCAAGTAGTGTTTGATTTTCTAAAGAAAATAGGAATCAAGCATAAATTCCCTAGTGCCTTAAGGTACTGGGTCAAAAGAGCTCAGAGCGACACATTCGGGACAGAAATTGACAATGTTCCTAAGAAGCTACAACATGATCTTGGTCTCTGGTTAGACACTGACAATTATAACTTGATAAGATGCGGAGGACGCTTACAACATGCTGACATAGATCTGGAAGCAAAAAATCCAATATTGCTCCCTCGTCACAACATAGTAAGCAAACTAATTGTGTTACATATACACAAATACTGCACTCTGCATGGTGGGGTATTAGATACTCTCACAGAATTAAGACAACAGTACTGGCTACCCCAAGGTAGACAGACAGTAAAATCCATAATCAAATCCTGTGTTTTATGCCGGAGATACGATGCCAGAGTGTGTCCATATCCTGGCCCTCCTCCACTTCCGAAGGAACGAGTCGTACATATTCATCCTTTTGAGACAACAGGAGTAGATTTCACAGGAGCACTAACACTGACAGGCACTAAAGACAAGAAACCAGTAAAGGCCTATATCTGTCTTTTTACTTGTGCCACAACAAGGGCAGTCCATCTAGAAGTGACTCCCGATATGAGTGCCGAAGCATTCTTACAGGCTTTCCGCAGGTTTGCTTCACGTAGATCTTGTCCTAAGTTAATGATTTCAGACAATGGGTCCAACTTGGTGGCAGGAGAAGCATGCCTGAGGAAAATCTGGACACACCCAAAGGTACGCACAGCCCTAACTCAACGGCAGTGCTATTGGAAATTCATACCTCCCAGAGCACCATGGCATGGAGGCTTCTATGAACGCATGGTTGGTACGGTGAAACGGTCTTTACGGAAAACCCTACACCGCCAAAAGATTGACCTACAGGAGCTTCAAACAGTAATCATAGAAATAGAAGCACGAGTTAACAACCGACCACTTACCTACCTCTCTGATGATGTTTTGCAGCGTGAACCATTAAGTCCAGCTCATCTGATGTATAGGAGACCTCTCAAAACACTTGTATCCCATACGGATGAGGAACCAGAGGATCCTTCATATGTCAAAGAAAGTGATTTGGTTCAACGTTTCAAACATCTTTCAAGGGTGATAAGTCGGTGGAATGACGTATGGACTCGTGAATACCTAACAGCTCTGAGGGAGTATCATTACGGGGCAAACAATCCCTATAACAGAATTAACTTGAACCCTGGTGACATAGTTTCAGATTCAGATTCAGATGTTTATTCAGGTAAGGTATATACATACAAGTGATGTTACATTAAAGGATTGATATATAGATAGAGCTAGTACATACAATGCCTAAAGCCACTATTACGCAATGCGTTTCGGGCAAATTCTGGTGGATAGTGATGGACCATGGAGTGGCCTATAGGAGAAATAGTCTCTGTTCATCCAGACAGCCAGGGCATCTTGAGAATAGTGAAAGTAAAATGCAAAGGCAACACTACTCTCAAAACTTTAGAGAAATTAGTACCTTTAGAACTGGCCAGGAAAGAAGACGTACAACGACTTCCAGCACCCGATACGCCAGTACGGGACATACGTCCCCAACAGACTGCTGCACAACAATGTAAACTCAAATTAAAGCAGCACTATAATTCTGAGGGAGAAGAATAAAGTGATCGCAGTCCTTACCGGGACTTCGACCCGTGTTCTGCCCCCCGGGAATTATGTCGGGAAATCGACACAAACACACACACACACATATAACACAGTCTCCCTTAGTCTGTAATCCCTTCAGGATGGAAAATGGGAGACTCCGTGACGTCATCGACTCCGTGACGTCATGGAAGTCATCGTATATTTACATTATGAAACATTGTTAATAGACTAGTTTAGTATCTAGAGTTAACAAAAAAGTATTCAATAAGACTGAATATAATTATTTACACAGTATTGTAGCTAGGTTCCCTTGTTAATGTAAAATTACTTTGAGAGAGGAACCAGCATAAGGGCGTTGCCCGAGTGGAGAGGGAGGCTCCCGCTCCATCATAACAACAACAAGAGAGCAGCCTACCACGCTGTCTTGGCTAGCTGGTGTAAACAGCTAGACACCCTATTTACGTGTCAACACCAGCTACACAGCCTATCAACATCACAACAACGACTGTATCCGTCTACCAAGTATTGTATATTATTCTAGTGCACTGTTTAATATTGATGGGTAGATGGTTAAGTCGTGGGAGAAACCCAAACCACATGTACGTGTACACCATTTATAGCCCTCACAGTTCATGCCATACCTGTAATTGATATGTTTAGGGAACTTTGATTAATTCCTTGCATTCCATACAGGTAAATTGTGAGAGGAGCATCAAGAAGTTGAGCAGACAGTTGGTTCATACACATTAATATTGCTTGCCAAGCTTTGTTCTCCCCACAAGCCGCCATTACATGGCACCAGGAGGCACAGGGCCACACCCAATCTGAGGCTACACCTACACGCCTTACCAGGCCCATTCTACTGGCACAGCTAAGCCATTAATACTCTTAGTAGTAGTAGTCATAATTAATTATTATTAAGTAGATTAGACCACCATATGTGGTATACTGAAATATTACAGATTAAAAGGTAAACAATTGGTAGTTTAAGAAGGAGCCATAACAAAGTGGTTTAGGCTACCAATTGTCCCTCCCAATAGTGTGTAAGAAGATTTCAGGCAGTTTACAAGTATATACAGTCCACTTAATTAATTCTTACTTACTAAGAAAATAAATAAGACATAACTTTATTTTATTAAAGTCAATTTGAAAAAGAGAGATTAGCTGCCTGGAATTTCCCCACATCGCCTATCTGAGACCTCACCCTTCACAGTGACTCGTTGTCTTCTGTTGCTTAGGTACTCCCTTATCCAATGGAGTACCTTCCCTTTCACTCCAGCCTGGAGCTCCAGCTTTTTCACTAGCCTCTTGTGTGGTACTGTATCAAAGGCTTTCTGGTAATCCAAAAATATGCAATCTGGCCATCCCTCTCTTTCTTGCCTGGTCGTAGAATTCAATTAACCCTGTGAGGCAGGACTTGCCATCCCTGAACCCATGTTGATGCTGTGTTACAAAGTTCCTTCGTTCCAGATGTTCCACTGGCTTTCTTCGTACAATCTTCGCCATCAAATTGCATGGTATGTAGGTTTGGGACACTGGCCTGTAGTTCAATGCCTCCTGTCTATCCTCTTTCTTATATATTGGGACTACATTAGATGCTTTCCAAATTTTTGGCAGTTCCCCTGTTGCCAGTGATTTGTTATACACTATGGAGAGTGACAAGCACAGTGCTTCTGCTCCTTCCTTTAGTATCCAAGGGCCTATAAGTCCATCTGGGCCTATAGTCTTTGTCACATCCAACACACGTCACATGTGTGTGTGTAATTACCTAAGTGTAATTACCTAATTGTATTTACAGAATGAGAGCTACGCTCGTGGTGTCCCTTCTTCCCAGCACTCTTTGTCATATAACGCTTTGAAACTACTGACGGTCTTGGCTTCCACCACCTTCTCACCTAACTTGTTCCAACCGTCTACCACTCTGTTTGCGAAAGTGAATTTTCTTATATTTCTTCGGCATCTGTGTTTAGCTAGTTTAAATCTATGACCTCTTGTTCTTAAAGTTCCAGGTCTCAGGAAATCTTCCCTATCGATGTTATCAATTCCTGTTACTATTTTGTATGTAGTGATCATATCACCTCTTTTTCTTCTGTCTTCTAGTTTTGGCATATTTAATGCCTCTAACCTCTCCCCGTAGCTCTTGCCCTTCAGTTCTCGGAGCCACTTAGTAGCATGTCTTTGCACCTTTTCCAGTTTGTTGATGTGCTTCTTAAGATTTGGGCACCACACAACCGCCGCATATTCTAGCTTTGGCCTAACAAAAGTCGTGAACAATTTCTTTAGTATATCGCCATCCATGTATTTAAAAGCAATTCTGAAGTTAGAGAGTGTGGCATAGGCTCCTCGCACAATATTCTTTATGTGGTCCTCAGGTGATAGTTTTCTATCTAGAACCACCCCTAGATCTCTATCTTTATCAGAATTCTTTAAAGATTTCTCACATAATATATAGGTTGTGTGGGGTCTATGTCCTCCTATTCCACATTCCATAACATGGCATTTATTAACATTAAATTCCATTTGCCAAGTGGTGCTCCATATACTTATTTTGTCCAGGTCTTCTTGAAGGGCATGGCTATCATCTAAGTTTCTTATCCTTCTTATTATCTTAGCATCATCAGCAAACATGTTCATATAATTATGTATTTAACTGGTAGATCATTTATGTAGACAATAAACATCACTGGTGCAAGAACTGAACCCTGTGGTACTCCACTTGTTACATTTCTCCAGTCCGATACATTGCCTCTGATCACTGCCCTCATTTTTCTATCAGTCAGAAAATTTTTCATCCATGTTAGAAGCTTACCTGTCACCCCTCCAATATTTTCCAGTTTCCAGAACAACCTCTTATGTGGAACTCTGTCGAAAGCCTTTTCTAGGTCCAGATAGATGCAGTCAACCCAACCATCTCTTTCCTGTAATATCTCTGTTGCTCGATCATAGAAACTGAGTAAATTCGATACACAGGATCTTCCAGATCGAAAACCATACTGTCTGTCTGATGTTATATCATTTCTCTCCAGGTGTTCTACCCATTTAGTTTTAATAATTTTTTCCAATATTTTGACTATTACACTTGTCAATGATACAGGTTTATAATTAAGGGGGTCTTCCCTGCTTCCACTTTTGTAGATTGGAACTATGTTAGCCTTTTTCCACACATCAGCTACAACTCCTGTAAACAGGGATGCCTGAAAAATCAGTTGAAGTGGAATGCTGAGCTCAGGTGCACATTCTCTCAGAACCCATGGTGAAACTCCATCTGGACCAACTGCTTTGTTCTTATTTAGCTCCTTGCACATTTTTCCCACTTCGTCTCTAGACACCTCTATGTGCTCTATGTTGTTCTCTGGAATTCTTATTGTATCTGGTTCCATGAAGATTTCATTTTGTACAAACACACTTTGGAACTTTTCGTTTAATGTTTCACACATTTCCTTTTCATTTTCCGTGAATCTATTTCCCATTTTCAACCTCTGAATATTATCCTTTACCTGCAATTTGTTGTTTATGAATTTATAGAATAGGCCTGGTTCTGTTTTACATTTGTCTGCAATCCATTTTTCAAAATTTCTTTCTGCCTCTCTCCTCACTGCCGTGTAGTTGTTTCTCGCATCTTTGTATCGCTGGTATGTTTGGGGGTTCGACCTCTTCCTGTATTGATTCCATTTTTGTGTCTTTTGGTCTCTGGCCCTCTCGCACTTCCTAGTTTTCTAGGAAGCACTTCTCCTATTTCCTAGTTCTGCATCTCTGTTTTGGTATAAATTTTTTTGTGCCTTTATCATATATTTCACAAAACCTGACATACATCTCATTCACTTCCTACCCTAGCAACAAGTCTGTCCAATTATACTCACTATAATTGTGTGTATGTGTGTGTGTGTGTGTGTGTGTGTGTGTGTGTGTGTGTGTGTGTACTCACCTATTTGTACGCACCTATTTGTGCTTGCGGGGGTTGAGCTTTGGCTCTTTGGTCCCACCTCTCAACTGTCAATCAACTGGTGTACAGATTCCTGAGCATACTGAGCTCTATCATATCTACATTTGAAACTATGTATGGAGTCAGCCTCCACCACATCACTGCCTAACGCATTCCATCCGTTAACTACTCTGACACTGAAAAAGTTCTTTCTAACGTCCCTGTGGCTCATGTGGGTACTCAGTTTCCACCTGTGTCCCCCTGTTCGCGTCCTGCCAGTGTTGAATAGTTTATCCCTGTGTAACGGGGGGTGGGGGAAAATAGCTCTATCTTGTCCATTATTCCACCCCCCAGTTAACTAACGAGGCCGGGGGAAACAGCTCTCTCTAGTCCGTTATCCCGTCCCCAGTTAGCTAACTATTCTAGAGCACCTCCAGAGTTCCTAAGGCAGCCTCTCTCGTTCAACACCTTGTAACCTAGGTATTTGACTACCTAGGTGCTAAGATTACAAGGCGCCGTAACTTGATCAGCTACCCGAAACTCAAGAGAGAACTCTAGAATACAGAATCATCGCCACAAACGTATAAGAGGAAGCGAAAGGAAAGAAATGAATAGTGAAGTAATTAGTGAGGGTTAGGGGTGAGAGGCAGAGAGGTGGGAGGAGCGAGGAGGGTCATTAGTTGAAAGTGAGAGTTCAGAGAGGGGTGGAGGGAGAGAAGTAGATAGGTATAAGTAGAAGAGTAGCTAGTAGAAGACGAAATGCTGCCACCATCCATTCATGATCATTACATACAAGACAAGGAATGGAACTTGTCTGTATCACAATATTCACCAAAGATGTTATCAAGAGATCATTATTAGTATGTTCCCATCTTTATCATGTACTCATTCTAAACCATGAAACCAGTAACCACAGAGGCTTTCTCACCTCAACTCAAAATCTCTAGGGAACAAAGTTAAACACAATTTAAATAATAAATTCAACAATTATATTTCTCATGATAAGTATCATAACTTAAGCAATCCAATTAAAATGTTAAAGATTAATATTCAAAGTGAGTCATCCTCCAAGAATCTGAGAACACTACAACTGACTGCCCCTGATCCTCACACAACACTTGTAAAACACGACCAAGTCACCTTACTGCTCAACTCACCAAGTGTGTGCCTATAGCTGGATAGAGAGGGGGGGGGGGGAGTCTGCCATTTTCAGGCAGCGTCACCCCCCGTCTGGTGACGGCCTATCTCGATGGCTGGCCTCTGCTCTGCTCCGCTGGCTGGTCTCTTATTGCTAATGCTCTCGAATCGATAGTTCTCCGAGTATATATTGGGGAGCCTAGTAACTAACTCCGCCCACAAGTAGATAGCCTGAGGCACTCTACCAAGCCACTCCTTAAACGTCGGCATGTTTGAAGGCTACCAGGCTCCAATTAAGAGATTAGTAGAAGCAAGGTGAAATTCACATGATCTGAGCTCAGGTCACTTGGGGTCATTAACGGTTAGAGGTGTGAGATCTCCGGCCGACAACTTGGCGCCTTTCCAAATCCTTGTCTGTGACTCATGTACTATATATATTCTAAATAAACTAAACCCAACACTTGTACAGTGTTACACCTGTATACCCGGTCGATTCCCCTGAGGATTTTGTAGGTTGTGATCATGTCTCCCCTTACTCTTCTGTCTTCCAGTGTCGTAAGGTGCATTTCCCGCAGCCTTTCCTCGTAATTCATGCCTCTTAGTTCTGGGACTAGTTTAGTGGCATACCTTTGACCTTTTTCCAGCTTCGTCTTGTGCTTGACAATGTACGGGCTCCATGCTGGGGCCGCATACTCCAGGATTGGTCTCACATATGTGGTGTACAAGATTCTGAATGATTCCTTACACAGATTCCTGAACGCTGTTTTGATGTTAGCCAGCCTCGCATATGCCGCAGACATTATTCTTTTTATGTGCGCTTCAGGAGACAGGTTTGGTGTGATATCAACTCCTAGATCTTTTTCTCTGTCCGTTTCATTAAGTACTTTATCTCCTATTCTGTATCCTGTGTCTGGCCTCCTGTTTCCACTGACTAGTTTCATTACTTTGCATTTACTCGGGTTGAACTTCAACAGCCATTCGTTGGACCATTCATTCAGTCTGTCTACGTCATCTTGTAGCCTCCTATGATCATCCTCTGTTTCAATCCTCCTCATAATTTTTGCATCATCGGCAAACATTGAGAGAAACGATTCTATACCCTCTCGTTATTTTTTTATTATTAACATCTTTATTGACAAAATTAATTACAATTTTGCCTAATCTGAGGATTTTGATAGTCTTATTAAAGTGAGGATAATGCTGGTATTCACTGTCACGCAGGACAGAGGGTCATACATAAGACAATAGGTCTAAACTGTAGGCTGAAGCACATATATATCATGGTTACAATCAATGTTTTAATGTATGGATATGTGCAAACAACTTTCTACTGTGCACTGCCACACAAGGGCAGGGATGGGTTCATAAGTGATGCAGCTTAGAAGTAATATAAATAAAAATTGTTCTTTATTCTTTAAAATGGACAAGCAAATTTTGGGTAAATTGTTAGGATGTCGTCCAGAACACCTGAGTCAATAAAATAGTTACACAGTTGGTGGTACAAGAGGCCAGGAGGTCTAAAGTCCTTTACGGTTTCACATTCATCAATATAGTATTCTAGTGAATGCATTAAAGGTTTATCACAGAGTTTACAATCTGAGTATTCTGGTAGTGGCTCAGCCTCACTAACCTGCCAGATGTGTCTATAGCCAAGGCGAATTTGCGCAATGACTACATCACATTGCCTGGTTCGGTTACTGTGCTGACCATACAAATACATATTATTACAAAACTTGTCATAACTTTTAATACTGCAGCTTTCAGGTCTCTGGGCATTTCTTAGTTCTTCTAAATCTGAATTAATTTCTTTAATTTGTATGTTTCTAATAACTGCATTAGATAGTCCAAAGTCATAATCAATGTTTTCTTTCCTGCAAGCCTCATTGGCCAATCGATCGTCAAAGTCATGTTTTCCAACTCCAACATGGGATGGGATCCACACAAATTTTATACAAGAGTTATTATCATTGACAAAAATTACATTCCATTTAATATTACAAGCTACTTCCGACATACCCTCTCGGAGATCATTTACATATATCAGAAACAGTATAGGTCCAAGGACTGACCCCTGCGGGACTCCACTTGTAACGTCTCGCCAATCTGAGACCTCACCCCTCACAATGACTCTTTGTCTCCTGTTGCTTAGGTACTCCTTTATCCAACGGAGTACCTTCTCTTTCACTCCAGCCTGCATCTCCAGCTTTTTCACTAGCCTCTTGTGTGGCACTGTATCAAAGGCTTTCTGACAATCCAAAAATATGCAGTCTGCCCACCCTTCTCTTTCTTGCCTATTTTTTCTTGCGTGTGTGTGTACTCACCTAGTTGTGCTTGCAGAGGATGAGCTCTGGCTCTTTGGTTCCGCCTCTCAACCGTCAATCAACAGGTGTACAGGTTCCTGAGCCTGTTGGGCTCTATCATATCCACACTTGAAACTGTGTATGGAGTCAGCCTCCACCACATCACTTCCTAATGCATTCCATTTGTCAACCACTCTGACACTAAAAACGTTCTTTCTAATATCTCTTCGGCTCATTTAGGCATTCAGTTTCCACCTGTGTCCCATAGTGCATGTGCCCCTTGCATTAAATAGCCTGTCTTTATTAACCCTGTCGATTCCCTTGAGAATCTTGAATGTGGTGATCATGTCCCCCCTAACTCTTCTGTCTTCCAGCGAAGTGAGGTTTAATTCGTGTAGTCTCTCGTCGTAGCTCATACCTCTCAGCTCGGGTACTACTCTGGTGGCAAACCTTTGAACCTTTTCCAGTTTAGTCTTAACCTTGACTAGATATGGACTCCATGCTGGGGCTGTATACTCCAGGATTGGCCTGACATATGTGGTATACAAAGTTCTGAATGATTCCTTACACAAGTTTCTGAATGCTGTTCTTATGTTGGCCAGCCTGGGGTATGACGCTGATGTTATCCTTTTGATATGGGCTGCAGGGGACAGGTCTGGCGTGAAGTCAACCCTCAAGTCTTTTCCTCTCTCTGAGTTTTGAAGAATTTCATCTCCCAGATGATACCTAGTATCTGGCCTCCTGCTCCCTACACCTATCTTCATTACATTACATTTGGTTGGGTTAAACTCTAAGAACCATTTGTTCGACCATTCCTTCAGCTTGTCTAGGTCTTCTTGAAGCCTCAAACAGTCCTCTTCTGTCTTAATCCTTCTCATAATTTTTGCATCGTCCGCAAACATTGAGAGAAATGAATCTATACCCTCCGGGAGATCATTTACATATATCAGAAACAAGATAGGACCGAGTACAGAGCCCTGTGGGACTCCACTGGTGACTTCACGCCAATCGGAGGTCTCACCCCTCACCGTAACTCTCTGCTTCCTATTGCTTAGGTACTCCCTTATCCACTGGAGCACCTTACCAGCTACACCTGCCTGTCTCTCCAGCCTATGTACCAGCCTCTTATGCGGTACTGTGTCAAAGGCTTTCCGACAATCCAAGAAAATGCAGTCCGCCCAGCCCTCTCTTTCTTGCTTAATCTTTGTCACCTGGTCGTAGAATTCTATTAAGCCAGTCAGGCAAGATTTACCCTCCCTGAACCCATGTTGGCGATTTGTCACGAAGTCCCTTCTCTCCAGATGTGTTACCAGGTTTTTTCTCATGCTCTTCTCCATCACCTTGCATGGTATACAAGTCAAGGACACTGGCCTGTAGTTCAGTGCCTCTTGCCTGTCGCCCTTTTTGTATATTGGGACCACATTCGTCGTCTTCCATATTTCTGGTAGGTCTCCCGTCTCCAGTGATACACTGTGGAGAGTGGCAAGCAAAGTGCCTCTGCACACTCTTTCAGTACCCATGGCGAGATCCCATCTGGACCAACGGCCTTTCTAACATCCAGATCCAGCAGGTGTCTCTTGACCTCCTCTCTCGTAATTTCGAACCCTTCTAAGGCCGCCTTGTTTACTTGCCTTTCTCCTAGCACAGTGACCTCACCTTGTTCTGTTGTGAAGACCTCCTGGAACCTCTTGTTGAGTTCTTCACACACCTCTTTGTCATTCTCTGTATACCTGTCCTCGCCTGTTCTAAGTTTCAATACCTGTTCTTTCACTGTTGTTTTCCTTCTGGTGTGACTGTGGAGTAGCTTTGGTTCGGTCGTGGCTTTGTTTGCTATATCATTTTCATAACTTTTCTCTGCTTCTCTTCTCACCCTGACATACTCATTCCTGGTTCTCTGGTATCTCTCTCTGCTTTCTGGTGTTCTGTTATTCCGGAAGTTCCTCCATGCCCTTTTGTTCAGTTTCTTTGCTTCCATACATGCCCTATTATACCATGGATTCTTCTTTTGCGTCTCGGATTTTTCCTTTTGGGCCGGGATGTATCTGCTTACTGCCTCCTGACACTTTTGGGTGACATAGTCCATCATATCTTGTACAGACTTAGCTCTGAGGACTGTGTCCCAAGGTATTTCCCTTAGGAAGCTTCTCATCTCCTCATAATTTCCCTTTCGGTATGCCAGCCTTTTGATTCCTAGTTCTTTTTTTTTTGGGGGGGGGGAAGATAATTCCTAGCTCTACCAGGTTCTCTAAGTTCAATACACTGTGATCACTCCTTCCCAAGGGTGCTTCCATCTTGACTTCCCTTATACCCCACTTATTTAGGGTAAATATCAAATCAAGCATAGCTGGTTCATCTTCTCCTCTCATTCTTGTTGGTTCCTTGATGTGCTGGCTTAGAAAGTTTCTTGTTGCCACGTCCAGCAGCTTAGCTCTCCATATTTCTGGTCCTCAATGCGGGCCTCTGTTCTCTCAATCTATCTTCCCATGGTTGAATTCTCCCATGATTAGTAGTTCAGATCCATTCCTGCTAGCAACAGAAGCTGCTCTCTCTATTAAGTTAATGGTGGCCATGTTGTTTCTATCATATTCCTGTCTGGGTCTTCTGTCATTTGGTGGTGGATTGTATATGACTACGACTATAATTTTTTGCCATCCAGTTGTTATTGTACCTGTTATGTAGTCACTGAAACCTTCACATCCCTGAACAACCATCGCCTCAAAATCCCAGCCGCTTCTTACTAGCAGGGCTACACCACCACCACCTCTTCCTTCTCTCTCTTTCCTCATAACATAATAGTCCTGTGGAAACACTGCATTTGTTATAGTTTTCGTTAGCTTTGTTTCTGTGAGAGCTATTATGTCTGGGTTTTCCTCTAGTATCCATTCTCCAAGTTCATTTGCTTTATTTGTAATTCCATCTATGTTAGTGTACATTGCCTTGAGGCTCACTTTCTTCTGTCCCTTCTCAAATCTCCTCCTTGGTGAGTGTTCTGCTGTTGGGGAAAGCTGTTCCATAGGTGTGAGGATTTGTGAGGTGGATAACAGGGTTGCAGAGGGTACTGGGATGAAGGGTGGGGGGTCAAGTGAAAGGGGAGGGACAGGGAGGGTATGGGGTGAAAGGGGAGGGAGGACAGGAAGGAAAAGGGGGAGAGGGGACTCGGCAGGAGGAGGAGAGGGGTAGAAGGGTGAGGATTGGGTGTGGGGGGGAGGGAGATTTGGCTGGATATTTGAGAGAGAGCAGGGAGGGTTTGGGGTAGGGGGTTTTCTATGCAGAGGAGGGTGGTGGGGTTGCCCTCCCTGCTGGTGTTACTGGGTAGCTGGTTGTTGGTTCCCCCCTCGCCTCTGGGGGTGATGTGTTGGGAGCTGTGATTTCCTGGTTTTCCCCTCTCGCCCTGCGCTTCTTCCTTGCTTCTGCCGCCATGGCCCTCTCCTCCCTCGTCATGTCCCTCTGGAAGAATACTTTTTTGAATTCTCCCACATGTTGCAGTTTTTTTTTTTGTTAGAATCATCTCCTTTGTGTTCTCGTTTGCAAACACAACCTTTAACACATGGTCTCGGTCTTTTTTGTACCAGCCTAGCCTGAAAACCTTCTCAATGCTATGCTCAGCCCCCTTCCATGTCTAGTGCCTTCAGTATTTTATTCACTGCCGCTTTGTCCTTAATATTCCACTCTTTCCTATAGGAGCCTTCCTGCTCTTTAATACCCACAGCTACCACTGATCTTTTCCTTTCCAGCAGCTGGCTAGTGGAGCGTGCCGCTTCCTGTGAGGTGGCTGCTTTCATAGCTACCTGCATCACTGCAGACATTACCTCAGAGTTGTTGTTTTTTAGCATTTCTGCAAATGTTGCTTTTATTGTGGCATTCTCTTCCAAAATACTATTACCACCTTCTCCCTGGAAGGTTATCTGAGTCTCTGCATCTATACTGTTCTCTTTGAGGGCTCTAATCTCCTCCTTTGCTACTGTCAGCTCTCTTTTTAGGTTGCTTATTTCTTTCTTTATTTCATGCATCATTTCCTGCATCTCACTCTTGATGTCCTCCAGAAACTGGGCGAACATTTCCTTCATCTCGTCACCTGGACTTTTCCCTGTTCCCTTGTTTCCTCTGGCTGTCATGCTTGACCCTGTTCCTAGTTGTGTCGTGATAGGATTGGTCAGAAGGGCAGAGTGAGGTGGGGAGAGAGAGAGAGAGAGAGAGAGAGAGAGAGAGAGAGAGAGAGAGAGAGAGAGAGAGAGAGAGAGAGAGAGAGAGAGAGAGAGAGAGAGAGAGAGAGAGAGAAAGAGAGAGATAGGGAGAGAGGGGGGGAGAGATAAAGAGAGAGAGATAAAGAGAGAGAGAGAGAGAGAGAGAGAGAGAGAGAGAGAGAGAGAGAGAGAGAGAGAGAGAGAGAGAGAGAGAGAGAGAGAGAGAGAGAGAGAGAGTGGGAGAGAAAGAGTGGGAGAGGGAGAGGGAGAGAGTGGGGAGGGGTGAGAGAGAGAGAGAAAGGAGAGTGTGTGTAAGAGGGATGCGGAGAACTGGAGGGAGGGGGCGGAGATGGCGACCAGGTCAGATCAGGCCAGATGGGGGGTAAGAGAGGGGGTGGAGTATGGTGAGGTCTTATCCCTTTGGTAAAAGGTTTTAATCCTTTCTTCCCTGACTGAACATTTGTGTGTGTGTGTTTTTGCGTGTGCGTGCGTGTGTGCGTGCATACGTACATGGGCATGCATGCGTGCATGTGTCACGAGTTCCCATAAGTGTTAACCTTGTACCTAAAATGAGCCACTTTGAGATTTTAAATATATATGATATCCTGAACAAGAATTTGATAATATTTTACGTCCCTCTGTACACCTGATTAATTGACCAGAGAGGAGTACCTACCAGACAGCCTCACGCTCACACAACTAGATGAGTAATGACGATATATGGATGACGATGGTGATCCGTCGTCGCCTCCCACCTGATGATTCATTAAGTTCTAGTAGATTGATGATGGCGGTTCTTTATCTACACAAAGCTCTGGAGTCAGTCACTGTATCGTTGTGTTACAGTTCACTAATTTACTGTACCACTGATCACAGTCACCACCCAACAAACACAATCAGGCAGTTCCACGGCGGGTCTTCCCATGCTGGCCGTCAGGTCAGGTCGCTCCACACGGTTCTCCACACTGTATATGCACCGGTGATACCACTAGCTCCACTTTGGTTTCTTCGCACTATCGCTAGTGTGACGATAATCTCTTTCAAGAGAGATTGAGCCTGCTCTTCCCTACTTTAAGTTACGCCAAAGACACATGTATAAGATGCTACATTCAAGATACGTCACCAGTAGCACAAAACGTTTTGACCAGGATGCAAAACGTATCCAAGATCCCTCCACTCCACACACCCTCCTCACGCCGGCTCGTCATCAAACCAGCTAACTACCCTTCAGCAGCTTGCCTGCCTGTGATTGGTGACTCGCCAGCTGCGCACCTGCACACAGCACCTCAGCGCCCTCTACACGAATCGACGTCTGAGCCTGACCAGCTATCCACTTCAGAATATTCCTTGTGCTCTTACGGATGACACCTCTCTCTGGCATACTCGCTCATTAGCTCGTATACGAAGGGAGGTTTCAGCCATAGCCGATATTCTCAGCACCATTTTAACATTGTAAATTTTGTATTTCACATTGTCTTTGAATTTTCTTTATTATTTAACTGTAATTTAACTTCCCGAGATTTGTCTTTATTTTCATTTATGTTTAGAGTAAATATATTAAAGTTTCATTGTTCATATTTTGTGTTTTACGTGTTCCTCCCTCTAACTTATCACAGACAACAGGCCACCAGTCAATATTTTTGTTTAAAGTGTGATCAGGCTTTGACACCTGCCATTGGAGGACTGCCGAACATCAACACTCCAACACTTTCCCGTCACACTAGCGATATGACTATGTTATGTTGCACCCTGCTAGCTACACACTGCGAGAGGCCAAATACTATGATCTAGCCTCTATACTCCTTCAATGCCCAGAGAAATTGAGGAATTTCCGCGGACCTCACTAATTGTGTCTCCCACTGGCAGCGGCCTACTACCCCTGCATTGTGTGTGTGTGTGTGTGTGTGTGTACTCACCTAGTTGTACTCACCTAGTTGTGTTTGCGGGGGTTGAGCTCTGGCTCTTTGGTCCCGCCTCTCAACCATCGATCAACAGGTGTACAGATTCCTGAGCCTATTGGGCTCTATCATATCTACACTTAAAACTGTGTATGGAGTCAGCCTCCACCACATCACTTCCTAATGCATTCCATTTGTCAACCACTCTGACACTAAAAACGTTCTTTCTAATATCTCTGTGGCTCATTTGGGCGTTCAGTTTCCACCTGTGTCCCCTTGTGCGTGTGCCCCTTGTGTTAAATAGCCTGTCTTTATCTGCCCTATCAATTCCCTTCAGAATCTTGAATGTAGTGATCATGTCCCCCCCCTGTATTCTGTCTTCCAGCGAAGTGAGGTTCAATTCCCGCAGTCTCTCCTCGTAGCTCATACCTCTCAGCTCAGGTACTAGTCTGGTGGCAAATCTTTGAACCTTTTCCAGTTTAGTCTTATCCTTGACTAGATATGGACACCATGCTGGGGCTGCATACTCCAGAATTGGCCTGACATATGTGGTATACAAAGTTCTGAATGATTCTTTACACAAATTTCTGAATGCCGTTCGTATGTTGGCCAGCCTGGCATATGCCGCTGATGTTATCCTCTTGATATGTGCTGCAGGAGACAGGTCTGGCGTGATATCAACTCCCAAGTCTTTTTCTTTCTCTGACTCCTGAAGGATTTCCTCTCCCAGATGATACCTTGTATTTGGCCTCCTGCTCCCTACACCTATCTTCATTACATTACATTTGGTTGGGTTGAACTCTAATAACCACTTGTTCGACCATTCCTTCAGTTTGTCTAGGTCTTCTTGAAGCCTCAAACAGTCCTCTTCTGTCTTAAGCCTTCTCATAATTTTAGCATCATCCGCAAACATTGAGAGAAATGAGAAATGAGTGTGTGTGTGTTTGTGTGTGTGTGTGTTTACTAGTTGTGTTTACTAGTTGTGTTTTGCGGGGGTTGAGCTTTGCTCTTTGGGCCCGCCTCTCAACTGTCAATCAACTGTTTACTAACTACTTTTTTTTTTTTTTTTTTTTTCCCACACCACACACACACACACACCCCAGGAAGCAGCCCGTGACAGCTGACTAACTCCCAGGTACCTATTTACTGCTAGGTAACAGGGGCACTTAGGGTGAAAGAAACTTTGCCCATTTGTTTCTGCCTCGTGCGGGAATCGAACCCGCGCCACAGAATTACGAATCCTGCGCGCTATCCACCAGGCTACGAGGCCCCCTGTGTGTGTGTGTGTGTGTGTGTGTGTGTGTGTGTACTCACCTATTTGTACTCACCTATTTGTACTTGCGGGAGTTGAGCTTTGGCTCTTTGGTCCCGCCTCTCAACTGTCAATCAACTGGTGTACAGATTCCTGAGCCTACTGGGCTCTATCATATCTACATTTAAAACTGTGTATGGAGTCAGCCTCCACCACATCACTGCCTAGTGCATTCCATCCGTTAACTACTCTGACACTGAAAAAGTTCCTTCTAACGTCTCTGTGGCTCATGTGGGTACTCAGTTTCCACCTGTGTCCCCTTGTTCGCGTCCCACCAGTGTTGAATAGTTTATCCTTGTTTACCCGGTCGATTCCTCTGAGGATTTTGTAGGTTGTGATCATGTCTCCCCTTACTCTTCTGTCTTCCAGTGTCGTAAGGTGCATTTCCCGCAGCCTTTCCTCGTAACTCATGCCTCTTAGTTCTGGGACTAGTCTAGTGGCATACTTTGGACTTTTTCCAGCTTCGTCTTGTGCTTGACAAGGTACAGGCTCCATGCTGGGGCCGCATACTCCAGGATTGGTCTTACATATGTGGTGTACAAGATTCCTTACACAGGTTCCTTACACAGGTTCCTGAACGCTGTTCTGATGTTAGCCAGCCTCGCATATGCCGCAGACGTTATTCTTTTTATGTGGGCTTCAGGAGACAGGTTTGGTGTGATATCAACTCCTAGATCTTTCTCTCTGTTCGTTTCATTAAGTACTTCATCTCCTATTCTGTATCCTGTGTTTGGCCTCCTATTTCCACCACCTAGTTTCATTACTTTGCATTTACTCGGGTTGAACTTCAACAGCCATTTGTTGGACCATTCACTCAGTCTTTCTAGGTCATCTTGTAGCCTCCTACTATCGTCCTCAGTTTCAATCCTCCTCATAATTTTTGCATCATCGGCAAACATTGAGAGAAACGATTCTATACCCTCTGGAAGATCATTTACATATATCAGAAACAGTATAGGTCCAAGGACTGACCCCTGCGGTACTCCACTCGTAACGTCTCGCCAATCTGAGACCTCCCCCCTCACACTGACTCGTTGTCTCCTGTTACTTAGGTACTCCTGTATCCAACGGAGTACCTTCCCTTTCACTCCAGCCTGCATCTCCAGTTTTTTCACTAGCCTCTTGTGTGGCACTGTATCAAAGGCTTTCTGACAATCCAAAAATATGCAGTCTGCCCACCCTTTTCTTTTTTGCCTTATTTTTGTTGCCTGGTCGTAGAATTCAAGTAACCCTGTGAGGCAGGACCTGCCATCCCTTAATCCATGTTGATGCTGTGTTACAAAGTTCTTTCGCTCCAGGTGCTCAACTAGCTTTCTTCGCACAATCTTCTCTATCATCTTGCATGGTGTGCAGGTTAGGGACACTGGTCTGTAATTCAGTGCCTCCTATCTATCCCCTTTCTTGTATATCGGGACTTCGTTAGCTGCTTTCCAAATTTCTGGCAGTTCCCCTGTTGCCAGTGATTTGTTATACACCATGGAGAGCGGGAGGCACAGTTCTTCTGCTCCTTCCTTTAGTATCCAAGGGGAGATTCCATCTGGGCCTGTAGCCTTTGTCACATCCAATTCTAGTAAACACTTCCTTCCTTCCCCGCTGGTAATCTCAAACTCTTCCAATGGTTCCTGGTTAGCTATTCCCTCTCTTATCTCTAGGATTTCTCCTTGCTCTAAGGTGAAAACCTCTTGGAATTTCTTATTCAGTTCCTCACACACTTCCTTGTCGTTTGTAGTGAATCCTTCTGCCTGTATCCTTAATTTCATAACCTGTTCTTTTACTGTTGTTTTTCTCCTGATGTGGCTATGCAGCAATTTAGGCTGAGTCTTTGCCTTGCTTGCGATGTCATTTTCGTATTGTCTTTCTGCCTCTCTTCTCATCCTGACATATTCATTTTTGGCTTCCTGGTATCTTTCTCTGCTCTCCAGTGTCCTGTTATTCCTATAGTTTCTCCATGCCCTTTTACTTTGCTGCTTAGCTAGCCTACATCTCTGATTAAACCATGGGTTTCTCATCTTCATTTCACTGTTTTCCTTTTGGATTGGGACAAACTTGTTTGCTGCGTCCTTGCATTTTTGCGTGATGTATTCCATCGTATCTTGGGCCGTCTTTTCCCTGAGCTCTGTTTCCCATGCTATATCTGCTAGGCATTTTCTTATCTCCTCATAGTTTCCCTTTCGGTATGCTAACCTTTTGGTTTCGGTATCCCTCCTCGAGTTCAATAACCCTTCTTCAATCAGGTACTCAAACACCAATACACTGTGGTCGCTCATTCCTACTGGGTCCTCAAAACTGATTTCTCTTATGTCAGAGTCGTTCAGGGTGAAAACCAGGTCGAGTCTCGCTGGTTCGTCATTTCCTCTCATCCTTGTGGGTTCTCTGACATGCTGGGTTAAGAAGTTTCTAGTCGCCACCTCCAGTAGTTTGGCTCTCCACGTATCCTCGCCTCCATGCGGTTCCTTGTTCTCCCAATCAATCCTGCCGTGATTGAAGTCCCCCATGATGAGCAGGTGGGATCTATTTCTACAGGCAGAAGAGGCTGCCCTCTCAATTATAGTGTTAACTGCCATGTTGTTGCTTTCGTACTCTTCACTGGGTCTTCTGTCATTTGGTGGAGGATTATATATTACTGCTACTACTATCCTTGGTCCTCCCATTGTCATGGTGCCTGCTATGTAGTCTCTGAAACCCTCACAGCCCGGGATGGCCATCTCCTTAAAATTCCATTCCTTTCTCATGAGTAGGGCCACTCCGCCTCCTCCCCTACCTTCCCTCTCTTTCCTTATTATTGTGTACTCCTGGGGAAACACGGCATTTGTTATGATTCCAGAGAGTTTTGTTTCAGTGAGTCCAATTACTTAGGGTTAAGAAGTTTAGGGTTAAGAAGTATAATGTGTGTGTGTGTGTGTGTGTGTGTGTGTGTGTGTGTGTGTGTGTGCATGCGCGTGTGCGTGTGCGTGCATTTATGTAACCTCTAAAAGCTAAGCCTGTTACTCTGTACAGGTACCCATTGTGAACAAATGAACTATCAACCATACAAGGCTGATACAGCGATGGTCTCGGCGGCGGGCTGGAACCACTACGCCGTTCAAATTCCTCAGCAGGTGGGCTGATTAGGTTTTTATTTTTAAAAAGTCGTTGCACATATAATCTCAGGTATATCTTGGGGGCAGATATAACTTCAAGCATACCCAGAAGAGCCAATTCAATTTCATGCATAATCGGGAGGGCAGATATAATGTCAGGCATACCTGGGGGAAGCAGATATAATTTCAGGCATACCGGGGGATAGATAAAATGTCAGGCATACCCGGGGTGAGATATATATAATGTCAGGCATACCCATGGGTCACATATAATCTCAGGCATAACTGTGGGGAAGATATAACTTCATACATAACCTAGGGGTGGGCCAGATTGAATCTCGGTCATAACCTGGTGTAGATATAATCTCAGACATTACCAAGAGGCAGATATAATCTCAGGCCTAACCGGGGGTCACATATAATCTCAGGCATAACCGGATGGGGGGGGGGGGCAGATATAATCTCAGGCATAACCGGGGGGCAGATATAATCTCAGGCATAACCGGGGGGGAGGGGGAATATAATCTCAGGCATAACTGGGGGGGGGGGGCAGATATAATCTCAGACATAACTGGGGGGGGGGAAGGAAGACATAACCTCAGGCATAACCGGGGGGAGGGAGATATAATCTCAGGTATAACCGGAGAGCAGATATAATCTCAGGCATAACCGAAGAGCAGATATAATCTCAGCCATAACCGGGGACAGCTATAATCTCAGGCATATATAATCAGATCAGAAGATTGAGAAACGACAACGTTTCGGTCCATCCTGGACCATTATCATGTCGTGTGATACAACTCCGTCATACGTCTAGATAATGGTCAAGGACGAACCATTGTCAGGTCGCACTTGAGTGTTGTCAAGTACCATTATGCATTTTCTGATGTGTGGTTTGGTCATCGTAAATTTACAATTATCACAGTCTGATCCTGTGACCCCGACATAGGTCAATTGACGCCAGTCGCACTCTAATGGCTCAAGATCTTAGACATGCCTCACGTTCGCTGTGATGAGAGGCGTGTTACCATTTGAGATTTAATATTTATCAGACAGACCTCTACTAGTATTTAGAATAATACATGTAGCAAACTAAACTGCACGATTCAGCCATCTGTCAAATAGTTGTCAAGTGAATCACTAGCAAAGATATGAATGCCAAAATCTGTCTTCGCACTGAAACTGTTGGCAAAACCTTTAAAGGAAAACTTTGTTTCTTTTTCATAGCATGTCTTCGGCCTTGACCTAAATGGTGTGAGTTGTCATTTCATTAATATCATATTTTTTTCTGGATAAATTAAATCATACGCTCGTGCTTTCTTGCAAAAACATTTTTAATCGTCAAAGATATAAGAAAATCCATAGGAGCCGTGACGAGGATTCGAACCTATGCGGTGGGTAGTCCCGCGCACACGCCCAATACAACCAGCCCGCGACATGGTCAAAATGATTGCAATCTGCAGTTCAGCTGAGCTCTGAAAATCTGCTGTATTTTCACATTAATACATCATGTTACTGTGATTACTCACTGTGTGTCAAAGATATAATCTCAGTTTTGTGCTCTAACTGAAAATTCACAAATACCATTTAAGTTGTCTCATTTTAATTGATATTATTTATATTTATTTTGTTTTATTTATAATTGCTACCACCAACGCAGACGCTGGACCCGAGCCTCTGTCCTAACGGGACAGTCATCCTTCCTTACGACCACCCTGTCCAACTCAAGTACAACCCGCGAGTCCAGCGCTACGCGTGTTCCAACCACTCCTGGATCCTCAACCAGTACGCACTGAACAAGACTGGTGAGTATGACCCTCACGACCATGTCTCCTGCACTGCTACCCTGTGTACGACCACACTGTACAGACGATCACGTCTCGTGCACGACCCACACTGTACCGACGATCACGTCTCGTGTTCGACCACACTGTACAGACGATCACGTCTCGTGCAAGACCACACTGTACAGACGATCACGTCTCGTGCACGACCACATTACTAGTCGTTGTCAGTCAACAACATCAGTTACCATAGAGTGAGTTAGGTCTCTAACAACATCAGTTACCATAGAGTGTGTCATATCTCTAACAACATCAGTTATCATAGAGTGAGTTAGGTCTCTAACAACATCAGTTATCATAGAGTGAGTTAGGTCTCTAACAACATCAGTTACCATAGAGTGAGTCAGATCTCTAGTAGTAGGCATCCATCAGTCTCATGAGACTATGGGGTTGCGTTCTGGTTGTCGGTCTGGAGTGGCCTCTCCAGGGCGCAAAGCCAGGGTAGGTGGATACGGGAGAGAAGCTGTTACACATGCAGCAGACCCCCCTTCTTCACGGCACCGAAATTCTCCAATGGAAAATCAAAAGTCAATCCAATTGATTCCAGTACCGTCGCAGGAACTGTCAGAACGAGGATGAAGGCAACAACGAACTTCCCAAGGGTCTCTAACAATATCAATTACCATAGAGTGAGTCAGGTCTCTAATAACATTCGACCAACAATTATCCCCACATCTGCCTATAATTCTGACCCCACATATTGGTAACTATACATATATCGGTAACCTCACATATTGGTAACTACACATTTTGGTAACGTCACATGTTGGTCTCAAATACTGTTAAGCTCACATACTGATAATCTCATGTATCGCTGAATACCATGAGTGCCTTCAAAATGTTCTTCATATATTATGGCTCTAAAGATATTTTCACGTATTTCAGTGAAGACGTGAAAACATTTTATTAAATTTCACGTCCTTCTCCTCACTTTTGAGATATTTCAGGTCTCATATACTACTGCTCTCCAAACGTTTCGCTCATTTTTTACAAAACTAGCATTCTCTCGTCAGAAGCAGCTCCCTATATATCAAAATTCTTCATGCAATTCTGCGAAAAAAAATCCTTTTTCAGCTTCACTTGACTTGACCTTTGACCTCGAGTCATTGGCGTCTCGTTGCAGAGTTTCTTTGCCTAAGTGGAGGCTGTTGTGGTAGAAGGGTGAACGTGTACTTCTGAAGCTACTGTCTAGGGTCCATGCACCACGAGTCTGAGAATTGTTATTTTGATCATAAAATAAAATACGAGATGAATGCTTAACGCCTAACATGAATGAGAATATATGAGAGCTTCATCCGGTAATGAGCCTTCACGGTCGACGGTTCATTATTGTTCTTACTCTCACCTTCCTCACAGACTGCCGTCTTGTCCTCTGGTACGACAAGGAGTTCTCTATCAGCAACATAGGAAGCGGTTTCCCTGCCGGTATTCTAAACTACACCGCATCCCTGCAGCAGTGTGTCAAGTACTCCTGCGTAGGTATGATCTGCGTCTCCCTAGGTAAGTCGCAATCCATATCTCTTTTCTAAGATTATTGCTTTGACCATTGGATTGATAATTTGTATTAATTGTTTAGGGTCTTTCTTAATTCTAAATGTTAGAATATTAGGTTAACCTTTGAGAATAAATTTATTACTAGAGTTTATTGAAAACTTACATTTACTTCCTTAAAACACAGACAGAAATAAAGACAGTCAGGACAACATAAACAAAACGACATATATAGACATAGAGAGAGGCACAAACATACAGAACAAGACAGAGAGAGAGAGACACAAACACACAGACAGAGACAGACAGAGAGACAGGCAGTGAGATGGATAGCTATAGAGACAGAGAGACAGTCCTACAGAGACTATCAAAGAGAGAAACAGAAAGAAACATAGAGAGAATATATATATATATATATATATAAATATATATATATATATATATATATATATATATATATATATATATATATATATATATATATATATATATATATATATATATATATATATATATATATATATATATTATTAAATATGACCGAAAAAGTAAGATTAATAATTCTAACACGAATTTTCTCAATCTTTCGTACATTTCTTTTCACTGTTGGAAGTAATTCAAAAATCAATTCTCCAAAATTCATTTATATTTCTAGTCTGTCGCGACACTTGAGCGTGTTTCGTAAAACTTATTACATTTTCAAAGACTTTAGTTAACATATACACAACTGAATAGAACTTACACACCTCCGATTTTGTTTATATCTACATTTGAGTGAGGAGGATGGGGTGAGGTGGTATTTAATAAGGTATTAATTTCATCAACACAAGCCAGAACACGAAACAATGGGTATTGAATAGAAGTGATTGTAGAAAGCCTATTGGTCCATATTTCTTGATGCTTCTATATTGGAGCGGAGTCTTGAGGTGGGTAGAATATAGTTGTGCATTAATTGGCTGTTGATTGCTGGTGTTGACTTCTTGATGTGTAATGCCTCGCAAACGTCAAGCCGCCTGCTATCGCTGTATCTATCGATGATTTCTGTGTTGTTTACTAGGATTTCTCTGGCGATGGTTTGGTTGTGGGAAGAGATTATATGTTCCTTAATGGAGCTCTGTTGCTTATGCATCGTTAAACGCCTAGAAAGAGATGTTGTTGTCTTGCCTATATACTGGGTTTTTTGGAGCTTACAGTCCCCAAGAGGGCATTTGAAGGCATAGACGACGTTAATCTCTTTTAAAGCGTTCTGTTTTGTGTCTGGAGAGTTTCTCATGAGTAGGCTGGCCGTTTTTCTGGTTTTATAGTAAATCGTCAGTTGTATCCTCTGATTTTTGTCTGTAGGGATAACGTTTCTATTAACAATATCTTTCAGGACCCTTTCCTTCGTTTTATGAGCTGTGGAAAAGAAGTTCCTGTAAAATAGTCTAATAGGGGGTATAGGTGTTGTGTTGGTTGTCTCTTCAGAGGTTGCATGGCGTTTCACTTTCCTTCTTATGATGTCTTCGACGAAACCATTGGAGAAGCCGTTGTTGACTAGGACCTGCCTTACCCTACAGAGTTCTTCGTCGACTTGCTTCCATTCTGAGCTGTGGCTGAGAGCACGGTCGACATATGCGTTAACAACACTCCTCTTGCACCTATCTGGGCAGTCGCTTTTGGCATTTAGGCACATTCCTATGTTCGTTTCCTTAGTGTAGACTGCAGTGTGGAAACCTCCGCTCTTTTCCATGACTGTTACATCTAGAAAGGGCAGCTTCCCATCCTTTTCCATCTCGTAAGTGAAACGCAGCACGGAACTCCGCTCAAATGCCTCCTTCAACTCCTGCAGATGTCTGACATCAGGTACCTGTGTAAAAATGTCGTCAACATACCTGCAGTATATGGCCGGTTTCATGTTCATGTCGACTAAGACTTTTTGCTCGATGGTACCCATGTAGAAGTTTGCAAACAGGACACCTAGGGGAGAACCCATGGCGACCCCATCTACTTGCTTATACATGTGCCCATCCGGGCTCAAGAAGGGTGCCTCGTTAGTACAAGCTTGGAGTAGTTTCCTTAGGATATTTTCTGGTATGTCAAGAGAAGTACAGGCTGGATCACGATACACTCTGTCGGCTATCATCCCGATTGTCTCGTCCACTGGTACGTTAGTGAACAGCGATTCTACGTCCAACGAGGTTCTTATCCCTTTGGCCCGTGTGCCCCGCAGTAAGTCAACAAATTCCTTTGGAGACTTATGTCGAACCTAGTAACTAGAACGCGCTTCTCAGCCTACTACGCAAGGCCCGATTTGCCTAATATGCCAAGTTTTCATGAAATAATTGTTTTTCGATTACCTAACCTAACTTTTTCGGCTACCTAACCTAACCTAACCTATAAAGATAGGTTAGGTTAGGTTAGGAAGGGTTGGTTAGGTTCGGTCATATATCTACGTTAATTTTAACTCCAATAAAAATAATTGACCTCATACGTAATGAAATGGGTAGCTTTATCATTTCATAAGAAAAAAATTAGAGAAAATATATTAATTCATGAAAACTTGGCTTATTAGGCAAATCGGGCCTTGCATAGTAGGCCGAGAAGTGCGTTCTGGCTACTAGGTACGACATATATATATATATATATATATATATATATATATATATATATATATATATATATATATATATATATATATATATATATATATATATGTAGCTAGTAGCCAGAACTCACTTCTCAGCCTACTATGCAAGGCCCGATTTGCCTAATAAGCCAAGTTTTCATGAATTAATGTTTTTTCGTCTACCTAACCTACCTAACCTAACCTAACCTAGCTTTTTTTGGCTACCTAACCTAACCTTACCTATAAATATAGGTTAGGTTAGGTAGGGTTGGTTAGGTTCGGTCATATATCTACGTTAATTTTAACTCCAATAAAAAAAAATTGATCTCATACATAGAAAAAAGGGTTGCTTTATCATTTCATAAGAAAAAAATTATAGTAAATATATTAATTCAGGAAAACTTGGCTTATTAGGCAAATCGGGCCTTGAATAGTAGGCTGAGAAGTGAGTTCTGGCTACTAGGTACGACATATATATATATATATATATATATATATATATATATATATATATATATATATATGTATATATATATATATATATATAACCTAACCTAACCTAACTTTTTCGGCTACCTAACCAAACCTAACCTATAAAGATAGGTTAGGTTAGGTTAGGTAGGGTTGGTTAGGTTTGGTCATATATCTACGTTAATTTTAACTCCAATAAAAAAAATTGACCTCATACATAATGAAATGGGTAGCTTTATCATTTCATATGAAAAAAATTAGAAAAAATATATTAATTCAGGAAAACTTGGCTTATTAGGCAAATCGGGCCTTGAATAGTAGGCCAAAAAGTGAGTTCTGGCTACTAGGTACGACATATATATATATATATATATATATATATATATATATGCGTTCTGGCTATTAGGTACGACATATATATATATATATATATATATATATATATATATGTCGTACCTAATAGCCAGAACGCACTTCTCAGCCTACTATTCAAGGCCCGATTTGCCTAATAAGCCAAGTTTTCATGAATTAATGTTTTTTCGTCTACCTAACCTACCTAACCTAACCTAACCTAGCTTTTTTTGGCTACCTAACCTAACCTTACCTATAAATATAGGTTAGGTTAGGTTAGGTAGGGTTGGTTAGGTTCGGTCATATATCTACGTTAATTTTAACTCCAATAAAAAAAAATTGACCTCATACATAGAGAAAAGGGTTGCTTTATCATTTCATAAGAAAAAAATTATAGTAAATATATTAATTCAGGAAAACTTGGCTTATTAGGCAAATCGGGCCTTGAATAGTAGGCTGAGAAGTGAGTTCTGGCTACTAGGTACGACATATATATATATATATATATATATATATGTCGTACCTAGTAGCCAGAACGCACTTCTCAGCCTACTATACAAGGCCAAATTTGCCTAATAAGCCAAGTTTTCCTGAATTAATATATTTTCTCTAATTTTTTTCTTATGAAAAGATAAAGCTACCCATTTCATTATGTATGAGGTCAATTTTTTTTTATTGGAGTTAAAATTAACGTAGATATATGACAGAACCTAACGAACCCTACCTAACCTAACCTATCTTTATAGGTTAGGTTAGGTTAGGTAGCCGAAAAAGTTAGGTTAGGTTAGGTAGTCGAAAAAAAACATTGATTCATGAAAACTTGGCTTATCAGGCAAATCGGGCCTTGCATAGTAGGCTGAGAAGTGAGTTCTGGCTACTAGGTACGGCATATATATATATATATATATATATATATATATATATATATATATATGATATATGACGTAGATATATGACGTTCGGTCATATATCTACGTTAGTTTTAACTCAAATTTCAACAAATTAACTTATAAATAATGAAATGGACAGATTTATCATTTCATAAGAAAAAATGTGAGAAAAATATATAAATTCAGGAAAACTTGGCTTATTAGGCAAATCAGGCCTTGCATAGTAGGCCGACTACGACGTTCTGGCTATTAGGTACAACATATATATATATATATATATATATATATATATATATATATATATATATATATATATATATGCCGTACCTAGTAGCCAGAACTCACTTCTCAGCCTACTATGCAAGGCCCGATTTGCCTGATAAGCCAAGTTTTCATGAATCAATGTTTTTTTTCGACTACCTAACCTAACCTAACTTTTTCGGCTACCTAACCTAACCTAACCTATAAAGATAGGTTAGGTTAGGTTAGGTAGGATTGGTTAGGTTCAGTCATATATCTACGTTAAGTTTAACTCCAATAAAAAAAAAATGACCTCATACATAATGAAATGGGTAGCTTTATCATTTCATAAGAAAACAAAATTAAAAAATATATTATTTAAGGAAAACTTGGCTTATTAGGCAAATCAGGCCTTGCATAGTAGGCCGAGAAGTGCGTTCTGGCTACTAGGTACGACATATATACCAATTACCAATGTAACGGTTCTATTGTTACGTAAAGTATGGTGACAAATAAACACAGACACTAAGATACTATATATATATTTGGTCGAATATACAGAAGTACACAGGTGATACGTTGGTGTGAGTTGAGCGCACTGAGCGTTGGTACAGTATCTCGCAAGTGTCTGCTCTAGACCACACATATATATATATATAAATATATATATATATATATATATATATATATATATATATATATATATATATATATATATATATATATATATATATATATATATATATAATGTCGTACCTAGAAGTCTGAACGCACTTCTCAGCCCACTATGCAAGGCCCGATTTGCCTAATAAGCCATGTTTTCATGAATTTATATATTTTCTCAAATTTTTTTCTTATGAAATGATAAAGCTACCCATTTAATTATATATGAGGTCAATTTTTTTTTAATGGAGGTAAAATTAACATAGATATATGACCGAACCTAACCAACCCTACCTAACCTAACCTAATCTATCTTTATAGGATAGGTTAGGTTAGGCAGCAGAAAAAGTTAGGTTAGGTTAGGTTAGGTAGTCGAAAAACAATTAATTCATGAAAACTTGGCTTATTAGGCAAATTGGGCCTTGCATAGTAGGCTGAGAAGTGCGTTCTGGCTACTAGGTACGACATATATATATATATATATATATATATATATATATATATATATATATATATATATATATATATATATTTTTAGTTTAACCTAACCAACCCTACCTAATCTATCTTTATAGGATAGGTTAGGTTAGGTAGCAGAAAAAGTTAGGTTAGGTTAGGTAGGTTAGGTAGTCGAAAAACAATTAATTCATGAAAACTTGGCTTATTAGGCAAATTGGGCCTTGCATAGTAGGCTGAGAAGTGCGTTCTGGCTACTAGTTACGACATATATATATATATATATATATATATATATATATATATATATATATATATATATATATGTCGTACCTAGTAGCCAGAACGCACTTCTCAGCCTACTATGCAAGGCCAGATTTGCCTATTAAGCCAAGTTTTCCTGAATTAATATATTTTCTCTAATTTTTTTCTTATGAAATGATAAAGCTACCCATTTCATTATGTATGAGGTCAATTTTGTTTTATTAAAGTTAAAATTAACGAAGATATATGACCGAACCTAACCAACCCTACCTAACCTAACCTAACCTATCTTTATAGGTTAGGTTAGGTTAGGTAGCAGAAAAAGTTAGGTTAGGTTAGGTTAGGTAGGTTAGGTAGTCGAAAAAACATTAATTCATGAAAACTTGGCTTATTAGGCAAATTGGGCCTTGCATTTTAGGCTGAGAAGTGCGTTCTGGCTACTAGGTACGACATATATATATATATATATATATATATATTTTATATTTTAGTTTGATATATATAAATATATATATATATATATATATATATATATATATATATATATATATATATATATATATATATATATATATATATATATATATATATATGTCGTACCTAGTAGCCAGAACGCACTTCTCGGCCTACTATTCAAGGCACGATTTGCCTAATAAGCCAAGTTTTCCTGAATTAATATTTTTTCTCTAATTTTTTTCTTATGAAATGATAAAGCTACCCATTTCATTATGTATGAGGTCAGTTTTTATTTTATTGGAGTTAAAATTAACGTAGTTATATGACCGAACCTAACCAACCCTACCTAACCTAACCTATCTCTATTGGTTAGGTACGGTTAGGTAGTCGAAAAAGTTAGGTTAGGTTAGGTTAGGTAGGTTAGGTAGTCGAAAAAACATTAATTCATGAAAACTTGGCTTATTATTCAAATCGGGCCTTGCATAGTAGGCTGAGAAGTGCGTTCTGGCTACTAGTTACGACATATATATATATATATATATATATATATATATATATATATATATATATATATATATATATGTATATATATATATATATATATATATATATATATATATATATATATATATGTCGTAACTAGTAGCCAGAACGCACTTCTCAGCCTACTATGCAAGGCCCGATTTGAATAATAAGCCAAGTTTTCATGAATTAATGTTTTTTCGACTACCTAACCTACCTAACCTAACCTAACCTAACTTTTTCGACTACCTAACCGTACCTAACCAATAGAGATAGGTTAGGTTAGGTAGGGTTGGTTAGGTTCGGTCATATAACTACGTTAATTTTAACAACAATAAAATAAAAACTGACCTCATACATAATGAAATGGGTAGCTTTATCATTTCATAAGAAAAAAATTAGAGAAAAAATATTAATTCAGGAAAACTTGGCTTATTAGGCAAATCGTGCCTTGAATAGTAGGCCGAGAAGTGCGTTCTGGCTACTAGGTACGACATATATATATATATATATATATATATATATATATATATATATATATATATATATATATATATATATATATATATATATATATATATTTATATATATCAAACTAAAATATAAAATATATATATATATATATATATATATATATATATATATATATATATATATATATATATATTATATATATATAAATATATATATATATATTATATATATATAAATATATATATATATATATATATATATATATATATATATATATATATATATATATATATATATATATATATTATTAAATATTATCGAAAAAGTAAGATTAATAATTCTAACACAAATTTTCTCTATCTTTCTTATGTTTCTTTTCACTGTTGATGGTAATTCAAAGATCAATTCTCCAAAATTCATTTTTATTTCTAGTCTGACGCGACACTTGAGCGCGTTTCGTAAAACTTATTACATTTTCAAAGACTTTAGATTACAAACGCACAACTAAAACTGAATAGAGCTTACATATCTTCGAGGTTTATATCTACATTTGGGTGAGGTGGATGAGGTGAAAAACGAACTTTCAACAATGGGTATTGAATGGGTATTAAATTCCAACACAAGACAGAACACGAAACAATGGGTGTTGAATGGAAGTAATTGTAGAAAGCCTATTGGTCCATATTTCTTGATGCTTCTATATTGGAGCGGAGTCTTGAGGTGGGTAGAATATAGTTGTGCATTAATTGGCTGTTGATTGCTGGTGTTGACTTCTTAATGTGCAGTGCCTTGCAAACATCAAGCCGTCTGCTATCGCTGTATCTATCGATGATTTCTGTGTTGTTTACTAGGATTTCTCTGGCGATGGGTTGGTTGTGGGAAGAGATTATATGTTCCTTAATATATTCCATTGGGGAATATATACCTGGATATGCGTATGGAAATGTCAAGACACACAAGCCTGGAAACCCACTTCGGCCAATCATTAGCCAGATACCCACACCCACGTACAGACTAGCGAAGCGACTCGACGGCCTGCTGACTCCTTATGTCCCTTGCGCCTTCAGCCTGAAATCGCCAAAGGAATTTGTTGACTTACTGCGGGGCACACGGGCCACAGGAATAAGAGCCTCGTTGGACGTAGAATCGCTGTTCACTAACGTACCAGTGGACGAGACAATCGGGATGATAGCCGACAGAGTGTATCGTGATCCAGCCTGTACTCCTCTTGACATACCAGAAAATATCCTAAGGAAACTACTCCAAGCTTGTACTAAAGAGGCACCCTTCTTGAGCCCGGATGGGCACATGTATAAGCAAGTAGATGGGGTCGCCATGGGTTCTCCCCTAGGTGTCCTGTTTGCAAACTTCTACATGGGTACCATCGAGCAAAAAGTCTTAGTCGACATTGTGACGGTGACGCGTTGGTGTTCGGCTGTTTAAGGCTAGGGGTATGGCCTCGTCACATAGTTATAAAAAAAATAGAAAAACTGGAACTTCGTCTGTGGTAAGGTAAGGAGAAGACACACAAAACACAAGTAAACTTTAACAATGAAATTTTAATTACGTTAAATAAATCAAAACATGAAAAAAGGGACAAACAAATTTGTATAATAAAATCAATCAATCAAAATAATAAGAATAATTAAATGACACAATGTAAAGTTACGTTAAGACAAAATAACAAGAAGTGCAATACAAAAATAAAGGTAAGGTGCTGGAATATTGGCTTTAAGCTACCACCTCTCTCAGTACACGCTAACGTCTAGCCGGGAGGAGTGGTAACCGCGGAAGCACAGAATATTCTGAGGTCTGAGGTCGTGGCGACCCCAGACATCAAGTAGTATGGGGGGGTGGAGTGCAGTTGCAGCCCGGCCGGCGACCAATCAGCGGAGCCGGTAGTAAGACAGGTAGTTTGGCGGTTTGAGTCTGAGCAGGTGTCTCTGGCTGCATACGTTTTGCGCTCTGGCAAACCTTGCTGGTGTTGTTGTCGTTGTTGGACATTTCTTCCATAGTAGTTTTATATAATTTCAACGACGTAATTGTGGAGGGAAGAGCAGGCTCAATCTCTTGAAGGAGATTATCGTCACATCATGAACATGAAACCGACCATATACTGCAGGTATGTTGACGACATTTTTACACAGGTACCTGATGTCAGACAGCTGCAGGAGTTGAAGGAGGCATTTGAGTGGAGTTCCGTGCTGCGTTTCACTTACGAGATGGAAAAGGATGGGAAGCTGCCCTTTCTAGATGTAACAGTCATGGAAAAGAGCGGAGGTTTCCACACTGCAGTCTACACTAAGGAAACGAACATAGGAATGTGCCTAAATGCCAAAAGCGACTGCCCAGATAGGTACAAGAGGAGTGTTGTTAACGCATATGTCGACCGTGCTCTCAGCCACAGCTCAGAATGGAAGCAAGTCGACGAAGAACTCTGTAGGGTAAGGCAGGTCCTAGTCAACAACGGCTTCTCCAATGGTTTCGTCGAAGACATCATAAGAAGGAAAGTGAAACGCCATGCAACCTCTGAAGAGACAACCAACACAACACCTATACCCCCTATTAGACTATTTTACAGGAACTTCTTTTCCACAGCACATAAAACGGAGGAAAGGGTCCTGAAAGATATTGTTAATAGAAACGTTATCCCTACAGACAAAAATCAGAGGATACAACTGACGATTTACTATAAAACTAGAAAAACGGCCAGCCTACTCATGAGAAACTCTCCAGACACAAAACAGAACGCTTTAAAAGAGACTAACGTCGTCTATGCCTTCAAATGCCCTCTTGGGGACTGTAAGCTCCAAAAAACCCAGTATATAGGCAAGACAACAACATCTCTTTCTAGGCGTTTAACGATGCATAAGCAACAGGGCTCCATTAAGGAACATATAATCTCTTCCCACAACCAAACCATCGCCAGAGAAATCCTAGTAAACAACACAGAAATCATCGATAGATACAGCGATAGCAGGCGGCTTGACGTTTGCGAGGCATTACACATCAAGAAGTCAACACCAGAAATCAACAGCCAATTAATGCACAACTATATTCTACCCACCTCAAGACTCCGCTCATTGGAGCGGAGTCTTGAAGAGTATATAGAAGCATCAAGAAATATGGACCAATAGGCTATCTACAATCACTTCCATTCAATACCCATTGTTTCATGTTCTGGCTTGTGTTGATGAAATTAATTCCTTATTAAATACCACCTCACCCCATCCACCTCACTCAAATGTAGATATAAACAAAATCGGAGATGTGTAAGTTCTATTCAGTTGTGTATGTGTTAACTAAAGTCTTTGAAAAAAAAAAAAAAAAAAAAATATATATATATATATATATATATATATTTTTTTTTTTTTTTCAAAGACTTTAGTTAACACATACACAACTGAATAGAACTTACACATCTCCGATTTTGTTTATATCTACATTTGAGTGAGGTGGATGGGGTGAGGTGGTATATAACTTAGATCCATTTCTAATAGATCAGCTAAAGGGCGATTTAAGTAGGATCATTGAAAAACATTTGTCTCACTAATTTATTGTATATATTTACCTCTTTATGTTATAATTACCTATGTATTATGCTTGTATGTCTGCTGTATCAGATGGGCCATTGGGCTACATCGGATGGGCCAATTGGGTGCATCTGATGGGCCAATGGGCCGTCTGCGTTGTCCAAGTATTGTACCTCACCTTACTTCACCACTCTCTCCTGCCTATTTATACCCATCACTCGATCTGTAAAATGACCTTCTGAAGATGTATTTAATATACGAAAGTACTTAAGGAAATTCCTGTTTCATTTTTCCTCCGTGGTCTGACATTGTCACATTCTTAATCACGTGTTTATTTTCGTGATATACACACACACATATATATATATATATATATATATATATATATATATATATATATATATATATATATATATATATATATATATATATATATATATATATATATATGTCGTACCTAGTAGCCAGAACTCACTTCTCAGCCTACTATGCAAGGCCCGATTTGCATAATAAGCCTAGTTTTCATGAATTAATGTTTTTTCGACAACCTAACCTACCTAACCTAACCTAACGTTTTTGGCTACCTAACCTAACCTAACCTATAAAGATAGGTTAGGTTAGGTTAGGTAGGGTTGGTTAGGTTCGGTCATATATCTACGTTAATTTTAACTCCAATAAAAAAAAATTGACCTCATACATAATTAAATGGGTAGCTTTATCATTTCATAAGAAAAAAATTAGAGAAAATATATTAATTCAGTAAAACTTGGCTTATTAGGCAAATCGGGCCTTGCATAGTAGGCTGAGAAGTGAGTTCTGGCTACTAGGTACGACATATATATATTTATGCGGAAAATCCACAGAGAAATATGAAATGAGGTGAACGTTTCGGCTTGTTAAAGCCTTTGTCAACACCAGACTGACTAAAGGAGAAATGATTGATTGATGAAGATTAAGCCACCCAAGAGGTGGCACGGGCATGAATAGCCCGTAAGTGGTACAATTTTTTTTTCTCAGTATTCTGAGTTTGCATTTAACCATCAAGCTGTTATCGCGGGGGAGGATACTGCTTCACAGGGTGTCCTGCTGCTGAACACCTTTGTTGACCAGGAGAGTGGCTGTGTTGATGGCTTCAGGGTGGCCACTGCATGATTCATGAACTCTTAAAGCTCTTCTAAGGTCATTTGTTGCTTCACATTCCAGAAGATAGTGAAGTAATGGCTTTTCTGTGAGAGTTTGGCAGAAGATGCACTCTCTCTGTCGGGGTTCAGCAATCTCCCAGTTGCATCTGTAACCTAGACGTTGTCTATATAGCCTAACTGCTATTTCCCTGTGGATTCCTTTTGGGATATTTAACCTTTCTAATTTGGTTGCCTGAAGATACCATGTTGCAGATGGCGAACCTTCAGCTATTCTCTGGTGTAGGTAGGCTTTGTTGAGATGTGAGAGTTTTTTGGTGATGTTTCTTATGTTCTCTAGGCTGGGTTGAATTGTTTTATGTATCACTGGATGACGAGTTGCCAATTTAGCAATTTCATCAGCTATTTCATTTAATGGGATTCCAATATAGGATGGGATCCAGTTTAAAGTTATGTTGAGTCCTTTGCCTTTAGCGACTGCTCCAAGATACAAAATGGTTGTAATTATTTCCACATTATCTTTCCACTGTTTTTGTCCTAGTATTTGAAGTGCAGCTTTTGAGTCTGTGTGTATGATTGCATTTTGAGTGTTTTGTGCAATCACATATGCGAATGCCTGTTGTATGGCAAACAGCTCAGTTTGGGTTGATGATACTAGTCCTCCCAGTCTCCAATATGCCTGTACGCTGGCGGTGCAAAGAGCAGCGCCAGCACTCTCATATTCTGTGTCCACCGATCCGTCTGTGAAGATGTGGGTGGCTCCTGCTACTGCTATGCTATACATTTGCTCTTCTATTATGCGCCTTAGGATTGTTGGATCATAGGCAGCCTTTTTCATTGGGAGACTTTCTATTACTATTTTGAAAGTAGGCTCTTCCCACGGTGCGGAAGGAGTGTAATTTGGGTGTGGATGATCACCCTCTTTATCAAGAATCATGTTTTTTAAATGTAGTCTGTTTACGACTTTTCCTGCTCTTGCAACCCAAGAGTTTCCATTGTTTTGGCCTAGGCCAACCACCAAGGCCTGCCGTACTGGGATTGGATCAGAAGAAATAATTATCTTACTGACAATTGTAGCTGTCCTTTGTGATATTCTTTCTTGTAGAGAGGGCAAACCTGTCTCCAGTCTAAGAGTTTCAAGCCTGGTCCACATGGGGGACTCCCAGTGCGGCTCTCATAGCATTGTTTTGGGCAACTTCAAGCTTTTTCCACTGTTGGTGTGATAGATTTGTGAGTGCAGGTGCGGCATAATCGATCACTGATCTGACTGCCTGTATACAGTATGTGCGAAGGACTTGCAGATTGGCTCCTCCAGAAAGGGAGGTTAGCGACCTGAGGATTGCCGTCCGGGCCGCAGTTCGCTCTCTCAAGTAAGTGACCTCAGCATTAAAATTCATGTGTGTGTCCAGGATGATTCCTAGATACTGATAGGTGTCGACCCATTCAATTGGTTGACCCTGTACTGTGAGTTGGATGTTGGGCTTCGCTATTTTTATGGGCATGGCCTTTGACTTTGAGGGGTTGAGTTTGATCCCAATCTGTTTTGCCTCTTTACTGATGCAGTCTAAGCATTTGGGTGCAAGGCGCGCCGCATCCCTTCCTTTTATGATGATGACAAAGTCGTCTGCGTAGTTTAGCAGCCTGCAGTGATGAGGAAGTTTCAACCTCATTATTCTTTCCATTAAACAGTTGAAGAGAAGAGGGCTGAGAATACCTCCTTGCGGTGTACCATTTTCATGTCTTTTGTACTCAGAGACTGTGCCATGAAGTTTTACTCTTGCTTCTCTGTTTATAAGACAGTTTTTGGTCCAGGAGAGCAGGTTGCCTCTGACCTCTTTGTCAATGAAGCAGCAGAGAATAGCTGGGGCGCTAGCCAGTTCAAAGGCTTTTTCGAGGTCCAGGAATATCAGCATTCCTGGTCTGTCATTCAAGTGGGCTAACAGAGTTGTAATACATTCCACTGTGCCAACCCTTCTTCTATAGGCATACATATCATTGTGCAGTTTAGGCATTTTCCACTCCAGTCTGTTGAGTGCCATTCTGTCAGCCGTCTTGGCTGCACAGCTTTGGAGAGATATGGGCCTGGGATTAGCTGGATCTTTGGGTTTTGGGATCGGCACTATGTCTGCTCTATTCCAAGCAGAAGGTCTAGTTTGAGAAGTCCAGGCTAAATTAATTAACCTTAGGTATGCAGCGTCTCCCTCTGGGCCGAGGTTTCTAATCATTTTATAGGTTATTTTGTCGGCTCCAGGGGATGTATCCTTGGAGTTTTTCTTAGCCCGATTGAGCTCATCCAATGTGAATGGGGCATTAGTGTCAGAGACTTCTTCACATGCTGTAAGGATTCTGTGCCACCTTTCTTCCTCTAGTCCGGTCTGTACTGCTAATACATCTGGTGGAAGTTGAGTGCTGGCTGCTCTCTCTGCAAGCCTGGTTGCCAGTACTTCGGCTTCCTGTTGAGGATCCTTGGGGTGTGGAGCTTTAGGTGTTTTATTCCCTTTGGCTCGGTGAATTTACTGCCACATCTCTCCGAGAGAGGTGTGTTCATTCAGGTGAACACCATTCCAGCCACTTTTGTTCTTTTATTTGTCTGGTCTCTCGATGCACATGTTCCTTGACCTCACAAAGTAAGATCCTGTTGCGGTCACTTGGCTGCTTTTTGTATAGCTTTCTTGTTCTGTTGAGTCTATGGTTGAGTTCTTTGACACGTTCGCAATAGTACCAATGATCTTTATGGTGTCCGGTGGACTGTTTTTTCGGTGGGATTGAGTGGTTGGCTGCACTTTGAATCGCTTTGACAAATTCTTGTTCTGCCTGATTAATGTCTTCGGGAAGATCATAGTTTCTATGACACTCTGAAATGAGGTTTTGAAATCGGTCCCAGTTTGCTAAAGCAAAGTTCCAGGCTTCAGATGGAGGCGGAGGTGGGGTGGGTAGGTCTAACTTAAGATCAATTTGGACCCCATAGTGGTCGCTTGTGAGTGTGGGCTCAACTGACCATGTTGCTGCATCTCTTAGGGAGGCTGAAACGAAGGTTAGGTCTAATCTGCCTCCTTGGATGTGGGTAGGTTCATTCTTGTTTAGGATTTGTATTTCTGGAAGCTGGTCTAGTAGATGTGTAATGTGAATGCCGGCTTCATTTGTTGTGTTCGAGCCCAGTGCCAATCGATGATGGGCATTAAAATCTCCACAAATGATTGTGTTTGTTGTTGGCTCGTGTCCAAATAACACAGAGATCTATTTCGGCATGTGGAGACCTGTACACATTAAACACTTCAAGTTTGTCGTGTCTTAGCTCAATGGTTACTCCCATTACCTCTGTCCCTGCTCCACAATTGGGTGGGCTGGTTATGGACTTGGAGATTAGGTCACATTTTACATAGATTGCACATCCCCTGGATTGCCCATTGATCCATGGAAGGAAGAAGCCTCGATAGCCTGAGATTTTAGGTTCTAATCCGGCTCGAAGCAAGCTCTCCTGTAGTATCAGGATGTCTATGCCCTTGGTTGCTGCTATGCATTGCAAGTGTTGCAATTTAGTGCGCAGTCCTTGCGCATTCCATTGCAGGATCTTTAGACCTCTAGGTTCTTGGAATTTGCTGATAATTCCGTGGTATCCATGGAGTCTGATGAACACGCCATGGAAGTTGCAATTGGTGTATAGGTTCTTAGTGGACCTGAAATTGACTCATCAATGTCGCTTTCCGACGAGCTGGACTCTATCTGTTTTTTATGGGGGGTGTCTCCTGCCCTGCTGTCTTGACGGTGTGGATTTTACATCTTCGAATTTCTTGAGCTTGTGCTCAATTGTCTTCCGAGTCTGTGTGGTTTGCATGATTCCATGTGATGACAGCAGACTTTCGATCAACTCAGTGACCAAAGTTTTGAGCATTGGCCAAAGAGCGTCCAGTTCAGTGGGAGCACTATTTGATGGTGTGCAGGTTTGGGGCCTAGTAGCTTTTAGACCCTTCTCGGTGGTAACTTTGACACTGGAATTGCTACTCCTATTGGCCCCAGTGTGCTTACTGGATGAAATGGGAGGGCGAATGCTTTGAACATGATTCTTGTGTCCTCCATCTTTCTTTTTGTCCTGTGAAGGGTCTTCTTACCCTTCACCATGGCCGATGGTGAAGGGCCGTGTGCCCCCTCTTCCTGAGTGGGTAGACCCCACGCGGTTTTAGTGGGCATGGGAGCTGGTATTCGTTTTGGTGGGGGTTTCGGCTCTGCTGTAGGCGTGGTGGGGTTCGTTTGAAGCCTTTTGAGCCTTTCAGGGCATTTCAAGTTCCAGGCATGATGTGCCTTGGAGCAATTTGGGCACTTTGCCTGAACAGGGTGGTTTGCCTTGAGTTTATCAATACATGTTTTTGTGCCATGGGGCTGGCTGCAGACTCCGCACCTCACTGGGCGTTGGCAGCCATCTTTGTGATGCCCAAATCTCTGACATCTGAAGCATCTTAGGGGTTCTGGGGTGTAAGGCCTGTGTTGGAACACGCCCCAGATTCCAAGGTCAAGTTTCTCCGGGATCCGTCCTCTTACTGTGAGAAGGACTTGTCGAGTTTCCTGTTTTGTGGTTCGTACTTGGCATCTCTCTGCTGACACCGCTTAGTTTAGCTTTTCGAGATGGCCAAGGGCCATATGCAAGGGATAGTGGAGGACAATGATTTTACTTATTTTATCCTCTGGTTTCAGTTCCTCACATTTTGCGTAATTTTTTAGAATCGTAGCGGCCGACTCGTCTTTAGGCCTCAGAATGTATTCTCCTCTGAGATTAGGTTTTGCTCTGATCTGGAGCTGGGGGTACTCTTTTTCCAGGTCCACTACAGTAGCGTAGGAAGACTTACCTTCGGTGTGCTGCACTTTGAAGATTGGAAGCGTAGATCTAGTCTGAGGCGCTGGGAAAGCTGGAGAGATTAATGGGCGATGGGTCGTCATGGTGTGGCTTGTCCTGTTTGCCTTATTCACGTGATGCCACTCGCCGTCACTTTCAGAACTTGTATTCAGTATCGATGGTCTTTTCCTACACTGAGCAGCATTGCTGGATCGCTTATAATTCTATTGGAATTCCATGATGAAATTCAAATGATCACTTGTGCAGTGGTCTGGTGAGTGAAGGTGATGCTCTGTGCTACTGGAGACAAAGTCAGCGTGGAGTTGGCTCACTGGGTGAACTGTAAAGGAGAAGGGAGAAGATATATAGGCCGACACCTGACCAACCCATCCCTAGGGAAAGAATTAACCAGAAACAGGTATAGCTTAGCTTAGAATGGTCAAAGAGGATTAAGCGGTCAGAGAATAAGGATGAGAGATTAAAGAAAAGCCTCATGAACACACAATATATGAATATAAAATTATAATGAGACATTGTAAGCCTCTATCAGAGTTTTTTCTTAAACTGTTGTGCAATATTATAACTTAAAAATGGATCAAGTTTGTACATTCCAGTACTAACATTAAGAAGATTTGGACACTGACTGATTAGAGCAGACTCAATTAAATTCCGTTCCACGAAATCCCCACAATTGGTAATGCTTTTTGCCCCATTCCAGTTAATATTGTGATCGCATAAACTCGTATGTAGATACAATGCATTAGACGTTTGGGCAGTTCTAATATTATAAGCATGTTGTGACAACCGCAATTGTAAGGACTTTCCTGTTTGTCCAAGGTACACAGAATCACAATCATTGCAGGGAATCGAATACACACAACCTGCTGTATCAGGGGAGTTTTTTATTAAATTGGATTTGATCGTACTATTAGTGAACACCAAATCTATATTAAGTTTCTTAAAAATCAGAGACAATTTTTCAAGTCCACTCGCATAAGGTACCACCAATGAGTTAATAATTTCTGGTTTCGCCTTAGGGACGTGATTATAAAACGTACGCTTGACTTGTTCAAACGAGAAATCCAAAAACCTCTTAGGATATTGTAAACTCTTCCCAATTTCATATATTTTAGCAATCTCTTCATCAAAAAACTCAGGGCTGCATACCCTCAATGCTCGTAGAAACATTCCTGAAAATACTGCCTGTTTAACTTTACTATGATGATTCGAATAAAAATGAACATACGACCCCACGTTGGAAGGTTTCCTATACACATTAAATTTGAACTTTCTAGTGACTCTATGAATCATAATGTCCAAAAACGGAAGAGTACCATTCTCCTCAGTCTCACAAGTGAATTTTATTGAAGGTACCAAAGAATTGAGTTCATTAAGAAAAACTATCTGGTCTTTGTCGCACGGCCATAAGCACAAAATATCATCAACATACCTAAACCAAACTACATTAGCCGGGATAATCCTGGATAAGATTTTTGTTTCGAAGAATTCCACATACAAATTGCTTAAAACTGGGGAAAGGGGATTGCCCATCGCCAATACCAAATGTTTGTTTGAAAAATTTTCCATTAAAACTAAAATAATTGTCTTTTATACACAATTTGATCAGTTCCAATACTTTATTGGTCTGCAAGCTCAAATTATATTTAGGCAGTTCCTCACGTAGAAATTCTAACAGATCATCAACAGGAACTTTATTGAATAAAGAGGTCACATCGAACTTATTAGTTTAAAATCAAAATTTAAATTCAGGTATGTTGGTATTCATTCAGGTGCGACAAAGACCAGATAGTTTTTCTTAATGAACTCAATTCTTTGGTACCTTCAATAAAATTCACTTGTGAGACTGAGGAGAATGGTACTCTTCCGTTTTTGGACATTATGATTCATAGAGTCACTAGAAAGTTCAAATTTAATGTGTATAGGAAACCTACCAACGTGGGGTCGTATGTTCATTTTTATTCGAATCCCCCCTCCCCTTCCGGCCCGTTGGCGTCGTGAGGGGGCTTGGTGGACGGCTGCCGGAGTGTGATGCTCCGTTGGGCAGTCCTCTGTCCTTTTCTGGCCTTGCACTCCTGCTGCTGTCTTCTCCAATTGTGCCGGATCGCTTTTCCTTTTCCTTATGTTTCGTTTTTCTCCCCCCTCTTCTCCTATCTGCTTGTCGTTTCCTGCCGACCTTTTGCTTGTTTTGGATTATTTCTTTGGACTTCTTCTATTTTGACGCCCGGGTGCTTGAGGAGGCATACTCTTGCACCCGTAGAACTGTAGTACCCGACGTCTCGAGCGAGGGGAACCTTTTATTGTCAATTCCCCTTTCGTCGCTGAACCCGATCTCGACGGACTGACGGTTCTTAAGGTGGCGTTTGTGGGGCGTATACTCACGACGCACCCCTAGGGTGTCCCGGCATGATCAGCGATAGCTTCCTGTTGGGTGTCCTGCCTCTAATTGTGGCTCCATGGTGGGTATGGGGGCGCATTCGTGGATGAATTTGTCACTTTTCGTCTCTATGTCGTTGAATGTTTCCGTTGTACCCTCTCAGGCTCGTGGGGTGGGCGACCAAGCCCCCGAGTCGGCCTGTATTGGAAGACCAGGCTCTGTAGCTCCCGCTGCGTTGGGCCCCGACCTTGCTCCTCCTTTGACCGTCCTGACTTCTTCCCCCAGCTCCCCTCCCTCCTCTGAGGTTGGGTCGAGCCTCCAGCCCCCGGTGGTGACCACTTCGTCCCCTGGTGTGGCTAAGTCTTTCGTTGTGACTACTGCGCCTTTTGACCCCTCTCTCTCTAGGGGTTCTCAACGCCGTTCGCGCCCCAACCGCACTCGCTCGATTCCTTCCCGTGCTGATGCGTATCAGGCCTTGTTTGGTCCTGCTTCATGGGCCAAATACTTTGATCTCCTCCCTCTTGATTCTGCGCCTCCTGACGATTTCTCCCTCCATCGGCATCTTGTAGATTCCGTGGATGCGTGTGTTACTTTCAACCCCACTCGTCTCGGTACACGTGTCGTTGCTGCTCCTTCTCAGGATGCGGCTTCCCGCTTGGCTGCCTTATCTTGCCTTGGCGAGATCCCTGTTCGGGTCTCCAAGAACGTTCAGATGAATTCCAGTGTTGGCACTATTCTCCTCCCACCCCATGTTGCAACCGGTGTTCGGAATCTGCAGGATTGCCACGATGATATTCGGCATATCCTTGATGCCCAAGGCCATTCTGTCCTCCAGGTTGACTCGTTTACTCGTCCCCCTCGTGGTCGTCGCCGTCAACCCCTTCGCGTTGTGAAGATCACCTTTGATGGTAGGACCCTTCCATCCTCTGTCATTCTTGCTGGTGCTCGGTGCTCTGTCCAGGAGTATATTCCTTCTCCTCGACTTTGTAATAAGTGCTGGAGGTTTGGGCATGGTGCCCTCCGCTGCTCTGGGACTGTCTCTCTCTGTCCTTTGTGTGGGAGTGAAGGTCACTCTAAGTCGGAGTGCACTTCTCCCCAAGCTCGCTGCCTCAACTGTGGTGAGGCCCATCCTACGTTCTCCCGTGCCTGTGTCCATTACAAGCTTGAGGCGGCCGTCCTTAACCTGAAGCACCGGGAGCGTTTGTCTTTTCCTGAGGCGAGGCGCCAGGTTCGCCGGCTCCCGCCTTATACTAACATCTCTTATGCTCGCGTGTTGCGCTCTTCCTCTCCTCGTCCTTCCCCCCTTCCTCAGACTCTCAACCGTTTCCGGGCCTTGGACCCTGATACGCCCACTGCCCCCTCCTCTGTTCCTTTGAGTTCTTTCCCGAGGGGTCCCCCTCCTGGTCCTCTGTCTGGGGTTCCCCTTCTTTCGACCCGGTCTGTCATGTCTCCTGTGTCTTCTTCCTCGTCCCCCTCCGATCCTCCTTCCCATCCTCTTCCTCCATCTATCGGCTCTCCCCGCCGCCTGTCGGTGCAGGCGGATGTCCATCGCTCTCCTAACGGCCGTCGTGTGTGCTCTCGTTCGGCTTCTCCTGTTGAGACACTGGAATCCGTTGCCCGGTACGTAGTTGCTGGGACACCTGTCTCTTTAAGTCAGAAGCGTAAGCCTGGCTCCTCTCCTTCCTCTTCCCCGGCGGGTAAGAAGGCTTCGCTTTCTTCCTTAGCTCCTACTTCTGGCTCTGTTGCTCCTTCCCCTCCCGTTTCAGTGGTTGCGCCCCCTGTTCCTGCTATGGAGGTTTCTTTGGCCCCTGCTTCCCTTTCGGTTGCTGCTCTTGCTGGGGTGCGCTCCCCTCTTTCTACTCCCTCTCTTCCTACTCCCCCTCTTCCTACTGCTGTCCTTGACTGCTCCTCTCCGTTGTCTCCTCCTCTTCCTCCTCCTCCTCCGGCCCCGCCCGCCCACCTCTGATCTGTTCTCCCGTTTCCTTCCCTCCGTCTTTGCTCAGTTTACCCATGCCCCCTAACCCTGACTTTGCTGACCCTGATCCCGACCCTGATATTCTTTAACGTGCTCTGTTGCTCTTTCGCCTTTGTTTCTTCCTTGTTCTCTGTTTTTGTCCTTTCTCTTCCCGTCGTTGTCCATTCTTCAATGGAACGTTCGAGGTTATTACGCCAATTTCCTCGAACTCCAACTTCTGATTTCGCGGTTTTCGCCCCTTTGTGTCTGTCTCCAGGAGCCAATGCTTGGTGCTCGTCCTGGTCGTTTTCGTGGCTATTCCTTTCTCTCCCCCCCCCCCAGCCATTGCTGGGGCTTCTAATTCTTCTGCTCTCTTGATTCGTGCAGATGTTCCCTTTGTTCCTTTACTTTTTCCTTCGCCTCTCCATTGTTCTGCTGCTCGTATCTTTGTGGGGAAATGGTACACAGTTTGTTCCATTTATCTCCCCCCGAGTGTCCCGCTCTCTCTTCCTGATTTGAAACACCTCCTAGACTCCTTGCCGGAGCCTGTGCTCCTGCTGGGTGACTTCAATTGTCGTCATTCTCTTTGGGGTGACGTTCTGACGAATACCCGGGGTCGCCTCCTTGAGCCGTTTCTCCTATCTTCTTCCCTGTCTCTTCTGAATTCTGGTGAGCCCACTCATTTGGACTCTCGGACTCGCACCCTTTCTTGTCTTGATCTTTCTCTCTGCTCTTCTTCTCTTTACTTAGATTTCACGTGGCAGGTTCTTGATGACCTCCATGGAAGTGATCATTTCCCCATCCTTGTTTCCTTTTTCTCTTTTCGCCCTTCCCTCTCTTTCCCTAGGTGGCAGTTTGCTAAGGCAGACTGGACCCTATTTACCCTCAGTGCTGCTCTCTCTGACCTCTCCCTTCTGCCTCTCTCTCGCGCTCTCCTCCTTTTTCATGACACTGTCTTCAACGCTGCCCTCCGCTCTATTCCTCGCTCTTCCTCTCGGGGTCCACGGAAGTGCGTTCCCTGGTGGAATGCGGACTGTGCTCGGGCTGTCCGCTGTAAGCGTGCAGCCTGGAAGAGGCACCGCCGTAGGCAGACGACCGATTCTTTTCTTTTCTTTCGGAAAGCGAGTGCGGTGGCCCGTAGGGCCATCCGTACGGCTAAACGTGAATGTTGGGCATCTTATGTCTCAACAATTACGTCCGAAACCCCTCTGGTCCAGATCTGGAAGCGTATCCGCAAGATAGCGGGTAAGTTCGTTCCCGATGTTTCACCGGTCCTTCACCTCCATGATACTCTTGTGGCGGACCCGTTGCAGGTCGCTTCCGAACTGGGTTCCCACTTTTCTTCTGTTAGCTCTGGTCTTCATCTTCCCCAATCTTTCCTTCTTCGTAAACCTGTCCTTGAGTCTCGTCCTTTAGATTTCTGCACTCATCTTCAGCTTCCCTATAATGATCCCTTCTCTCTCTCTGAACTTCGTTCTGCTCTGGCCCTCTGCGGTTCTACGGCGGCGGTCTCCGATGGTATTCATTATGAGATGCTTCGCCATCTCCCTCCGAGCACGTCTCAGTATTTACTGAGTCTGTATAATCGGATCTGGGAGTCGTCGTCAGTCCCTGAGGACTGGCTCGATGCCGTTGTCCTCCCTGTTCGCAAACCGGGGTCTCTGGGTACTTCCCCTAAGGACTTTCGCCCTATTGCTCTCACAAGTTGTGTCTGCAAACTTTTTGAACGTATGGTTAACGTTCGTCTGATGTGGTTCCTGGAACACCATCACCTCCTCTCCCCTTCTCAATTTGGTTTCCGCAAGTGCCGCAGCACGACAGATGTCCTGGTGAACTTGGAGGTCTATATTCGTACTGCTTTTGCTGCGAAGACCTCCGTTGTTGCCGTCCTTTTTGACCTGGAAAAGGCTTACGACACCACTTGGCGTTATCATATCCTATCTCAACTTCATTCTTTTGGCCTTCGTGGTCGTCTCCCTCTCTTTCTCCGCAGCTTCCTCTCTCGTCGTTCCTTTCGGGTGCGCCTTGGTACCGCTCTCTCTCCCTCTTTTCAGCAATACGAAGGTGTGCCCCAGGGTAGTGTTCTGAGCACTGCTCTTTTTCTGGTTGCCCTCAATGGTCTTCTTTCCTCTCTTCCTTCTGGTGTCTTCTCCGCTCTCTATGTCGATGATCTTACCCTTTGTTGTCAGGGTGATGATTCGCCTCTCCTTCAACGCCGGCTTCAACTTGCAATTGATGCCGTGTCGTCTTGGGCCACTGATCATGGCTTCAAGTTCTCTACTTCTAAGACTTGTGCCATGACATTTACGCGGAAACGGGTTGTTCTTCGTCCCTCTTTGTCTCTTTATGGTCATCCCCTTGAATACAAAGATTCCGCGAAGCTTTTGGGGTTATTCCTTGACACTCGTTTGTCTTGGTCTCCCCATATCTCTTACCTCCGTGTTGAGTGCTCTAAGGCCCTTACCCTCCTTCGGGTCTTGTCCCATACTTCTTGGGGGGCAGATAGGCGCACTCTCCTTGCTTTACATTCTTCTCTCGTCCTGTCTAAGCTCGATTATGGTTGCCCTGCTTACTCGTCTGCTTCTCCTTCTACTCTTCGCCGTCTTGATGCTTTGCACCATACTGGGTTGCGCCTCAGTTCTGGTGCCTTTCGTTCGACTCCCGTCCTTAGCTTGTATGTTGACACTGGCTTCCTGTCTCTCCAGGACCGCCGTGATCGCTACTGTCTTCGCTATCTTGCGCGGTCCTTGCAACATCCTTCCTCTCGCCTCTGTAGTGCTTTAACTTTTACCCCTCCTGCGGTTCCTGTTCCTCTTCACCACCTCCCTCTTTCTGTCCGGTTATCTCGCCTGCAGGATTCTCTTTCCGTTCGTATTTCTGATGTTTCTCCTCGTGTTGTTCCTTCTTTGCCCCCGTGGAGGGTCCCTCTTCCGCGGTTTTGTACTTCCTTGACCCGTATCACTAAAGCTTTTACCCCTCCTACGGTTCTAAAACGCCTTTTCCTCGAGCACTTTTCTTCTCACTCCCGCTCCGTTTCTGTCTTCACCGATGGCTCTAAGTCAGCGGACGGTGTTGGCTACTCTGTTGTTTTTCCTGATCGCACTTCTATGTGTCGCTTGCCTCCGGAGACTAGCATCTTTACAGCGGAACTTTATGCTATTCTCTATGCTCTTCGTCTCCTACTTTCTCGTTGTCAGTCTTCCTTTGTAGTTGTTGTTGACTCTCGTAGTGCCCTCATGGCTCTCGGGTCCTTTAATCCAGTTCATCCAGTGGTTGTCGAGATCCAGCATTGGCTGTTTCTCGTTCATAGTAAATTTAAGTCGGTTGAGTTTTGTTGGGTTCCCAGCCATATTGGTGTGTCTTTAAATGAGCGTGCGGATGCTGCCGCCAAGGAAGCTGTCCGCTCTTGTCCCATCTCTCGTAAGGGCATTCCGTATTCCGACTTTTACCCGGTTATCCATTCCTCAGTCCTTACCCGTTGGCAGGCTTCTTGGTTGTCTGTTACTGGTAACAAGCTACGTACTCTTAAATGTTGCGTTTCCTCGTGGCAGTCCTCCTTCCACCGTAACCGGCGGTGGGAAACAGCTCTGGCGAGGTTGCGTATTGGCCATACTCGCTTAACCCATGGTCACTTGATGGAGCGCCGCCCTGCTCCTTATTGTCCTAGTTGCATTGTCCCTCTTACGGTCGTGCATGTCCTTCTTGAATGTCCTGACTTCCAGGACGAGCGTATGTCTTGCTTTCCGACCGCCCCTCGCGGTCACCTGTCCCTCGATAGAATTCTTGGTGACTCGGATACTTTTGATATCGTTCGCCTTATGCGTTTTTGTTCTCGTATTGGCATCCTTGGTGATATTTAGCGCCCTCTGATTATTTTGCGTATTTGATGGTGATACATAGCCTTCCCGGTTTGGTGCCTTCTTTTGATAATTACTTACTTACTTTTATTCGAATCATCATAGTAAAGTTAAACAGGCAGAATTTTCAGGAATGTTTCTACGAGCTTTGAGGGTATGCAGCCCTGAGTTTTTTGATGAAGAGATTGCTAAAGTATATGAAATTGGGAAGAGTTTACAATATCCTAAGAGGTTTTTGGATTTCTCGTTTGAACAAGCCAAGCGAACGTTTTATAATCACGTCCCTAAGGCGAAACCAGAAATTATTAACTCATTGGTGGTACCTGATGCGAGTGGACTTGAAAAATTGTCTCTGATTTTTAAGAAACTTAATATAAATTTGGTATTCACTAATAGTACGATCAAATTCAATTTAATAAAAAACTCCCCTGATACAGCAGGTTGTGTGTATTCGATTCCCTGCAATGATTGTGATTCTGTGTACCTTGGACAAACAGGAAAGTCCTTACAATTGCGGTTGTCACAACATGCTTATAGTATTAGAACTGCCCAAACGTCTAATGCATTGTATCTACATACGAGTTTATGCGATCACAATATTAACTGGAATGGGGCAAAAAGCATTATCAATTGTGGGGATTTCGTGGAACGGAATTTAATTGAGTCTGCTCTAATCAGTCAGTGTCCAAATCTTCTTAATGTTAGTACTGGAATGTACAAACTTGATCCATTTTTAAGTTATAATATTGCACAACAGTTTAAGAAAAAACTCTGATAGAGGCTTACAATGTCTCATTATAATTTTATATTCATATATTGTGTGTTCATGAGGCTTTTCTTTAATCTTTCATCCTTATTCTCTGACAGCTTAATCCTCTTTGACCATTCTAAGCTAAGCTATACCTGTTTCTGGTTAATTCTTTCCCTAGGGATGGGTTGGTCAGGTGTCGGCCTATATATCCTCCCCCTTCTCCCTTCTCCTTTACTCAGTCTGGTGTTGACAAAGGCTTTAACAAGCCGAAACGTTCACCTCATTTCATATTTCTCTGTGGATTTTTCGCATAAAATGATCAGTGTTTTGTGATCGTCAATTGCATATATATATATATATATATATATATATATATGCGAACAAGCCTGAATGGTCCCCAGGACTATATGCGAATGAAAACTCACACCCCAGAAGTGACTCGAACCCATACTCCCAGAAGCAACGCAACTGGTAACTACAGGGCGCCTTAATCCACTTGACCATCACGGCCGTCAAAAGGAAGTGATAGCCGAGGCTATCACTTCCTTTTGACGGCCGTGATGGTCAAGTGGATTAAGGCGCCCTGTAGTTACCAGTTGCGTTGCTTCTGGGAGTATGGGTTCGAGTCACTTCTGGGGTGTGAGTTTTCATTCGCATATAGTCCTGGGGACCATTCAGGCTTGTTCGCATATATATATATATATATATATATATATATATATATATATATATATATATATATATATATATATATATATATATATATATATATGTATATATATATATATATATATATGTCGTACCTAATAGCCAGAACTCACTTCTCAGCCTACTATTCAAGGCCCGATTTGCCTAATAAGCCAAGTTTTCCTGAATTAATATATTTACTATAATTTTTTTCTTATGAAATGATAAAGCTACCCTTTTCACTATGTATGAGGTCAATTTTTTTTTATTGGAGTTAAAATTAACGTAGATATATGACCGAACCTAACCAACCCTACCTAACCTAACCTAACCTATATATATAGGTAAGGTTAGGTTAGGTAGCCAAAAAAAGCTAGGTTAGGTTAGGTTAGGTAGGTTAGGTAGACGAAAAAACATTAATTCATGAAAACTTGGCTTATTAGGCAAATCGGGCCTTGAATAGTAGGCTGAGAAGTGCGTTCTGGCTATTAGGTACGACATATATATATATATATATATATATATATATATGTTGTACCTAGTAGCCAGAACGCAATTCTCAGCCTACTATGCAAGGCCCGATTTGCCTAATAAGCCAAGTTTTTATGAATTACTGTTTTTTCGACTACCTAACCTACCTAACCTAACCTAACCTAACTTTTTCAGCTACCTATCCTAACCTAACCTATAAAGATAGGTTAGGTTAGGTTTGGTAGGGTTGGTTAGGTTCGGTCATATATCTACGGTAATTATAACTCCAATAAAAAAAATTGACCTCATAAATAATGAAATGGGTAGCTTTATCATTTCATAAGAAAAAAAATAGAGAAAATATATTAATTCAGGAAAACTTGGCTTATTAGCCAAATCGGGCCTTGCATAGTAGGCTGAGAAGTGCGTTCTGGCTACTAGGTACGACATATATATATATATATATATATATATATATATATATATATATATATATATATATATATATATATATATATATATATATATATATATATATGTCGTACCTAGTAGCCAGAACGCACTTCTCAGCCTACTATGATAGGCCCGATTTGCCTAATAAGCCAAGTTTTCATGAATTAATTGTTTTACGACTACCTAACCTACCTAACCTAACCTAACCTAACTTTTTCGGCAACCTAACCTAACCTAACCTATAAAGATAGGTTAGGTGAGGTTAGGTAGGGTTGGTTAGGTTCGGTCTTATATCTACGTTAATTTTAACTCCAATTAAAAAAAAATGTCCCCAAACATAATGAAATGGGTAGCTTTATCATTTCACAAGAAAAAAATTAGAGAAAATATATTAATTAAGGAAAACTTGGCTTATTAGCCAAATCGGGCCTTGCATAGTAGGCTGAGAAGTGCGTTCTGGCTACTAGGTACGACATATATATATATATATATATATATATATATATATATATATATATATATATATATATATGTCGTACCTAGTAGCCAGAACTCACTTCTCAGCCTACTATTCAAGGCCCGATTTGCCTAATAAGCCAAGTTTTCCTGAATTAATATATTTACTATAATTTTTTTCTTATGAAATGATAAAGCAACCCTTTTCTCTATGTATGAGGTCAATTTTTTTTTATTGGAGTTAAAATTAACGTAGATATATGACCGAACCTAACCAACCCTACCTAACCTAACCTAACCTATATTTATAGGTAAGGTTAGGTTAGGTAGCCAAAAAAAGCTAGGTTAGGTTAGGTTAGGTAGGTTAGGTAGACGAAAAAACATTAATTCATGAAAACTTGGCTTATTAGGCAAATCGGGCCTTGAATAGCAGGCTGAGAAGTGCGTTCTGGCTATTAGGTACGACATATATATATATATATATATGTCGTACCTAGTAGCCAGAACGCACTTCTCAGCCTACTATGCAAGGCCCGATTTGCCTAATAAGCCAAGTTTTCATGAAATAATTGTTTTTCGACTACCTAACCTACCTAACCTAACCTAACCTAACTTTTTCGGCTACCTAACCGAACCTAACCTATAGAGATAGGTTAGGTTAGGTTAGGTAGGGTTGGATAGGTTCGGTCATATATCTACGTTAATTTTAACTAAAATAAAAAAAAATTGGCCTAATACATAATGAAATGGGTAGCTTTATCATTTCATAAGAAAAAAATTACAGAAAATTTATTAATTCAGGAAAACTTGGCTTATTAGGCAAATCAGGCCTTGCATAGTAGGCCGAGAAGTGCGTTCTGGCTACTAGGTACGACATATATATATATATATATATATATATATATATATATATATATATATATATATATATATATATATGTCGTACCTAGTAGCCAGAACGCACTTCTCAGCCTACTATGCAAGGCCCGATTTGTCTAATAAGCCAAGTTTTCATGAATTAATTGTTTTTCGACTACCTAACCTACCTAACCTAACCTAACCTAACTTTTTCGGCAACCTAACCTAACCTAACATATAAAGATAGGTTAGGTTAGGTTAGGTAGGGTTGGATAGGTTCGGTCATATATCTACGTTAATTTTAACTCCAATAAAAAAAAATTGACCTCATACATAATGAAATGGGTAGCTTTATCATTTAATAAGAAAAAAATTAGAGAAAATATATTATTTCAGGAAAACTTGGCTTATTAGGCAAATCAGGCCTTGCATAGTAGGCTGAGAAGTGCGTTCTGGCTATTAGGTACGACATATATATATATATATATATATATATATGTCGTACCTAGTAGCCAGAACTCACTTACCAGCCTACTATTCAAGGCCCGATTTGCCTAGTAAGCCAAGTTTTCCTGAATTAATATATTTACTATAATTTTTTTCTTATGAAATGATAAAGCAACCCTTTTCTCTATGTATGAAGTCAATTTTATTTTATTGGAGTTAAAATTAACGTAGATATATGACCGAACCTAACCAACCCTACCTAACCTAACCTATATTTATAGGTAAGGTTAGGTTAGGTAGCCAAAAAAAGCTAGGTTAGGTTAGGTTAGGTAGGTTAGGTAGACGAAAAAACATTAATTCATGAAAACATGGCTTATTAGGCAAATCGGGCCTTGAATAGTAGGCTGAGAAGTGCGTTCTGGCTATTAGGTACGACATATATATATATATATATATATATATATATATATATATATATATATATATATATATATATATATATATATATATATATATATATATATATATATGTCGTACCTAGTAGCCAGAACGCACTTCTCAGCCTAATATGCAGGGCCCGATTTGCCTAATAAGCCAAGTTTTCATGAATTAATGTTTTTTTGACTACCTAACCTACCTAACCTAACCTAACCTAACTTTTTCCGCTACCTAACCTAACCTAACCTATAAAGATAGGTTAGGTTAGGTTAGGTAGGGTTGGTTAGGTTTGGTCATATATCTACGTTAATTTAAACTCCAAAAAAAAAATTGACCTCATACATAATGAAATGGATAGCTTTATCATTTCATAAGAAAAAAATAAAATAAAATATATTAATTCAGGAAAACTTGGCTTATTAGGCAATTCGCGCCTTGCATAGTAGGCCGAATACGACGGTCTGGCTACTAGGTACGACATATATATATATATATATATATATATATATATATATATATATATATATATATATATATATATATATATATATATATATATGTCGTACCTAGTAGCCAGAACGCACTTCTCAGCCAACTATACAAGGCCCGATTTGCCTAATAAGCCAAGTTTTCATGAATTATTATATTTTCTCAATTTTTTTTCTTCTGAAATGATAAAGCTACCCATTTCATTAGGTATTGAGTCAATTTTTTTTTATTTGAGTTAAAATTAACATAGATATATGACCGAACCTAACCAACCCTACCTAACCTAACCTAACCTATCTTTAAAGGTTAGGTTAGGTTAGGTAGCCGAAAAAGTTAGGTTAGGTTGGGTTAGGTAGGTTAGGTAGTCGAAAAAGCATTATTTCATGAAAACTTGGCTTATTAGGCAAATCGGGCCTTGCATAGTAGGCTGAGAAGTGCATTCTGGCTACTAGGTACGACATATATATATATATATATATATATATATGTTTTACCTAGTAGCCAGAATGTTGTACTCGGCCTGCTATGCAAGGCCCGATTTGCCTAATAAGCCAAGTTTTTCTGAATTAATATATTTTCTCTAATTTTTTTCTTATGAAATGATAAAGCTACTCATTTCATTATGTATGATGTCAATTTTTTTTTTATTAGAGTTAAAATTATCGTAGATATATGACCGATCCTAACCAACCCTACCTAACCTCACCTAATCTATCTTTATAGGTTAGGTAGCCGAAAAAGTTAGGTTAGGTTAGGTTAGGTTAGGTAGTCGAAAAACAATTAATTCATGAAAACTTGGCTTATTTGACAAATCGGGCCTTGCATAGTAGGCTGAGAAGTGCGTTCTATTATTGATAGATAATGAGATTAGCACAGTGGGGGGAATACCTTTATACTCCTTGAGTAGATTGACGTGGCACAACTGGGTCCTCCGCCGCCTATCTGGTGTCTCAAGAACGTAGTTGTGGTTGTTTCTGCACTCCTTGATGCGGTAAGGTCCTGAAAACTTATTTTGCAATGTAGAACCTGGGATAGGAAAATATGCAAATACGAAGTCTCCTGGTTTAAATTTCCTGATTTTGCTGCGTTGGTCAAAATGAGTCCTCATCCTCTCTTAAGCTTTCAATAGATTGTCATTAGCAAATTTACGTACTCTCTCTAGAATGTGCTTTAAGTTTTGGAGAAACTGGGGCACATTCTGAGGGTCACTGAAGGTGGCATTACATAGAGAGTCTTTAAAAGCTTTAAGAGGAGTACGGCACTTACGTCCGTAGAGCATCTCATAAGGAGATACTCCTAGAAACTCATTTGGGAGACTTCTGAAAATGCACATGATGATGTCAAGTTGTTTATCCCAGTCTTTTATGGTTTCATTGCAAAATTTCTTTAGGAGTGATTTAATCGTTTGGTGACTACGTTCAAGAGAACCCTGTGAAGCTGGATGATAGGGGCTGGACAATACCTGAGTGATGTTGAACTCTTCCAGCGTCTTCTTGAAGAGATCACTGGTGAAGTTGGTGCCACAGTCACTTTGAACCTCCCGTGGAAATCCGTATTTGGTAAAGATCTTCAATAGTTGTTTTACCACCGTAGCAGCCGTAATATTCTTTACAGGAACTGCTATGGGGAATCTGGTGGTTGGACACAGGATGGTTAGTATATAAGCGTTGCCAGAACTGGTCCGGGGTAAAGGACCAACACAGTCTATGACGAGTCTGTGGGAAGATTCCGCAGACACTTGGATGGGAATCAATGGAGCCTTGGGAATCGGGATGTTAGGTTTCCCTGTCATCTGACATATATGACACTGTTGCACGTAACGTTTGACGTCTTTAACCATACCTGGCCAGCAGTAGTCTTGTCTGATTCCGTGGTAGGTTTTGTTAAAACCATAGTGAGAAAGTGCTCCGTGGGCCAGGTGTAGAATATCGGGCCGTAGGCTAGTGGGAACCACTAGTTGTTCGACATTTGCCTAATCGTCATCCTCCGTCAGCTTACTGAGTCTGTACCTGCGGTAGAGCAACTGATTCTCTAGGAAGAACCCAGGGATACTGTCAGGTTGAGTCTCAGCCTGGAAGAATAATGGTGTTAATGAAGGATCCTCCCTCTGTAACTTACGGAACTCCAACATAGTAAGATTCGGTGGTAGATTCTGAGGGACTTGAGGGACAGCGTCCCTCCGAATCTATACTGTTGGCAGAGACAGTTCCAGGATACAGGTGTTTGCTGAAGAGAGAAAGATCATTAACAGGAACACCAACATTCATCACAGGCTTACCGGACTTAGGAGGAGTCGGTTTGGGTTTAGGAGTCTCACTATTGCCTTTGTATTGAGCTTTTCCACATTTATCCATGGTATGTCCATAGAGCTTGCAATACTTACAATACAATTGAGAGCTCGCCTGATCGGTACTCACTTTATCATAACTATACCAAGACTTCTTACTGGAAGGTGGGTCTGGTCTTAGCCGGTGTATGAGGCTGTAGGTGTCAGCCGACTTTGCACATTTGATGTAGTCGGTTTTTTCTTTGTCTGCTAAATATAAACGGATGGAAGAGGGAGCACGTCTAAAGAATTCCTCAACTAGCATGAGCTTGACGAGTTCTGAAAATGTAGAGACATGTGCTGCTTCCAGCCATTTCATGAAATATCTTTTCTTTGTATTGGCAAATTCTAAAAAGGTGGTGGTACTTGCCTTTAGATAATCACGGAATTTTCGTCTGTAGCTTTCGGTGGAGAGAAGGTAGGCGTCCAAAATTGGTTGCTTCAGGGTCTGGTAGTCATTCTCAGACGCTAAGGTACTGAGAGTAACTGCAGCTCTACCTGTGAGATGCACTCTGAGAAAGGTAGACCATTGATCTGCAGGCCAGCTAAGTTTTTACGCTAGGGGCTCAAAAGTGTTGAAAAACACGTCTATCTCTGTCTCAACGAATGATGGCATTAACTTACTTGCATGGGAGACATTGAAACCCACGGGAAGGCTAGCGGTAGCTTGTTGGCGCTGAGTGTGGTGTATAGCTTCCAAGGTGAGTTCTTGTCGACGATATGCTAGAACACTCTCAGCTTGCTGTTTATCGTGCTCACGTTGCATCGCCAGGTGACGTTTTTTTGCTTCAAGCTGTTCTGTCTGCCGCTCACGCTGTAGGGCAGCTTCACGTTCCTGTTTTTGTTTCTTTAGGGCCTTCTCGCGTTCTTTTAGGGGCCACCTCGCATTCTTGTTCTTCCTTCCTTCCTTAGGGCAGCCTCACGTTCCTTTCGTTGTAGAGCTTCTTTCGCCAGGACCGCCTCGCGTTCTTGTTCTTCTTTCCTTAGGGCAGTCTCACGTTCCCTTATCTGGAGAGCTTCTTTTTGTTGTTCCCGCTCGATTTTCGTTAGTTCGAGCTTTAGCTTCATAGCTGCCAGAGCATGTTTATCTGCAATAGAATAGTTTTTGTGAACATCAGATTCTATGATTCCTTCGTCTAAGAGGTAATCCAAGATAAGGTTATGCAAGTAATTTTTGTTGGCTCCATGGGGAACATCTAGGTGATACTCGTGTGCAAGAGTTTGTAAATCGGTCCTCTTGGCACGACTTAAGTTCCCTACTTCACTTGCTGGATCGTTACGAAATGCTTGGAGACGAAACATGTTGAAAATAGCAATTAAATGTACAACGAATATACTGGTGATAATGTAAGTGTCAGTAACAGGTTGACGTGGCAACTGGTAACTATCCTGTGGTAATTTAATCGTTAACAATTAACGTTAATATTAGATGGTAAATGATTAGTCAATCAAAATCGCAGGAAATCTTGTACCCAGAACTCAATATAAGAGAATATGGGCAAGAAAACTCCTACTAAATAAATGAAACCGATAGTTTCTAAAACAAATGAAACATTTAATTGTTTCAAAAGTGAAAGGTAGTCCAAGAATGTAGGGATACCTTGGAGAGTCTCTATAGGACAGAGGCAAGGGTTTTCCTACTTTAATTATATGATACTTACAGAATTAGCGTTCCTTGTGCTCTGAAAAAAGAAAGCTAATTCCCTACCTGAGTAAATATCATCATCTCTGACCGACGTATAGGGGTGTGAGTGTCAACTGGTGACGAGAACTGCTGTTGAGGTCCCAACTCAACAGCCTAGTCCGTGCTAGAGGAACTATGGCCCTTTGTATCCTCCTTTGGTCGGATTGCAGAAGATAGGGTGCTTTGGCCCGACGACAAAACAAAGTACCAGGGTACCAAAAATGATGATCTGCCGTAATTTGAGAAATATCTAAGGGACAAAAAAGGTGGAATACACGAGTAATAACACTGAGGGAGGGATGACCTATTAAGAGAACGACTGAGGCCTCCAGTCACCACGTAATCCACAGTTATCCAACACTCACAATATGCTACCCTCGGAATGCACAAAATACACAGCACCATATTAATATTAAAAGTAATGAAAATATTGAAAAGCAACTTTATCAAAGCCAAGTACACTTACCACAAATTGATGTTCTAGTACTAGTACCTGAGTGAGGCATCCCGGACAGGCCCCCATTAATTGTGATGGAAAAAAGAAGTGTAGGTGTTCTGCAGTCCTCCCAATGGCTGGTGTCAATGTCTATCACAATTAAGAAAAAAAAATGACTGCGTAGCTGTTGTGTCCTGTGGCAAAGTAAGGCCAAACAAGCAAAACAAATAGTATGAACAATGAAACTTTAATTAAGGTTAAAAACAAATTATAAATAAGAATTCCTTGGCTATGTGCAGTGCAAACTCACAAGATTCCAAAAATAACATAAAACAATATAATGGTGACGTACTCTAAAATGAATAAAGACAAAATGAATGTAACAGGCACTGAGAATAAAGTACTGGCTGAGAACATCCACTAATGGACAAAGCGTATATCAGATGATTGTTTCAGCTTGAGAGCACAGAATATTCTAACTCCAATGGCTGGTGCAGACCCAGACATCGGCTAGGTAGATGGCGCTGAGATGCAGAAGTGCAGTGGTGCAGACGTCGACTCACCAATCAGAAGCAGGCAGGCTGAAAATGCTAGTTTGGTGATCGGCGACGAGGGAGGGGGGAGGTGGAGAGCGAGTGGAATACGTTTTGCGCCTGGCAAAACGTATTGACCAAATATGTACTACACATGCTTGTAGTATCTAGATGTTGTAGATGCACTGAAGTAACATGACGATAGGAAAGAGCAGGCCAAATCTCTCTTGAAGGAGATTATCGTAACAAAATATATATATATATATATATATATATATATATATATATATATATATATATATATATATATATATATATATATATATATATATATATATAGACATATGTCGTACCTAGTAGCCAGAACGCACTTCTCAGCCTACAATGCAAGGCCCGATTTGCCTAATAAGCCAAGTTTTAATGAATTAATTGTTTTTAGACTACCTAACCTACTTAACCTAACCTAACCTAACTTTTTCGGCTACCTAACTTAACCTAACCTATAGAGATAGGTTACGTTTGTTTAGGTAAGGTTGGTTAGGTTCGGTCATATATCTACGTTAATTTTAACTCCAATAAAAAAAATTGGCCTCATACATAATGAAGTGGGTAGCTTTATCATTTCATAAGAAAAAAATTAGTGAAAATATATTATTTCAGGAAAACCTGGCTTATTAGGCAAATCGGGACTTGCATAGTAGACTGAGATGTGCGTTCTGGCTACTAGGTACAACATATATATATATATATATATATATATATATATATATATATATATATATATATATATATATATATATATATATATATATATATATATATATATATATATATTAGTATATTTTGGTAGCAGTCTTTCCTGTAGACATATATTACTAAATATGACCGAAAAAGTAAGATTAATAATTCTAACACGAATTTTCTCAATCTTTCGTACATTACGCTTCACTGTTGGAGGTAAATAAAAAATCACTTCTCCAAAATTCATTTTTATTTCTAGTTTGACGATACACGGGCGCGTTTCGTAAAACTTATTACATTTTCAAAGACTTCACAAATACACAACTGATTAGAACTTGCGTTTCTCTGATTTTATATCTACATTTGAGTGAGGTGGGAAGGGTGATGTGGCATTAACACAAGACAGAACAATAGGGGATATTAATAGGGTATTAAAAGTATCAACACAAGACAGAACAGAAACAATGGGTATTGAATAGAAGTGTTTGTAGAAAGCCTATTGGTCCATATTTCTTGATGCTTCTATATTGGAGTTCTATGGGTTCTCCCCTAGGTGTCCTGTTTGCAAACTTCTACATGGGTACCATCGAGCAAAAAGTCTTAGTCGACATGAACTTGAAACCGGCCATATACTGCAGGTATGTTGACGACATTTTTACACAGGTACCTGATGTCAGACATCTGCAGGAGCTGAAGGAGGCATTTGAGCAGAGTTCCGTGCTGCGTTTCACTTACGAGACGGAAAAGGATGGGAAGCTGCCTTTTCTAGATGTAACAGTCATGGAAAAGGGCGGAGGTTTCCACACTGCAGTCTACACTAAGGAAACAAACATAGGAATGTGCCTAAATGCCAACAGCGACTGCCCTGACAGGTACAAGAGGAGTGTTGTTAACGCATACGTCGACCGTGCTCTCAGCCACAGCTCAGAATGGAAGCAAGTCGACGAAGAACTCTGTAGGGTAAGGCAGGTCCTAGTCAATAACGGCTTCTCCAATGGTTTCATCGAAGACATCATAAGAAGGAAAGTGAAAAGCCATGCAACCTCCGAAGAGACAACTAACACAACACCTATACCCCCTATTAGACTATTTTACAGGAACTTCTTTTCCACAGCTCATAAAACGGAGGAAAGGGTCCTGAAAGATATTGTTAATAGAAACGTTATCCCTACAGACAAAAATCAGAGGATACAACTGACGATTTACTATAAAACCAGAAAAACGGCCAGCCTACTCATTAGAAACTCTCCAGACACAAAACAGAACGCTTTAAAAGAGACTAACGTCGTCTATGCCTTCAAATGCCCACTTGGGGACTGTAAGCTCCAAAAAAACCAGTATATAGGCAAGACAACAACATCTCTTTCTAGGCGTTTAACGATGCATAAGCAACAGGGCTCTATTAAGGAACATATAATCTCTTCCCATAACCAAACCATCGCCAGAGAAATCCTAGTAAACAACACAGAAATCATCGATAGATACAGCGATAGCAGGCGGCTTGACGTTTGCGAGGCACTACACATCAAGAAGTCAACACCAGCAATCAACAGCCAATTATTGCACAACTATATTCTACCCACCTCAAGACTCCGCTCCAATATAGAAGCATCAAGAAATATGGACCAATAGGCTTTCTACAAACACTTCTATTCAATACCCATTGTTTCTGTTCTGTCTTGTGTTGATACTTTTAATACCCTATTAATATCCCCTATTGTTCTGTCTTGTGTTAATGCCACATCACCCTTCCCACCTCACTCAAATGTAGATATAAAATCAGAGAAACGCAAGTTCTAATCAGTTGTGTATTTGTGAAGTCTTTGAAAATGTAATAAGTTTTACGAAACGCGCCCGTGTCACGTCAGACTAGAAATAAAAATGAATTTTGGAGAAGTGATTTTTTATTTACCTCCAACAGTGAAGCGTAATGTACGAAAGATTGAGAAAATTCGTGTTAGAATTATTAATCTTACTTTTTCGGTCATATTTAATAATATATATATATATATATATATATATATATATATATATATATATATATATATATATATATATATATATATATATATATATATATGTCGTACCTAGTAGCCAGAATGCACTTCTCAGCCTACTATGCAAGGCCCGATTTGCCTAATAAGCCAAGTTTTACTGAATTATTATATTTTCTCTAATTTCTTTCTTATGAAATGATAAAGCTACCCATTTCATTATGTATGAGGTCAATTTTTTTTTATTGGAGTTAAAATTAACGTAGATATATGACCGAACCTAACCAACCCTACCTAACCTAACCTAACCTATCTTTATAGGTTAGGTTCGGTTAGGTAGCCGAAAAAGGTAGGTTAGGTTAGGTAGGTTAGGTAGTCGAAAAAACATTAATTCATGAAAACTTGGCTTATTAAGCAAATCGGGCCTTGCATATTAGGCTGAGAAGTGCGTTCTGGCTACTAGGTACGACATATATATATATATATATATATATATATATATATATATATATATATATATATATATATATATATATATATATATATATATTAGTATATTTTGGTAGCAGTCTTTCCTGTAGACATATATTATTAAATATGACCGAAAAAGTAAGATTAATAATTCTAACACGAATTTTCTCAATCTTTCGTACATTTCTTTTCACTGTTGGCGGTAATTCAAAAATCAATTCTCCAAAATTCATTTTTATTTCTAGTCTGACGCGACACTTGAGCGCGTTTCGTAAAACTTATTACATTTTCAAAGACTTTAGTTTACCCATACACAACTGAATAGAACTTACACATCTCCGATTTGTTTATATCTTCGTTTGAGTGAGGTGGATGGGGTGAGGTGGTATTAATAAGGTATTAATTTCACCAACACAAGACAGAACACGAAACAATGGGTATTGAATGGAAGTGATTGTAGAAAGCCTATTGGTCCATATTTCTTGATGCTTCTATATTGGAGCGGAGTCTTGAGGTGGGTAGAATATAGTTGTGCATTAATTGGCTGTTGATTGCTGGTGTTGACTTTTTGATGTGTAGTGCCTCGCAAACGTCAAGCCGTCTGCTATCGCTGTATCTATCGATAATTTCTGTGTTGTTTACTAGGATTTCTTTGGCGATGGTTTGGTTGTGGGAAGAGATTATATGTTCCTTAATGGAGCTCTGTTGCTTATGCATCGTTAAACGCCTAGAAAGAGATGTTGTTGTCTTGCCTATATACTGGGTTTTTTGGAGCTTACAATCCCCAAGAGGGCATTTGAAGGCATAGACGACGTTGGTGTCATTTAAAGCGTTCTGCTTTGTGTCTGGAGAGTTTCTCATGAGTAGGCTGGCCGTTTTTCTGGTTTTATAGTAAATCGTCAGTTGTATCCTCTGATTTTTGTCTCTAGGGATAACGTTTCTATTAAAATATCTTTCAGGACCCTTTCCTCCGTTTTATGAGCTGTGGAAAAGAAGTTCCTGTAAAATAGTCTAATAGGGGGTATAGGTGTTGTGTTAGTTGTCTCTTCAGAGGTTGCATGGCGTTTCACTTTCCTTCTTATGATGTCTTCGACGAAACCATTGGAGAAGCCGTTGTTGACTAGGACCTGCCTTACCCTACAGAGTTCTTCGTCGACTTGCTTCCATTCTGATCTGTGGCTGAGAGCACGGTCGACATATGCGTTAACAACACTCCTCTTGTACCTGTCTGGGCAGTCGCTGTTGGCATTTAGGCACATTCCTATGTTCGTTTCCTTAGTGTAGACTGCAGTGTGGAAACCTCCGCTCTTTTCCATGACTATTACATCTAGAAAGGGCAGCTTCCCATCCTTTTCCATCTCGTAAGTGAAACGCAGCACGGAACTCTGCTCAAACGCCTCCTTCAGCTCCTGCAGATGTCTGACATCAGGTACCTGTGTAAAAATTTCGTCAACATACCTGCAGTATATGGCCGGTTTCAAGTTCATGTCGACTAAGACTTTTTGCTCGATGGTACCCATGTAGAAGTTTGCAAACAGGACACCTAGGGGAGAACCCATGGCGACCCCATCTACTTGCTTATACATGTGCCCATCCGGGCTCAAGAAGGGTGCCTCTTTAGTACAAGCTTGGAGTAGTTTCCTCAGAATACTTTCTGGCATGTCAAGAGGAGTACAGGCTGGATCACGATACACTCTGTCGGCTATCATTCCGATTGTCTCGTCCACAGGTACGTTGGTAAACAGCGATTCTACGTCCAACGAGGCTCTTATCCCTGTGGCCCGTGCGCCCCGCAGTAAGTCCACAAATTCCTTTGGAGACTTCAGGCTGAAGGCGCAAGGAACATAAGGAGTCAGCAGGCCGTTGAGTCGCTTCGCCAGTCTGTACGTGGGTGTGGGTATCTGGCTAATGATTGGCCGAAGTGGGTTTCCAGGCTTGTGCGTCTTGACATTTCCATACGCATATCCAGGTTTATATTCCCCAATGATCTTTGGCAGGTGGAGTCCGGATTTCTTGGCGTTCACAGTTTCAATCAGTTTGTTGACCTTTGCTTTCAATTCGGCTGTAGTGTCCTTCGTTACCCTTTGGAATTTAGTTTGGTCAGAGAGTTCATTTTCATTTTCATTTTCGCCAGATATTCGTTTTTTTTTAAGAATGACATATATTGGCGACTTGTCACCTCTCCTGACAACTATCTCCTTGTTCTCACGAAGGCTTTTAGCTGCCGCTTTGAGCTCGGGGGACAGTATGGTGCTTCTGTAATTGCCTCGATTCTTTCCTCCTTCCGCAATAAGTTCTGCTTGTAAGGTATCTTTGGTAGTGACCTTGTTTTGTGTCTCGAGGTCGAATATGTCGTCCAACAGAATTTCCAACTCCACTTTCCGGGCCATCTCACTCGGTCTGGACATAACGTGTCAGTTTATTCCTAGATTTAGGAGAGTGACTTGGTCCTCAGTGAGGTTAATTCCTGCAAGGTTCAGGAAGCCATCTCTTGGTCGTGGAATTGCCATAGGTCCTCCATATAACGTTGTTAGTTTCTTGATAATCCTTGTTTCAGTGCTGAGGTGATGTCGGTCTGTGAGGATGTCGAGGTGTTGTTCAATGCGGGTACGGATACTTTCGTCGATGTTGCTATTTCTCCACTCGTTTGTAGCATGAAGTAGTTGCGTTTTGTTGTCTTTGATTTCATTCTCTGCCTTGTATATCTGATCACGAATCAGATCCTGGCGATATTTTATCGTGAAGGCTTGATTCCTTGCTGCTGGGTCGTGCGTTTTAATATTAGTATATTTTGGTAGCAGTCTTTCCTGTAGACATATATTATTAAATATGACCGAAAAAGTAAGATTAATAATTCTAACACGAATTTTCTCAATCTTTCATACATTTCTTTTCACTGTTGGTGGTAATTCAAAAATCAATTCTCCAAAATTCATTTTTATTTCTAGTCTGACGCGACACTTGAGCACGTTTCGTAAAACTTATCACATTTTCAAAGACTTTAGTTTACACATACACAACTGAATAGAACTTACACATCTCTGATTTGTTTATATCTACGTTTGAGTGAGGTGGTATTAATAAGGTATTAATTTCATCAACACAAGACAGAACACGAAACAATGGGTATTGAATGGAAGTGATTGTAGAAAGCCTATTGGTCCATATTTCTTGATGCTTCTATATTGGAGCGGAGTCTTGACGTGGGTAGAATATAGTTGTGCGTTAATTGGCTGTTGATTGCTGGTGTTGACTTTTTGATGTGTAGTGCCTCGCAAACGTCAAGCCGTCTGCTATCGCTGTATTTATCGATGATTTCTGTGTTGTTTACTATGATTTCTCTGGCGATGGTTTGGTTGTGGGAAGAGATTATATGTTCCTTAATGGAGCCCTGTTGCTTATGCATCGTTAAACGCCTAGAAAGAGATGTTGTTGTCTTGCCTATATACTGGGTTTTTTGGAGCTTACAATCCCCAAGAGGGCATTTGAAGGCATAGACGACGTTGGTCTCTTTTAAAGCGTTCTGCTTTGTGTCTGGAGAGTTTCACATGAGTAGGCTGGCCGTTTTTCTGGTTTTATAGTAAATCGTCAGTTGTATCCTCTGATTTTTGTCTGTAGGGATAACGTTTCTATTAACAATATCTTTCAGGACCCTTTCCTCTGTTTTATGAGCTGTGGAAAAGAAGTTCCTGTAAAATAGTCTAATAGGGGGTATAGGTGTTGTGTTAGTTGTCTCTTCAGAGGTTGCATGGCGTTTCACTTTCCTTCTTATGATGTCTTCGACGAAACCATTGGAGAAGCCGTTGTTGACTAGGACCTGCCTTACCCTACAGAGTTCTTCGTCGACTTGCTTCCATTCTGAGCTATGGCTGAGAGCACGGTCGACATATGCGTTAACAACACTTCTCTTGTACCTGTCTGAGCAGTCGCTGTTGGCATTTAGGCACATTCCTATGTTCGTTTCCTTAGTGTAGACTGCAGTGTGGAAACCTCCGCTCTTTGACGACATTTTTACACAGGTACCTGATGTCAGACATCTGCAGGAGCTGAAGGAGGCGTTTGAGCAGAGTTCCGTGCTGCATTTCACTTACGAGATGGAAAAGGATGGGAAGCTGCCCTTTCTTGATGTAACAGTCATGGAAAAGAGCGGAGGTTTCCACACTGCAGTCTACACTAAGGAATCGAACATAGGAATGTGCCTAAATGCCAACAGCGACTGCCCAGACGGGTACAAGAGGAGTGTTGTTAACGCATATGTCGACCGTGCTCTCAGCCACAGCTCAGAATGGAAGCAAGTCGACAAAGAACTCTGTAGGGTAAGGCATTTCCTAGTCAACAACGGCTTCTCCAATGGTTTCGTCGAAGACATCATAAGAAGGAAAGTGAAACGCCATGCAACCTCTGAAGAGACAGCTAACACAACACCTATACCCCCTATTAGACTATTTTACAGGAACTTCTTTTCCACAGCTCATAAAACGGAGGAAAGGGTCCTGAAAGATATTGTTTATAGAAACGTTATCCCTACAGACAAAAATCAGAGGATACAACTGACGATTTACTATAAAACCAGAAAAACGGCCAGCCTACTCATGAGAAACTCTCCAGACACAAAGCAGAACGCTTTAAAAGAGACCAACGTCGTCTATGCCTTCAAATGCCCTCTTGGGGATTGTAAGCTCCAAAAAACCCAGTATATAGGCAAGACAACAACATCTCTTTCTAGGCGTTTAACGATGCATAAGCAACAGGGCTCCATTAAGGAACATATAATCTCTTCCCACAACCAAACCATCGCCAGAGAAATCATAGTAAACAACACAGAAATCATCGATAGATACAGCGATAGCAGACGGCTTGACGTTTGCGAGGCACTACACATCAAAAAGTCAACACCAGCAATCAACAGCCAATTAATGCACAACTATATTCTACCCACCTCAAGACTCCGCTCCAATATAGAAGCATCAAGAAATATGGACCAATAGGCTTTCTACAATCACTTCCATTCAATACCCATTGTTTCGTGTTCTGTCTTGTGTTGGTGAAATTAATACCTTATTAATACCACGTCACCCCATCCACCTCACTCAAACGTAGATATAAACAAATCGGAGATGTGTAAGTTCTATTCAGTTGTGTATGTGTAAACTAAAGTCTTTGAAAATGTAATAAGTTTTACGAAACGCGCTCAAGTGTCGCGTCAGACTAGAAATAAAAATGAATTTTGGAGAATTGATTTTTGAGTTACCACCAACAGTGAAAAGAAATGTACGAAAGATTGATAAAATTCGTGTTAGAATTATTAATCTTACTTTTTCGGTCATATTTAATATATATATATATATATATATATATATATATATATATATATATATATATATATATATATATATATATATATATATATATATATATATATGTCGTACCTAATAGCCAGAACGCACTTCTCAGCCTACTATGCAAGGCCTGATTTGCCTAATAAGCCAAGTTTTTTAGTATTAAGTTATTTTCTCTAATTTTTTTCTTATGAAATGATAAAGCTACCCATTTCATTATGTATGAGGTCAATTTTTTTTTATTTTAGTTAAAATTAACGTAGATATATGACCGAACCTAACCAACCCTACCTATCCTAACCTAACCTATCTTTATAGGTTAGGTTAGGTTAGGTAGCCGAAAAAGTTAGGTTAGGTTAGGTTAGGTAGCCGAAAAAGTTAGGTTAGGTTAGGTTAGGTAGGTTAGGTACTTGAAAAACAATTAATTCATGAAAACTTGGCTTATTAGGGAAATCGGGCCTTGCATAGTAGGCTGAGAAGTGCGTTCTGGCTACTAGGTACGACATTATATATGTATATATATATATATATATATATATATATATATATATATATATATATATATATATATATATATATATATATATATATATATATATATATATATGCGAACAAGCCTGAATGGTCCCCAGGACATTATGCAACTGAAAACTCACACCCCAGAAGTGACTCGAACCCATACTCCCAGAAGCAACACAACTGGTATGTACAAGACGCCTTAATCCACTTGACCATCACGACCGGACAAAATGAGGTGATAGCCGAGGCTATTTGAACCACCCCACCGCCGGCACTCGGATAGTAATCTTGGGCATAGCATTTTACCAAATCACCTCATTCTTTGGGGCACACGTGAGGAACACAAATGCGAACAAGCCTGAATGGTCCCCAGGACATTATGCAACTGAAAACTCACACCCCAGAAGTGACTCGAACCCATACTCCCAGAAGCAACACAACTGGTATGTACAAGACGCCTTAATCCACTTGACCATCACGACCGGACAAAATGAGGTGATAGCCGAGGCTATTTGAACCACCCCACCGCCGGCACTCGGATAGTAATCTTGGGCATAGCATTTTACCAAATCACCTCATTCTTTGGGGCACACGTGAGGAACACAAATGCGAACAAGCCTGAATGGTCCCCAGGACATTATGCAACTGAAAACTCACACCCCAGAAGTGACTCGAACCCATACTCCCAGAAGCAACACAACTGGTATGTACAAGACGCCTTAATCCACTTGACCATCACGACCGGACAAAATGAGGTGATAGCCGAGGCTATTTGAACCACCCCACCGCCGGCACTCGGATAGTAATCTTGGGCATAGCATTTTACCAAATCACCTCATTCTTTGGGGCACACGTGAGGAACACAAATGCGAACAAGCCTGAATGGTCCCTAGGACATTATGCAACTGAAAACTCACACCCCAGAAGTGACTCGAACCCATACTCCCAGAAGCAACACAACTGGTATGTACAAGACGCCTTAATCCACTTGACCATCACGACCGGACAAAATGAGGTGATAGCCGAGGCTATTTGAACCACCCCACCGCCGGCACTCGGATAGTAATCTTGGGCATAGCATTTTACCAAATCACCTCATTCTTTGGGGCACACGTGAGGAACGCATTTGTGTTCCTCACGTGTGCCCCAAAGAATGAGGTGATTTGGTAAAATGCTATGCCCAAGATTACTATCCGAGTGCCGGCGGTGGGGTGGTTCAAATAGCCTCGGCTATCACCTCATTTTGTCCGGTCGTGATGGTCAAGTGGATTAAGGCGTCTTGTACATACCAGTTGTGTTGCTTCTGGGAGTATGGGTTCGAGTCACTTCTGGGGTGTGAGTTTTCAGTTGCATAATGTCCTGGGGACCATTCAGGCTTGTTCGCATTTGTGTTCCTCACGTGTGCCCCAAAGAATGAGGTGATTTGGTAAAATGCTATGCCCAAGATTACTATCCGAGTGCCGGCGGTGGGGTGGTTCAAATAGCCTCGGCTATCACCTCATTTTGTCCGGTCGTGATGGTCAAGTGGATTAAGGCGTCTTGTACATACCAGTTGTGTTGCTTCTGGGAGTATGGGTTCGAGTCACTTCTGGGGTGTGAGTTTTCAGTTGCATAATGTCCTGGGGACCATTCAGGCTTGTTCGCATTTGTGTTCCTCACGTGTGCCCCAAAGAATGAGGTGATTTGGTAAAATGCTATGCCCAAGATTACTATCCGAGTGCCGGCGGTGGGGTGGTTCAAATAGCCTCGGCTATCACCTCATTTTGTCCGGTCGTGATGGTCAAGTGGATTAAGGCGTCTTGTACATACCAGTTGTGTTGCTTCTGGGAGTATGGGTTCGAGTCACTTCTGGGGTGTGAGTTTTCAGTTATATATATATATATATATATATATATATATATATATATATATATATATATATATATATATATATATATATGTAAATATATTTATATATATATATATTGTGACGGTAAAGCGTTGGTGTTCGGCTGTTTCAAAAGCTGGGGGCAGGGCCTCGTCACATCACAAAAGAGAAAAGAGAAAAGTTTGTCCTTTCGTCTGTGGTAAGGTAATGGGAAGACACACAAAACACAAGGATATAAACAATGAAATTTTAATTACTCTAGAAAATAAGACATGAATAAAGGCAATCTCATAAAATATGCAGGACAAGTCAACAAACAAAATAACATGAATAATCACTGGCAAATGAAAAGTTACGCTAAGACAAGTAAGTTACAGTGATAGCAAAATAAAATATGAGTGCTGGAATACTGGCTTCAAGCTGCCACCTCCCTTAGTACACGAAAGCCAAGGCTTAGTCTACCAGAGAGAGATGTCAACTTCATGGAGCACAAAGATATTCTGACGAGACTGGCACACTGCAGCCCAGACGTCGATTTGTGGTGGTGGCGGAGGGCAGGTGCGACGAGACACCAGCCAATCAGCAACAGGCAGGCCGAGGATAAGTAGTTTGCTGGTTACGGCGGTGGCCAGGTGTGTGCAGGGTACGATTTGCTCTCTGGGCAAAACGTTTGGCGATACTTGGTGAACGTATCTTCTATATAGTATCTTGTATTCTGACGTAATTATGTAGGGAAGAGCAGGTTCAATCTCTCTTGAAAGAGATTATCGTCACAACTCTCCCCCGAAGCCTGCGGTTCTTGAAGAAGTTACGTCTCCATGTGATGGAGTAATAGTTGGAGTTGCTTCTACTTCATAGACTCTGGAGAGGGCGTCGGCTATAATGTTGTCAGAACCCTTGATATAGCGGATCTCCAGGTTGAAATATTGCAGGTATAAAGCCCATCGTAGAAGACGCTGGTTATTGAATTGGGCTTGATGTAAGAAGCGGAGAGGATTGTGGTCTGAGAAGATCATGGTAGACCTGGCACCTTGTAGGTATGGAGCAAAGTGCTGGAGATTCAGGACGATGGAGAGTAGCTCCTTTTCAATAGTGCTGTAGTTCCTCTGGTGGGGTTTCAACTTGTAGCTGTAGTAGCTGACAGGTAGAACCTCCTCGCCTCGTTGCTGCATTAGGACACCACCGATGCCGGTACCACTGGCGTCGACATGAAGGACGAAAGGCTTGGTGATATCTGGCGAGGCGAGAATGGGATTAGAACAGAGGAGGAATTTGAGTTGTTTGAAAGCAACGGTTTGCTGCATGGTCCAATTATACCGTTGCTTGGGACTGGTTAAAATGATTAATGGTGTGGCGACTGTACTAAAATTTCTCACAAACCTTCGGTAGTAGGAGGCAAGACCAAGGAAGCGCAGGAGCTGCTTCCTGGTGGTAGGCTGTGGATAATGCTGGATGGCTTGAGTGTGTGTGTGTCTAACGGAGCTAGGCTGCCACTCCCAATTACATGACCCAGATAACGCACTTTACCTTTGGCGAAGGTGGACTTGCACAGGTTGATGGTGAGGCCGGCTGTCAGGAGCTTGGCGAACAGTCGTTGCAGCTGGAGCAGATGTTCGCTCCAGGTGTTGGATGCTACGACGATATCATCCAAATAGGCATAGGTGTTATCCAAGCCCTGGATGACGCGGTTGACAGCTCTCTGAAAGGTGGCCGGGGCATTACATAGTCCGAAAGGAAGGCGTTCATATCTGAAAAGTCCAAAGGGAGTGATAAAGGCAGATATTTCTTTGGCTCGCTCTGTTAGATACACTTGGTAATACCCCTTAAGCAAGTCTACTTGGGACAAGTACTGGGCATTACCAATGGCGTCAAGAATGTCATCTATCCTTGGCAAGGGGTATGCATCCTTGACAGTCACATTATTTAACTTACGGTAATCCGTGCACAGTCTCACCTTACCTTGGGGTTTTGGCACCAAGATACAGGGTGAGGCCCAGGGGGACTCACAAGGTGTAGCCAGTCCATGATCCAAGAGGTACTGCACCTCAGCACGCATGACTTCCTTCTTGCTAGGGCTGATTCGGTAGAAGGGTTGATGAATCGGCCGGGTGTCAGGGAGCAGTTGGATGTCGTGCTGGGTAACATTACACTCTTGGGGATCATCTCTGAACAACTCCTGATGTTCTTTGAAGATCTTGACGAGAGGTGCACTATGATTGTCCTGAAAATAGTTGGGAAGATCAGTTAGGATTTCCGAATTAGAAAGCGCTGACTCCTTGTCAGTGCTTTCGGGAGGAGAAGCAAGGAAGGTCTCACTGTGGATGTATGGCTCTTTAAATGAAGAGTAATTAATCATGACAGTGGGAGGAGTACCGTTATATAGCTTCAGGAGGTTGACGTGGCACAACTGGGTCTTCCGCCGCCTATCTGGAGTCTCTAGAACGTAGTTATGGTTGTTTCTGCACTCCTTGATGCGGTAGGGTCCTGAAAACCTGTTTTGTAAAGGAGAACCTGGGATAGGGAAATAAGCAAGTACGAAGTCTCCCGGTTTAAATTTCCTTACTTTGCTGGTCTGGTCGTAATGAGTCTTCATCCTCTTCTGTGCTTTCAATAGATTATCTTGGGCAAAACTGTGGACCCTCTCTAGAATGTGTTGTAGGTTTTGAAGAAACTGGGGCACATTCTGATGCTCACTGAAGGTGGCATCACGTAGAGAGTCCTTGAAAGCCTTAAGAGGAGTACGGCACTTACGTCCGTAGAGCATCTCATAAGGAGATACTCCTAGGGACTCATTGGGAAGACTTCTATAGATACACATTATTAGGTCGATTTGCTTATCCCAATCCTTAGAGGTTTCATTACAAAACTTCTTCAGGAGTGCTTTAATAGTTTGATGACTACGCTCAAGAGAACCCTGTGAAGCAGGATGATAGGGGCTGGACAATACCTGTTTGATGTTGAACTCTTCCAGTGTCCTCTTGAAGAGATCACTGGTGAAGTTGGTGCCACAGTCGCTCTGAACCTCCCTTGGAAATCCATACTGGTGAAGATCTTCAATAAGTGTTTCACAACCGTAGCAGCCGTAATGTTCTTTACTGGAACTGCTATGGGGAATCTGGTGGTAGGACACAGGATGGTTAAGATGTAGGCGTTACCTGAACTGGTCCGAGGTAAAGGACCAACACAGTCTATAATAAGTCTGTGGAAAGGTTCCGCAGGCACCTGTATGGGAGTCAATGGTGCTCAGGGAATAGAGATGTTCGGTTTGCCTGCCATCTGACATGTATGACACTGTTTGACGTACTGTTTGACGCTATTTACCATACCTGTCCAGTAGTAGTCTTGACGGATTCCGTGGTAGGTCTTGTTAAATCCGTAGTGGGAGAGTGCTCCGTGGGCCAGGTGTAGAATAGTGGGCCGCAGGCTGGCAGGAATCACTAGTTGTTTGACGTTGGCCCAATCGTCCTCCTCCTTCAGTTTACTGGGTCTATATCTGCGGTAGAGCAACTCGTTCTCTAGGAAGAACCCAGGAATACTGTCAGGTTGAGTCTCAGCCTGGAAAAATAATGGTGTCAAGGTAAGATCTTCCCTCTGTAACTTACGGAACTCCAACTTGGTCAGATTCGGGGGTAGTTTCTGAGGGTCTTGAGGGACAGCGGTAGCAGTAGAGTCAGCTGGCTGTGGTCGTGCAGCTTGTGCACGGGTGGTCACTAAAACCGGAGGAGAAACTTCATCACTCTCTTGAACCTTTGCTGGAACATACTCAAAGATGGGATTATCCATCACAGAGGTACACACCTGGGGTTTGTCCATGACGATCAGGTTGGTCGGTTGCAGGTCTTCTGCCAAGTCGTTGCCCAGGAGAAGTTGCACTCCAGGCATGGGAAAAGGCTTTTCCCTGATGGCGACTTGGATTTCTCCGGTCACGAAGGGACAATCCAGGTGGACTCTGGCGAGGGGATAAGGAGTGGTAGCAGTGAGGTCAGTGATGAAGACAGTTTCTCCGGTGTAGGCGATATTGGGCACAGCCGACTTCAAAATAATCGATTGAAGAGCCGCTGTGTCCCTCAAGATCTTCAATTTGAAACGTCCCTCCGGATTTGAACCGTTGGCAGAGACAGTTCCAGTATACAGGTGTTTACTGAAAAGAGAAAGATCATTAACATGAACACCAACATTCATCACAGGCTTACCGGACTTAGGAGGAGTCTGTTTTGGTTTAGGTGATTCGGTGTTTCCTTTGTATTGAGACTTACCACATTTATCTATAGTATGTCCATAGAGTCTACAATACTTACAGTACAATTGCGAGCCAGCTTCATCGGTACTCACTTTCTCGTAACTGTACCACGACTTCTTACTGGAAGATGGTTCTGGTGTCAGCCGGTGGATGAGGCTGTAAGTGTCAGCCGACTTAGCACACTTTAGGTAGTCGGTTTCTTCTTTATCTGCTAAATATAGACGGACAGGAGGCGGCACACGCCTCAAGAATTCAAATAACATGAGGTTGACGAGTTCTGCAAAGGTAGAGACATGTGCTGCTTCCAGCCATTTCATAAAATATCTCCTTTTGGTATTAGCAAATTCGAGAAAGATAGTGGTACTTGCCTTCAGGTGGTCACGGAATGTCCTTCGATAACGTTCGGTGGAGAGAAGGTAGGCGTCCAACACTGCTTGTTTCAGAGTCTGGTAGTCATTCTCAGACGCCAAAGTACTGAGAGTAACTGCAGCTCTACCTGTAAGATGTACTCTGAGAAGGGTTGCCCATTGGTCGACAGGCCAACTAAGTTGATTAGCAAGGGTTTCAAAGGTGGTGAAAAACACATCAACTTCTGTTTCTACGAATGGTGGCATTAACTTACTTGCATGTGATATATTGAAACTGACGGGAAGATTGGCGGTAGCTTGCTGGCGTTGAGCGAGGTGTGAAGTTTCCAACGCGAATTCTCGTTGACGACATTCTATAGCCAGAGTTGCTTGTTGTTTGTCATGTTCGTGTTGCATCTCCAAATGGCGTTGTTTTGTTTCAAGCTGTACTCGTTCCCGCTCACGGAGTATTGCAACCTCACGTTCCTTGAGGGCGATTTCACGTTCTTGTTCTTCCTTTCTTATGGCAGCCGCTTCCCTTTGTTGCTCGAGGGCTTCTCTTTGCATAGCAGCTGCTTCCCTTTGCTGCTCGCGTTCGATCTTGGCCAGCTCTAGTTTGAGTTTCATCGTTGCCAAATCAGTTTTATCTGCAATAAAGTAAGTTTCGTGAGTTTCAGAGTCTATCATACCTTCCTCTAAGAGATGATCCAGTAACAGGTTATGTATTTCATTTTTGTTGGCTTGGTAGGGAACTTTTAGTTGATACTCATGTGCAAGAGTTTGTAATTCAGTCCTCTTGGCATGACTTAAGGTCCCTATTGCACCTGCTGGATCTGCACGGAAAGCTTGGAGACGAAATATGGTGAAATTAGCAAATAAATGCACAACGAATATACTGTTGTGATATGGTGAATGTCAGAAACAGGACAACGTGGCAACTGGTACCTATCCTGTGGAATCGTTAACAATTAATGTTAATTTCAAGATGATAAATGATTAATAAATCAAGATCGCAGGAAATCTTGTACCCGGTACTCATGTAAGAGGATAAGGGCAAGAAAATCCTACTAAACAAGCGAAACTGAGTTTCTAAAACAAATGAAACAGTTAATTGCCTCAAAAGTAAAATTGGTAGTCCAAGAATGTAGGCATACCTTGCCGAGTCTCTATAGGACATAAGCAAGTTTTTCCCACTGAAATTAATATGATACTAACAGAATTAGCGAACTTTTGTGCTCTGAAAAAGAAGGCTAATTCCCTACCAATGTAAATATCATCATCCCTGACCGACGTGTAGGGGTGCGAGGTGTCAACTAGTGACGAGAACTGCTGCTGAGGTCCCAATTCGCAAATTTACTATTTGGCACCAGTACCTGAGTGAAGCTCCTAGGACAGACCCCCACGTAATGGGACGGTAAAGCGTTGGTGTTCGGCTGTTTCAAAAGCTGGGGGCAGGGCCTCGTCACATCACAAAAAAAGAGAGAAAAGTTTGTCCTTTCGTCTGTGGTAAGGTAATGGGAAGACACACAAAACACAAGTATATAAACAATGAAATTTTAATTACTCTAGAAAACAAGACATGAATAAAGGCAATCTCATAAAATATGCAGGACAAGTCAACAAACAAAATAACATGAATAATCACTGGCAAATGAAAAGTTACGCTAAGACAAGTAAGTTACAGTGATAGCAAAATAAAATATGAGTGCTGGAATACTGGCTTCAAGCTGCCACCTCCCTTAGTACACGAAAGCCAAGGCTTAGTCTACCAGAGAGAGATGTCAACTTCATGGAGCACAAAGATATTCTGACGAGACTGGCACACTGCAGCCCAGACGTCGATTTGTGTTGGTGGCGGAGGGCAGGTGCGACGAGACACCAGCCAATCAGCAACAGGCAGGCAGAGGATAAGTAGTTTGCTGGTTACGGCGGTGGCCAGGTGTGTGCAGGGTACGATTTGCTCTCTGGGCAAAACGTTTGGCGATACTTGGTGAACGTATCTTCTATATAGTATCTTGTATTCTGACGTAATTATGTAGGGAAGAGCAGGCTCAATCTCTCTTGAAAGAGATTATCGTCACAATATATATATATATATATATATATATATATATATATATATATATATATATATATATATATATATATATATATATATATATATATATATATATATATATATATATTTAAATATATATATATATATATATATATATATATATATATATATATATATATATATATATATATATACATATATATATATATATATATATATATATATATATATATATATATATATATATATATATATATATATATATATATTATTAAATATGACCGAAAAAGTAAGATTAATAATTCTAACACGAATTTTCTCAATGTTTCGTACATTACGCTTCACTGTTGGAGGTAAATCAAAAATTAATTCTCCAAAATTCATTTTTATTTCTAGTCTGACGCGACACGGGCGCGTTTCGTAAAACTTATTACATTTTCAAAGACTTTAGTTCACAAATACACAACTGAATAGAACTTACGTATCTCCGATTTTATATCTACATTTGAGTGAGGTGGGAGGGGTGATGTGGCATTAACACAAGACAGAACAAGAGGGGATATTAATAGGGGTATTAAAAGTATCAACACAAGACAGAACACAAACAATGGGTATTGAATAGAAGTGTTTGTAGAAAGCCTATTGGTCCATATTTCTTGATGCTTCTATATTGGAGCGGAGTCTTGAGGTGGGTAGAATATAGTTGTGCAATAATTGGCTGTTGATTGCTGGTGTTGAATTCTTGATGTGTAGTGCCTTGCAAACGTCAAGCCGCCTGCTATCGCTGTATCTATCGATGATTTCTGTGTTGTTTACTAGGATTTCTCTGGCGATGGTTTGGTTGTGGGAAGAGATTATATGTTCCTTAATGGAGCCCTGTTGCTTATGCATCGTTAAACGCCTAGAAAGAGTTGTTGTTGTCTTGCCTATATACTGTTTTTTTTGGAGCTTACAGTCCCCAAGTGGGCATTTGAAGGCATAGACGACGTTAGTCTCTTTTAAAGCGTTCTGTTTTGTGTCTGGAGAGTTTCTCATGAGTAGGCTGGCCGTTTTTCTGGTTTTATAGTAAATCGTCAGTTGTATCCTCTGATTTTTGTCTGTAGGGATAACGTTTCTATTAACAATATCTTTCAGGACCCTTTCCTCCGTTTTATGAGCTGTGGAAAAGAAGTTCCTGTAAAATAGTCTAATAGGGGGTATAGGTGTTGTGTTAGTTGTCTCTTCAGAGGTTGCATGGCTTTTCACTTTCCTTCTTATGATGTCTTCGACGAAACCATTGGAGAAGCCGTTATTGACTAGGACCTGCCTTACCCTACAGAGTTCTTCGTCGACTTGCTTCCATTCTGAGCTGTGGCTGAGAGCACGGTCGACATATGCGTTAACAACACTCCTCTTGTACCTGTCAGGGCAGTCGCTGTTGGCATTTAGGCACATTCCTATGTTTGTTTCCTTAGTGTAGACTGCAGTGTGGAAACCTCCGCCCTTTTCCATGACTGTTACATCTAGAAAGGGCAGCTTCCCATCCTTTTCCATCTCGTAAGTGAAACGCAGCACGGAACTCTGCTCAAATGCCTCCTTCAGCTCCTGCAGATGTCTGACATCAGGTACCTGTGTAAAAATGTCGTCAACATACCTGCAGTATATGGCCGGTTTCAAGTTCATGTCGACTAAGACTTTTTGCTCGATGGTACCCATGTAGAAGTTTGCAAACAGGACACCTAGGGGAGAACCCATGGCGACCCCATCTACTTGCTTATACATGTGCCCATCCGGGTTCAAGAAGGGTGCCTCTTTAGTACAAGCTTGGAGTAGTTTCCTCAGAATATTTTCTGGTATGTCAAGAGGAGTACAGGCTGGATCACGATACACTCTGTCGGCTATCATTCCGATTGTCTCGTCCACAGGTACGTTGGTAAACAGCGATTCTACGTCCAACGAGGCTCTTATCCCTGTGGCCCGTGTGCCCCGCAGTAAGTCAACAAATTCCTTTGGAGACTTCAGGCTAAAGGCGCAAGGAACATAAGGAGTCAGCAGGCCGTTGAGTCGCTTCGCCAGTCTGTACATGGGTGTGGGTATCTGGCTAATGATTGGCCGAAGTGGGTTTCCAGGCTTGTGCGTCTTGACATTTCCATACGCATATCCAGGTTTATATTCCCCAATGATCTTTGGCAGGTGTAGTCCGGATTTCTTGGCGTTCACAGTTTCGATCAGTTTGTTTACTTTTGCTTTTAATTCGGCTGTAGTGTCCTTCGTTACCCTTTGGAACTTAGTTTGGTCAGAGAGTATGATGTTCATTTTCGCCAGATATTCGTCTTTTTTAAGAATGACATATATTGGCGACTTGTCACCTCTCCTGACAACTATCTCCTTGTTCTCACGAAGGCTTTTAGCTGCCGCTTTAAGCTCGGGGGACAGTATGGTGCTTCTGTAGTTGCCTCGATTCTTTCCTCCTTCTGCAATAAGTTCTGCTTGTAAGGTATCTTTGGTTGGTAAGGTTGGACTGCTTTGCAAAGACCTTACTGCTTTGTAAGGTTGGACGACATATTCGACCTCGAGACACAAAAGAAGGTCACTACCAAAGATACCTTACAAGCAGAACTTATTGCAGAAGGAGGAAAGAATCGAGGCAACTACAGAAGCACCATACTGTCCCCCGAGCTTAAAGCGGCAGCTAAAAGCCTTCGTGAGAACAAGGAGATAGTTGTCAGGAGAGGTGACAAGTCGCCAATATATGTCATTCTTAAAAAAGACGAATATCTGGCGAAAATGAACATCATACTCTCTGACCAAACTAAGTTCCAAAGGGTAACGAAGGACACTACAGCCGAATTAAAAGCAAAAGTAAACAAACTGATCGAAACTGTGAACGCCAAGAAATCCGGACTCCACCTGCCAAAGATCATTGGGGAATATAAACCTGGATATGCGTATGGAAATGTCAAGACGCACAAGCCTGGAAACCCACTTCGGCCAATCATTAGCCAGATACCCACACCCACGTACAGACTGGCGAAGCGACTTAACGGCCTGCTGACTCCTTATGTTCCTTGCGCCTTCAGCCTGAAGTCTCCAAAGGAATATGTTGACTTACTGCGGGGCACACGGGCCACAGGGATAAGAGCCTCGTTGGACGTAGAATCGCTGTTTACCAACGTACCTGTGGACGAGACAATCGGAATGATAGCCGACAGAGTGTATCGTGATCCAGCCTGTACTCCTCTTGACATACCAGAAAATATTCTGAGGAAACTACTCCAAGCTTGTACTAAAGAGGCACCCTTCTTGAACCTGGATGGGCACATGTATAAGCAAGTAGATGGGGTCGCCATGGGTTCTCCCCTAGGTGTCCTGTTTGCAAACTTCTACATGGGTACCATCGAGCAAAAAGTCTTAGTCGACATGAACTTGAAACCGGCCATATACTGCAGGTATGTTGACGACATTTTTACACAGGTACCTGATGTCAGACATCTGCAGGAGCTGAAGGAGGCATTTGAGCAGAGTTCCGTGCTGCGTTTCACTTACGAGATGGAAAAGGATGGGAAGCTGCCCTTTCTAGATGTAACAGTCATGGAAAAGGGCGGAGGTTTCCACACTGCAGTCTACACTAAGGAAACAAACATAGGAATGTGCCTAAATGCCAACAGCGACTGCCCTGACAGGTACAAGAGGAGAGTTGTTAACGCATATGTCGACCGTGCTCTCAGCCACAGCTCAGAATGGAAGCAAGTCGACGAAGAACTCTGTAGGGTAAGGCAGGTCCTAGTCAATAACGGCTTCTCCAATGGTTTCGTTGAAGACATCATAAGAAGGAAAGTGAAAAGCCATGCAACCTCTGAAGAGACAACTAACACAACACCTATACCCCCTATTAGACTATTTTACAGGAACTTCTTTTCCACAGCTCATAAAACGTAGGAAAGGGTCCTGAAAGATATTGTTAATAGAAACGTTATCCCTACAGACAAAAATCAGAGGATACAACTGACGATTTACTATAAAACCAGAAAAACGGCCAGCCTACTCATGAGAAACTCTCCAGACACAAAACAGAACGCTTTAAAAGAGACTAACGTCGTCTATGCCTTCAAATGCCCACTTGGGGACTGTAAGCTCCAAAAAGCCCAGTATATAGGCAAGACAACAACATCTCTTTCTAGGCGTTTAACGATGCATAAGCAACAGGGCTCCATTAAGGAACATATAATCTCTTCCCACAACCAAACCATCGCCAGAGAAATCCTAGTAAACAACACAGAAATCATCGATAGATACAGCGATAGCAGGCGGCTTGACGTTTGCGAGGCACTACACATCAAGAAGTCAACACCAGCAATCAACAGCCAATTATTGCACAACTATATTCTACCCACCTCAAGACTCCGCTCCAATATAGAAGCATCAAGAAATATGGACCAATAGGCTTTCTACAAACACTTCTATTCAATACCCATTGTTTGTGTTCTGTCTTGTGTTGATACTTTTAATACCCTATTAATATCCCCTCTTGTTCTGTCTTGTGTTAATGCCACATCACCCCTCCCACCTCACTCAAATGTAGATATAAAATCGGAGATACGTAAGTTCTATTCAGTTGTGTATTTGTGAACTAAAGTCTTTGAAAATGTAATAAGTTTTACGAAACGCGCCCGTGTCGCGTCAGACTAGAAATAAAAATGACTTTTGGAGAATTAATTTTTGATTTACCTCCAACAGTGAAGCGTAATGTACGAAAGATTGAGAAAATTCGTGTTAGAATTATTAATCTTACTTTTTCGGTCATATTTAATAATATATGTCTACAGGAAAGACTGCTACCAAAATATACTAATATATATATATATATATATATATATATATATATATATATATATATATATATATATATATATATATATATATATATATATATATGTCGTACCTAGTAGCCAGAACGTACTTCTCAGCCTACTATGCATGGCCCGATTTGCCTAACAAGCCAAGTTTTCATGAATTAATATTTTTTCGACTACCTAACGTACCTAACCTAACCTAACCTAACTTTTTCGGCTACCTAACCAAACCTAACCTAACTTTTTCGGCTACCTAACCTAACCTAACCTATAAAGATAGGTTAGGTTAGGTTAGGTAGGGTTGGTTAGGTTCGGTCATATATCTTCGTTAATTTTAACTCCAATAAAAAAAAATTGACCTCATACATAATGAAATGGGTAGCTTTATCATTTCATAAGAAAAAAAATAGAGAAAATATAATAAATCAGGAAAACTTGGCTTATTAGACAAATCGGGCCTTGCATAGTAGGCTGAGAAGTGCGTTCTGGCTACTAGGTACGACATATATATATATATATATATATATATATATATATATATATATATATATATATATATATATATATATATATATATATATATATATAACTAAAAACTCACACCCCAGAAGTGACTCGAACCCATACTCCCACAACTGGTATGTACAGGGACGCCTTAATCCGCTTGACCATCACGACCGGACATAAGGAAGTGATAGCCGAGGCTATATGAACCACTTCCCCGCCGGCACTCGGATGGTAATCTTGGGCATAGCATTTTATCAAATCACCATATTCTTTGGGGCACACGTGAGGAACACAAATGCAAACAAGCCTGAATGGTCCCCAGGACTATATACAACTGAAAACTCACACCCCAGAAGTGACTCGAACCCATACTCCCACAACTGGTATGTACAGGGACGCCTTAATCCGCTTGACCATCACGACCGGACATAAGGAAGTGATAGCCGAGGCTATATGAACCACTTCCCCGCCGGCACTCGGATGGTAATCTTGGGCATAGCATTTTATCAAATCACCTCATTCTTTGGGGCACACGTGAGGAACACAAATGCAAACAAGCCTGAATGGTCCCCAGGACTATATACAACTGAAAACTCAGTTGTATATAGGGGAAGTTGCCGGCGGGGAAGTGGTTCATATAGCCTCGGCTATCACTTCCTTATGTCCGGTCGTGATGGTCAAGCGGATTAAGGCGTCCCTGTACATACCAGTTGTGGGAGTATGGGTTCGAGTCACTTCTGGGGTGTGAGTTTTCAGTTGTATATAGTCCTGGGGACCATTCAGGCTTGTTTGCATTTGTGTTCCTCACGTGTGCCCCAAAGAATGAGGTGATTTGATAAAATGCTATGCCCAAGATTACCATCCGAGTGCCGGCGGGGAAGTGGTTCATATAGCCTCGGCTATCACTTCCTTATGTCCGGTCGTGATTGTCAAGCGGATTAAGGCGTCCCTGTACATACCAGTTGTGGGAGTATGGGTTCGAGTCACTTCTGGGGTGTGAGTTTTCAGTTGTATATAGTCCTGGGGACCATTCAGGCTTGTTTGCATATATATATATATATATATATATATATATATATATATATATATATATATATATATATATATATATATATATATACATATACATACATATATATATATATATATATATATATATGTATATATATATATATATATATATATATATATATATATATATATATATATATATATGTGTGTATATTTTTTAATATAGAAGGGGTACCACCTCTTGTGCAAGTGTAGGGACCCATGACCTCGAAGAAGAAAATAAAGAGTACTCAGAGAAGACCTTGTGGATCCTCACTGAACACTTTGATATTTTCTTCTCCTACCACCCCTATTCTTTTGGTATGTATGTATATTTATCTAACTTTATTTGAAAATGTCATTACACAAAAAAAGTTAAAATATTGATTACATGCAGGGAACAAGGCTGCTTGTCACAAGTTGAACATCTCCTCCAGCTCCTCAGATGGCGGGCAGGAACCATGGATGCAGTGAGCATTTCCTCTCTGGATTGCCACACTAAGGCGCTGAAAAAGAAAACTGGCAGCTCTAGTGTCTCTAGTTGTTTCGATTAGCTTAGACCCCAACTCCTTCAAAAAGCTAGCAGCACTTTTACCCCAGGCACCAAGTGTCTCTGAGGCAATGGGGACAAAATTGTAGTGGTGCTCAAGGTCTCTGTATTTACGTGACTTGGCCGCTTCCCGGTGATTGGCAGCTCCTCCTGCTTGTGTAGCACTGAAGTCAACATATGTATTGGCTAAAGTTGAAACGCAAGTGTAGTCCCACACCAACTGTCTACCATTCTTCCAGGGGTTCACCGTGATTCCGTTTGGGCGACCGACAGACTCATCAAAGTTGCGGGACATTAGGTAACGGGGCTCTCTCTCTGCTGGACAACCGGCTGTTGTAAGGCTTCTCTTAATAATGTCATTGATCTCGCCGTGTCTTGCATGCCATCCTCCTGTCCTTTGGCAGAGAAGGCCATGCCGTCCGTATCTGTCGGCCTCTGCCTCGCCGCAAATACACCTGTATTCGGTGTGGATTGGGGCAGTGAGGCGGAGAGCCACGGCAATTCGGAGGGCCTGCGGTGTGAGACGGGTGCCGGTTGCTGACATTGGGGTTGCTAATAGGAAATCACCTGCATGGGGAGCTGCTACAGCTCTAAGTCGAGCAGTGTCATGTGGTGTTGTCACAGCTTCTTGGTCGGCAATGGGGCGATCCCAGCTGGATTGCTTATGGGCTTCAGAAGGCAGAGGTTGGGGTGCTGGTCCTGCGAGAGAGACCCATTTGGTTGTGCAGTCTGTAAAGCTGGGATCATGTACCCCTGCCTGTGGAACTAGGTGCTCAGGTAGGATTTCCTTCACCAAGTTGTCAGACCCCACTGAAGAGGACAGGAATGCTGGTACAGCATTCTGGGGGGAGCCGAGCGGACAGCACGCTGGACTGTGATCCTGTGGTCCCGGGTTCGATCCCGGGCGCCGGCGAGAAACAATGGGCAGAGTTTCTTTCACCCTATGCCCCTGTTACCTAGCAGTAAAATAGGTACCTGTGTGTTAGTCAGCTGTCACGGGCTGCTTCCTGGGGGTGGAGGCCTGGTCGAGGACCGGGCCGCAGGGACACTAAAGCCCCGAAATCATCTCAAGATAACCTCAAGATATAACAGCAATTTGTGTTGCTGTGTGCACGCCAAGGCCCCTGAGTCTGACAGGAAGGGAGGCCTGTTTTCACTGTAAGTCGCTGAGGGAAAGATTGAGGGCTTTTTCTAGTGTTGATTTCAGCAAGCTGTCGTACTCTTCTAATTTAATATTGTTGAAAGATGGCTAACATCTTAGAAAGTAGGTCAGCCTGGGGAGGGACAAGCATCTGGTGATGAGGTAAAGTGCATCATGAGCATCGATGTCTTCAATCCTCTCGTTCATCCTCTTCAGGTCAGTGATCTTCTTACCAAGGACCCCGTCGATGACATTCCTTCCAAGAGGAGCACCTAGGAGTGTGCTGTCCTCAGGGATGGTTGTATGAATGTCAGGCAAAACAACCTTTATTTGCTCTATTATGTGCTGGTTGGTGGAGGTTATTTCGCACTTAGAAGGGTTCAGGGTGAGGCCTAGGCTTGCTCCTTGCTCCTGAATTATTCTTATGTCGTCCAAGAGTGAGGCTGGGGAGCCAGCTAGAGTACCATCATCCAAAACCCAAATGTTGAGCTCACTGGACAGGTTATCGGTGACTTCCTTGATAACCAGACAGAAAAGAAAAGGAACAAGGGGGTCACCCTGTTGGACACCTTCTTGTGATTCAATTTCATGTTCCCCAAAAAAGCAGAGTTAGATTCTTGCTGTAGCATGAGTTTACAAACGGGTAGAGGGAAGGAAAAAGGCGATGAATTGCACTGAGTACTGCATCCCTTCTAACCAGATTGAAAGCATTTTTGAAGTCAGGGCTTTTATCAGGGCTTTTTCATTCGTAATGTTGGCAATGTAGGCTCTAGCTGCATGAGCCGCTGCCTCACACCCTTGGGGAATGCTTAACCCAAGCTGTTTTGGCTTCAGCATGTCGGCTGCTGCCTGACTAACTGCTCTAGCAGCAGCCTGAGCGACAAGACGCCGGAGTGAATTGCCCACAGCTATCGGTCTGATTCCTCCATCTTTTTTCCTCAGGGCACAGAGGGTAGCGCCAAAAAAGAGAAGCCATATGGTCTCTGGTATGTTGCCAGCTAGACATGAGTTGGCGAATCTAGTTACTTCCACCAGGAGGCCCAGTTTGTCTCCCAGTGCAGGGTTGAGCATTATGTATATATATGTATATATATATATATATATATATATATAAATATATATATATATATATATATATATATATATATATATATATATATATATATATATATATATATATATATATATATATATATATTTATATATATATATTGTGACGGTGTTCCCCCCCTTATATTTCTCCCACGCCTGCTGTAAGAGTCATGTCCACTTTACCCGAGCGTTCTCTACGTCGCAGGCATCAGTTTGATATATGTGGGAGAGTGTAGTGTTCTCGAGGTATCGAGAAATTTGTGAAAGAAGAGTAGATTGGGCTGTGGTTTAGGCCCTTTAGGAAGCCAATATGGCGCTGGCTACTCTGTTTTGCCGCCAAAACTGTGTGACGTCAGTGACACCAGATTGGTCACCGACAGCGACGTGGCACAGGGAGCCAATGAAAACCTCCCGTGGCGAATATGACGTCACGAAGAAAGGGGGTCCGGTCAGTGTGCGACTCTGGCGCCATCAGTCTAAGACAGCACGTCAATGAGGTCGGACGTGCGCTGGGGGGGTCCTGTCAATTGGACAGTTTACCCTGTCTCTGGAGGATTTACGCATCACCCGTGGTCTGCCAGCACCTGTGGGGTCTTCCTGTGTTCATGTGTTGGACTAGAGAGGGAATTGACAGAATATTGAGCAACAAGTGCTCCTGGGACAGGTGTTGTGCAAGAGTGGAGTCTAGGCAGCGACGTATGCGACGGCTGATAGCTTCACAGTGATGACGTAGTGGCTGGGCCAATCCTCTGTGAGGGAATCAGTCTGACACGACACGTCAAGGTGAACGGATGTGTGAAGGTTGATCCTGTCAATCTGACAGTAATATGCCACTCCCGTGGATCTTACGCGTCACCCGTAGTCTGCAAGTACGCCAGAGGTCTTCCTTCATTCCATGTGTGGACCGAAGAGGGAATTGACGGAATATTGAGCATCAAGTGCTCCAAGGTCGGGTGCAGTGCAGGTGAAGTCTAGGCAGTATCGTCTGGGACGTCTGATAGCTTCACAGGGACGACGTAGCGGGTGGGCCAATCCACTGGGAAGCAGTGAAGAAGACACTAATTGGGAATCCGAACGACTGTAGCCGAGACGTAGGCAGGCAGCCTTTAATGGGAGGAGAAGTTGACGGCCGGGAGACCGACTCCAACCCTACAAGACGTGGAGGAGGGGCACGGACCCGCGGAGGACAGAACACGGAGACGACGCGTTTATTTTGGGACGTTGATTGAGTTCCTGGAGGAACTCAATCACTAGGTGATTCTAGTTTCCCTCCCAATTCCCCTTTAGTCAGCTAGATTATTTAGCCAGAGTATTTTGTATGTCATGAGCAAGGCTCACCCATGTCACAGTAAGGCACCAGTGTGCAGTGGGGCTATATAGAGTACTCACGAAATTTATTACTATTATTGGTGTGTGCAGACACCCGGAGTAATTGATGAATTTACTGTGTTGATAATGTCTTTCATGAAACTTTAATATGGTCATTTAGTGGGAGAATATATATATATATATATATATATATATATATATATATATATATATATATATATATATATATATATAAATGTGCCAGTATTTGGTGTTAGGCTATGTGCCCAGTAACTATATTATTACTATTATTAATGTATATGATTTATCTATCTATATATATATATATATATATATATATATATATATATATATATATATATATATATATATATATATATATATATATATATATATATATATATATATGTCGTACCTAGTAGCCAGAACGCACTTCTCAGCCTACATTGCAAGGCCCGATTTGCCTAATAAGCCAAGTTTTCCTAAATTAATATATTTTCTCTAATTTTTTTCTTATGAAATGATAAAGCTACCCATTTCATTATGTATGAGGTCAATTTTTTGTTATTGGAATTAAAATTAACGTAGATATATGACCGAACCTAACCAACCCTACCTAACCTAACCTAACCTATCTCTATAGGTTAGGTTCGGTTAGGTAGCCGAAAAAGTTAGGTTAGGTTAGGTTAGGTAGGTTAGGTAGTCGAAAAACAATTATTTCATGAAAACTTGCCTTATTAGGCAAATCAGGCCTTGCATAGTTGGCTGAGAAGTGCGTTCTGGCTCTTAGGTACGACATATATATATATATATATATATATATATATATATATATATATATATATATATATATATATATATATATATATATATATATATATATGTCTATGCTTGTGTATTGAATAATGTGTGCCATGATTAATTGTGTTATCGCCTACGAGAGGAATTACTGAATCTAAGAACAGTACCGTGGTTAAGTGCATTCATTGTAATTATTATTAAGTACAGTGCATTACTCTAGCACAGTGAAATATCACGTTAAGTGCTGTAGGAATGAGTTATTGAACTTGAGATCAGTGTGGTGATTCATTGCGTTCTATTTGCCATTATAGAAATATTGTGTTGATGACAAATATAGTGATTCATGCTAATTTAAAGAAACAGAGCGCGTGACGCTAGGAAAACAAGCAATAAACGTTCACACGGCGAGAAGGGCGCGGCTCAGCTGATTATGACATTGACGAGAAGGGGGAGTGTTACCCTCTAGGTGCGCCTCGATATATATATGAAGAGGGAGTGAATTTCTGCAGTGTTCTTGATTGTTGATGGATACGGATATAATACTTTGAATATTTTTAAGTAAAATACAAAGTACCTTGGTGTTTATATCATCCCCTCCATATTTCTTGTGGCTATATAATACATGATAGGAAATAGAGTGATAGAAATAAATACCTGCCTGATATCAGATCTATTGAGTGTGTTCTTGCCACTGCTACCACAATTCAACAAAACCACTGACGTGTTACTGGACACGGGAAACACCAGTTGGCGACCTTGTGGTTAGTAGTAGAGCCTAGTGTCGGGGCGGGCACACATGCTGTAAAAAGGACAAGCTGTGTTCTCACTCATTCTCGATCAGAGGCCGGTTGGGATTGACTGGGATACTCTCCTGGCGTACAGTGGCGCCGTGAGGATAGAGTGAAGACCCGCAGGGCTACGGTGAGTGACCTTGGGTATACTGTTACTCGCTCCTCTTAAGGTGAACCCCGATATTGGCGACCTTGCCAGGATAACGATCAAGATAAAGATTACAGTTGTGGTACTTTGCAGTGGTATTAGGTATCAGGTGCAGGTTATCACTCATAGCACAAGATGGAGGATGATAAAGTAACAAGGTACATTGACACTAGAGATGAGCAGGTGCTGGAGGAGTGCACCAAGGCACAGATACAATCAATAGCAGACCATTTTGGGATAAAGCTGAGATCTTCCAAAGTGGGAGAGAGAAGACTGGAGATCATGGCACAGCTCAGGGCACGAGATGAAGCTTTGGGGGAGGAACGGCCACAAACACCTGCCAGTGTGGGAGAACATTTGAGCATTGGTGGGAGCAGCAGAGGATCCAGCGGCAGCAGGCACTGCGTTAAGCTGGAGATAATGAAGCTGCAGCTGGAAGCACAACTGAAACGAGAAGAACGAGAGGCACAGCTGAGAAGGGAAGAGCGAGAAGCAGAAGCACAGCAGCGCAAAGAAGAGCAAGAAGCAGAGGCACAGCAGCGCAAGGAGGAGCGAGAAGCACAGCTGAAGCGGGAAGAGCGGGAAGCGCAACTGAAGCGTGAGGAACAAGAGCGGGAAGCGCAACTGAAGCGTGAGGAACAAGAGCGAGAAGCGCAGCTGATGCGTGAGGAGCGAGAGGCACAGCTGCGCCCAGAGGAGCGCGAGTTAGAAGCTAGGCTGAAACAGCAGGAGATAGAAGCTAACAAGGATGTGGAGCTGAAGCGAGCTGAACTAGGGCTAGCTCCACCTGTTCCGCCACAGCAGGAAGACCGCCGAGTGAGGGAGCGAGATCTGCCGTTCTTTGTACCAAATGAAGCTGAAGGTTTCTTCGACCACTTCGAGAAGATCGCTACCTTGAAGAAGTGGCCGAGGGCGGAGTGGGCGGAGCTGGTTCAGAGTAGGCTCACCGGTGAAGCTCGTGAAGCCTACAATATGCTCGACCTCCAAGAGTGTACCAACTACGATGCTGTAAAGAGGGCCATGCTCCACTCGTTCAAGTTAACGCCGGAATGCTACAGGAAGAGATTCAGGGAATGTACCCGTTCGCCAGGAAAATCTTATGCGGAGACGGCGAGGGACATGGAGAGGAAGTTCCTGAAGTGGCTGGAGTCTGAAGGAGCGAGGTCGGCTGAGGATGTCAAGAGGCTTATGGTTATGGAGAAGTTTATGTCCGTGCTCTCTCCTGAGATCAGGGTGAGAGTAAAGGAGGCGGACATAAAGGACCTGAGGGCCGCAGCCGACAGAGCTGACATGCTGGAAGAAGCCTTACGCCCATGCAGAGAGGGACAGCACCGACCGCCCGTATACTCCGGAAATGGTAGAAATTATAGAAGGACGGACGGATGGAGGACAGGAGCGAGTTCTCCCAAGTCCCACCTCTCGAGTGGGGACAACAGAGGATCGAAGAGTGCTGTGGAGCCGGTAAAGAAGTCCCAAGCGGAGAGCTCAGGAGCTGTTGCTGCGACGAAGGAGTCGACGGATGGTGCGAGGAAGACACACGGAGCGACGGCCTCTAGAGGCGGTGCCAGGGCGAGCGGTGGTGGATGGTCTCCGACGGGGAAGCTTCGCTGCTTCAATTGTGGGGGATTCGGACACTTCTCGCGGGACTGCAGTCGTCCTAAGCAGCGGGGGAACGTTGCTTTCGTGAGGGTCGAGGACCAGATGGCCGAGAGGGTGCGGGGTGAACCCGTACTGAAAGGGGAGAAAAGAGTTCACGTGTGTGAGGGAACCGTAAGGATGGGGGACGCAGACCCCATCCTGGTGAAGATATTAAGAGGGACTGGGGCAGATTTTACCCTGGTGAGCGAAACCCTGTTTCCCGAGGGTTACGAGAGTACCAGTGTGGGGGTGGCAAGTGTGACCACTGTGGGAGGCCCAGTGAGGATGCCCCTACACCAGGTGACTCTGAATTTTGATTATGGCTGCCAGACCCTAGTGGTGGGGGTCTGTGCATCAATGCCCAAGATGGAGGCACAAGTCATCTTGGGAAATGACGCATGTGGAGGATATGTCCTCCCGAATCTCGTGAAGGGCGAGGAGTGCTTAGGGCACTACAAGGAGACAGGCGGAGTGTTAGATGCCTGTGGGGACGAGAAAGGAATCGCCACGGCGGCGTTCCCGGTTTGTGCTGTGATTCCGAGGCAGTGCGACGGACACGGAGGGTGTGGATCTGATAGGGGTGACGAGGAGAAGTCCGACAGTCTGGAAATCGATCACCTCTTCATGGGACCCGGAGAACGAGTGGAGGGCGACGGCAGCCCGGATGGTGAGTTACAGGTGACCCTCGCCAGTTCTCTTGGAGTGGACCGCACTCGTCTTGGGGAGCTGCAGCAGATAGACTTCCCCGAATTGATTCATGAGGCAAATGGAGGACGTGTTGGTCCTGAGAGGGCCACTCATTGTTACATACACGACGGCATGCTGATGAAAGTGTTCTGCACAGAGCAGGGAACTGAGTGTGATGAAGCAGTACGCCCTGCGTTGTTTGCCATGCGTAACGCAGTGGTAGGATCGTTAGGTTTCTCACCTATCCAGCTGGTGAAGGACGTGAGGTGCAAAGTCCTCTGTCCATGCTGAAGGAACGATGGACATCAGGAGTGACTGCGGGAACGGTCAACGGATACGTAAGGAGCGTTTCGCATTGACGGCAGGAGTACTGGTTGGAAATTAAACTCATCCAAGGGAAAGACAACGTAGTAGCAGATGCCCTGTCCTGTATACACTAACTAGACATGACTCTTATTTTAAGGGGAGGGGAATGTGATGGTGTTCCCCCCTTATATTTCTCCCACGCCTGCTGTAAGAGTCATGTCCACTTTACCCGAGCGTTCTCTACGTCGCAGGCATCAGTTTGATATATGTGGGAGAGTGTAGTGTTCTCGAGGTATCGAGAAATTTGTGAAAGAAGAGTATTTTGGGCTGTGGTTTAGGCCCTTTAGGAAGCCAATATGGCGCTGGCTACTCTGTTTTGCCGCCAAAACTGTGTGACGTCAGTGACACCAGATTGGTCACCGACAGCGACGTGGCACAGGGAGCCAATGAAAACCTCCCATGGCGAATATGACGTCACGAAGAAAGGGGGGTCCGGTCAGTGCGCAACTCTGGCGCCATCAGTCTAAGACAGCACGTCAAGGAGGTCGGACGTGCGCTGGGGGGTCCTGTCAGTTGGACAGTTTACCCCGTCTCCGGAGGATTTACGCCTCACCCGTGGTCTGCCAGCACCTGTGGGGTTTTCCTGTGTTCATGTGTTGGACTAGAGAGGGAATTGACAGAATATTGAGCAACAAGTGCTCCCGGGACAGGTGTTGTGCAAGAGTGGAGTCTAGGCAGCGACGGCTGATAGCTTCACAGTGATGACGTAGTGGCTGGGCCAAACCTCCGTGAGGGAATCAGTCTGACACGACACGTCAAGGTGAACGGATGTGTGAAGGTTGATCCTGTCAATCTGACAGTAATACGCCACTCCCGTGGATCTTACGCGTCACCCGTAGTCTGCAAGTACGCCAAAAGTCTTCCTTCATTCTATGTGTGGACCGAAGAGGGAATTAACGGAATATTGAGCATCAAGTGCTCCAGGCCCGATTTGCCTAATAAGCCAAGTTTTCCTGAATTAATATATTTTCTCTAATTTTTTTCTTATGAAATGATAAAGGTACCCATTTCATTATGTATGAGGTTATTTTTTTTTATTGGAGTTAAAATTAACGTAGATATATGACCGAACCTAACCAACCCTGCCTAACCTAACCTAACCCATCTTTATAGGTTAGGTTAGGTTAGGTAGCAGAAAAAGTTAGGTTAGGTTAGGTTAGGTAGTCGAAAAACAATTAATTCATGAAAACTTGGCTTATTAGGCAAATCGTGCCTTGCATAGTAGGCTGAGAAGTGCGTTCTGGCTATTAGGTACGACATATATATATATATATATATATATATATATATATATATATATATATATATATATATATATATATATATATATATATATGTCGTACCTAGTAGCCAGAACGCACTTATCGGCCTACTATGAAAGACCCGATTTGCCTAATAAGCCAAGTTTTCCTGAATTAATATATTTTCTCTATTTTTTTTCTTATGAAATGATAAAACTACCCATTTCATTATGTATGAGGTCAATTTTTTTTTATTGGAGTCAAAATTAACTTAGATATATGGCCGAACCTAACCAACCCTACCTAACCTAACCTAACCTATCTTTATAGGTTAGGTTAGGTTAGGTAGCCAAAAAAGTTTGGTTAGGTTAGGTTAGGTATGTTAGGTAGTCGAAAAACTATTAATTCATGAAAACTCGGCTTATTAGGCAAATTGTGCCTTGCATAGTAGGCTGAGAAGTGCGTTCTGGCTACTAGGTACGACATATATATATATGTCGTACCTAGTAGCCAGAACGCACTTCTCAGCCTACTATGCAGGGCCCGATTTGCCTAATAAGCCAAGTTTTCATGAATTAATTGTTTTTCGACTACCTAACCTACCTAACCTAACCTAACCTAACTTTTTCGGCTACCTAACCAAACCTAACCTATAAAGATAGGTTAGGTTAGGTTAGGTAGGGTTGGTTAGGTTCGGTCATATATCTACGTTAATTTTAACTCCAATAAAAAAAAATTGACCTCATACATAATGAAATGGGTAGCTTTATCATTTCATAAGAAAAAAATTAGAAAAAATATATTAATTCAGGAAAATTTGGCTTATTAGGCAAATCGGGCCATGCATAGTAGGCCAAAAAGTGAGTTCTGGCTACTAGGTACGACATATATATAAATATATATATATATATATATATATTTATATATATATATATATATATATATATATATATATATATATATATATATAAGGTGGGGGGGGGGAGGGGGTGTTGTTGTTCGGTTGGGGGAAAGGGGGGGGGGGTCACCCATGTGCCATCCAGTGTTTATAGAAATACGTTTGGGAAATAAAAATAAAAATAAAAATCAGCAATCATGTTCGAGCTAATAGAGCTCACAGTGTGTCGGATTACAACTGTAGGGTTCATTCACCATTGTGCAGTGATATACAAGAAAATTATACCAGTGTTTAAGTATCATCCAGACCCGTCCATCAACCCATCCAGTATCATCCATCAAGCCGAGCGAGGCCCGGTCAGCCCGCACCTCCTTCCCGCTCGCCGACCTCACCGCACCACTGTACCTAATGCCATCCCACCCTGCGCCTGGGTATCTTCCTCTCACCTATTCACCGCCCGCACAGTGCTTGTTGCAGGGATGAGTTACCCTCCATGCACCCAGATATGGCACAGGTCACAGCAGGCATTCAGGTTCCTCCCAAAAGGGAGGGAGACACAAGTACTCATATGATTTGTGAGTGCGAGAGACAGCTAGCCATCCCTCATGCCGCCACCCGTGTCCACCCCTGCCGCCACCACCCCTGTCATCCCTCCCACGCCGGCTGATGTCTCAGCCCGCCCGGGGGATGGAGGGGACTCCACCAACTAACCAGGAACCCCTCAGCCAAGAACACGGTCCTGGGAACAGTGCATCTAGACGTGCAACCAGAGGACCCAGAACCAGAGGAACGTGTCGGGTGTGTGACGAATCTCAATGCATTAGAAACGATGGAACCCTACGTCAACACAACAACTGTGAGGGTTCACGGACGGTACCTGTAGAGAGAGAAGGCACACAGGTCCCCCCGGCAGCCCCACACATTCCAGCAAACTTCATGTCATCAGATGACCTCCTGGGGGCCATCAAAGCATCCACCACCAGAACTCTTCCCCACATTCCTAAAGCTGCACGCCCATTTGCAGCAGGGAAATATACAGACCTAAGGAAAGTGAATGAACGGTCTGCAAATCTTAATGCCGCAGCCACCATCAAAGCATGGCATAATTTGCTCCTGTTTGGCAATATTTGCTGAGGCGTACCTGCAAGAGGAGGCAAGTCACTAGCCTCATCAGTCACTAGGGCAATAAATAACTTCCCCAGAGCTGACAACTTGATCCCCATCCCTCCTCAACCAAAAAACCGTCGTGGCAGACCCAAGAGTTCCAATGACAATTTTAAACTAGGAACACAAGTGACCCAAAATATTGAAGAGCGCAACACAGTAGGAGCAATTAGATTACTTACCAGCGAAGACACAATCGCCCCTAGAAATCCCGCTACTGCCAACTCATTGAGAGAGAAGCACCCTCCTAGAGTACCATGGGAACCTACTGCTCAGGACACAAATCTCCCAGACATGGGACCTTTATTCCTCCAAGCGTCAGAGGTATACAAAGCCATCATGTTATTTCCGCCAGGCTCAGCAGGGGGATACACTGGAGTAAGACCTCAGCACCTCAAGGAGATGGTAAATCCAGTTCTCGGAGAAGTTGCCGAGACACTACTGTCAGAGGTCACGAAGTTTGTCAACGACTGCCTCTCTGGGTTGATCCCAGATACAACTTGGCTAATTAGGCAAATCGATCCTTGCATAGTAGGCTGAGAAGTGCGTTCTGGCTGCTAGGTACGACATATATATATATATATATATATATATATATGTCGTACCTAATAGCCAGAACGCACTTCTCAGCCTACTATTCAAGGCCCGATTTGCCTAATAAGCCAAGTTTTCATGAATTAATGTTTTTTCGTCTACCTAACCTACCTAACCTAACCTAACCTAGCTTTTTTTGGCTACCTAACCTAACCTTACCTATAAATATAGGTTAGGTTAGGTTAGGTAGGGTTGGTTAGGTTCGGTCATATATCTACGTTAATTTTAACTCCAATAAAAAAAAATTGACCTCATACATAATGAAATGAGTAGCTTTATCATTTCATAAGAAAAAAATTAGAGAAAATATATTAATTCAGGAAAACTTGGCTTATTAGGCAAATCGGGCCTTGAATAGTAGGCTGAGAAGTGTGTTCTGGCTACTAGGTACGACATATATATATATATATATATATATATATATATATATATATATATATATATATATATATATATATATATATATATATATATATAATGTCGTACCTAGCAGCCAGAACGCACTTCTCAGCCTACTATGCAAGTCCCGATTTGCCTAATAAGCCAAGTTTTACTGAATTAATATATTTTCTCTAATTTTTTTCTTATGAAATGATAAAGCTACCCATTTCATTATGTATGAGGTCAATTTTTTTTTATTAGAGTTAAAATTAACGTAGATATATGACCGAACCTAACCAACCCTACCTAACCTAACCTAACCTATCTTTATAGGTTAGGTTAGGTTAGGTAGTTGAAAAAGTTAGGTTAGGTTAGGTTAGGTAGGTTAGGTAGTCGAAAAAACATTAGTTCATGAAAACTTAGCTTATTAGGCAAATCAGGCCTTGCATAATAGGCTGAGAAGTGCGTTCTGGCTACTAGGTACGACATATATATATATATATATATATATATATATATATATATATATATATATATATATATATATATATATATATATATATATATATATATATATTATATATATATATATATATATATATATATATATATATATATATATTTTATATATATATATATATATATATATATATATATATATATATATATATATATATATATATATATATATATATATATATATATATATATATGTCGTACCTAGTAGCCAGAACGCACTTCTCAGCCTACTATGCAAGGCTCGATTTGCCTAATAAGCCAAGTTTTCATGAATTAATGTTTTTTCGACTACCTAACCTACCTAACCTAACTTTTTCGGCTACCTAACCGAACCTAACCTATAGAGATAGGTTAGGTTAGGTTAGGTAGGGTTGGTTAGGTTCGGTCATATATCTACGTTAATTTTAACTCCAATAAAAAAAAATTTACCTCATACATAATGAAATGGGTAGCTTTATCATTTCATAAGAACAAAATTAGAGAAAATATATTAATTCAGGAAAACTTGGCTTATTAGGCAAATCGGGCCTTGCATAGTAGGCTCAAAAGTGCGTTCTGGCTACTAGGTAAGACATATATATATATATATATATATATATATATATATATATATATATATATATATATATATATATATATATATATATATATATATATATATATATGAATGAAAACTCACACCCCAGAAGTGACTCGAACCCATACTCCCAGGAGCAACGCAACTGGTAACTACAGGGCGCCTTAATCCACTTGACCAACACGGCCGTCAAAAGGAAGTGATAGCCTCGGCTATCACTTCCTTTTGACGGCCGTGATGGTCAAGTGGATTAAGGCGCCCTGTAGTTACCAGTTGCGTTGCTCCTGGGAGTATGGGTTCGAGTCACTTCTGGGGTGAGAGTTTTCATTCGCATATAGTCCTGGGGACCATTCAGGCTTGTTCGCATATATATATATATATATATATATATATATATATATATATATATATATATATATATATATATATATATATATATATATATATATGTATATATATATATATATATATATATATATATATATATATATATATATATATATGTATATATATATATAATAAATTGAGTCAACACTATCATTTTTAGAAACCAGTTATTTTTTTATCAAAACTAGTCATCCTGTATATATTACAGGATGACTTTAAGTTTATCATTATGGAGAGGGACGTTAGGTTGATATTTATATCCACTTAAACTTTTTCTCTGTCTTTATACAATTTCCAAGTTCTATATCATCTTCCTCCCCCTCCCCGCTCAGCTCGTTGTCGCCGTGTGGGGGCTTGGTGGGCGGCTGCCGGAGTGTGATGCTCCTTGGGACAGTCCTGTCCTTTTCTAGCCTTGTGCTCCTGCTGCCGTCCTCTCCAATTCTGCTGGGCATCTTTTCCTTTTCCTTCTGTTTCGTTTTTCTCCCCCCTCTTCTCCTATCTGCTTGCCGTTTCCTGCCGACCTTTTGCTCGTTCTGGTTCTTCCCTTGGACTTCTTCTATTTTGACGCCCGGGTGCTTGAGGAGGCATACTCTTGCACCCGTAGAACTGCAGTACCCGACGTCGAGAGCGAGGGGAACCTTTTATTGTCAATCCCCACTTCGTCACTGAACCCGATCTCGACGGACTGTCGGTTTCTTCAGGTGGCGTTTGTGGGGCGTATACTCACGACGCACCCCTAGGAGGCCCCGACAAGATCGGCGATAGCTTCTTGTTGGGTGTCCTGCCTCTAATTGTGGCTCCATGGTGGGTGTGGGGGCACATTCGTGAGTGAATTCTTCTTTCGTCAAGATGATTACCCCTGCTTCGGCTTCTTCTGGTTTACCTTCTCAGGCTCGTGGGGTGGGCGACCAAGCCCCCGAGTCGGTCCGTATTGGAAGACCGGGCTCTGTAGCCTCCGCTGCATTGGGCCCCGACCTTGCTCCTCCTTTGGCCTCTCTGACTCCTTCCCCTGGCTCCCCTCCCTCCTCTGTGGTTGGGTCGAGCCCCAAGCCCCCAGTGGTGACTACCTCGTCCCCTGGCGCGGCTCCTTCTCTCGTTGTTACTACTGCGCCTTTTAACCCCTCTCTCTCTGGGGGTTCTCACCGCCGTTCTCGTCACGGCCGCCCTCGCTCGATTCCTTCCAGTTCTGCTACATATCAAGCCTTGTTTGGTCCCGCTTCGTGGGCCAAATATTTTGATCTCCTCCCTCTTGATTCTGCACCTCCTGACGATTTCTCCCTTCATCGACATCTCATTGATTCCGTGGATGCCTCCATTACTTTTAACCCCACTCGTCTCGGTACGCGTGTCGTTGCTGCTCCTTCTCAGGATGCTGCTTCCCGCTTGGCTGCCTTATCCTGCCTTGGCGAGACCCCCGTTCGGGTCTCGAAGAACGTCCAGTTGAATGCCAGTGTTGGCACTATTTTGCTCCCGCCCCATGTTGCGACCGGTGTTCGGGACCTACGCGACTGCCACGACGATATTCGACATATCCTCGCTGCCCAGGGCCATTCTATTCTCCAGGTGGACACGTTTACTCGTCCCCCTCGTGGTAGTCGCCGTCAACCCCTCCGGGTTGTGAAGATTACCTTTGATGGTAGGACCCTTCCACCCTCTGTCATTCTTGCTGGTGCCAGGTGCTCTGTCCAGGAGTACATTCCTTCTCCTCGGCTCTGCAACAAGTGCTGGAGGTTTGGGCATGGTGCCCTCCGCTGCTCCGGGACTGTCTCTCTCTGTCCTTTGTGTGGTGGCGAAGGTCACTCTAAGTCGGAGTGCGCTTCTCCCCAGGCTCGTTGCCTCAACTGCGGTGAGGCCCATCCTACCTTCTCCCGTGCGTGTGTCCATTACAAGCTTGAGGCAGCCGTCCTCAACTTGAAGCACCGGGAGCGTTTATCTTTTCCTGAGGCGAGGCGCCAGGTTCGCCGGCTCCCGCCTTATGCTAATATCTCTTATGCTCGCGTGTTGCGCTCTTCCTCTCCTCGTCCTTCCCGCCTTCCTCGGACTCACAACCGTTTCCAGGCCTTGGACCCTGATGCGCCCACTGCCCCCTCCTCTGTCCCTTTGGGTTCTCTCCCGAAGGATCCTCCTCCTGGTCCTCTGTCTGGGGTTCCCCTTCCTTCTACCCGGTCTGTCGTGTCTTCTGTGTCTCCTTCCTCGTCCCCCTCCGATCCTCCTTCCCATCCTCTTCCTCCATCTATCGGCTCTCCCCGCCGCCTGTCGGTGCGGGCGGATGTCCATCGCTCTCCTAACGGCCGTCGTGTGTGCTCTCGTTCGGCTTCTCCTGTTGAGACACTGGAATCCGTTGCCCGGTACGTAGTTGCTGGGACACCGGTCTCTTTAAGTCAGAAGCGTAAGCCTGGCTCCTCTCCTTCCTCTTCCCCGGCGAGTAAGAAGGCTTCGCTTTCTTCCTCAGCTCCTCCTTCTGGCTCTGTTGCTCCTTCCACTCCCGTTTCAGTGCTTGCGCCCCCTGTTCCTGCTATGGAGGTTTCTTTGGCCCCTGCTTCCCTTTCGGTTGCTGCTCTTGCTGGGGTGCTCTCCTCTCTTTCTACTCCCCCTCTTCCTGCTGCTGTCCTTGACTGCTCCTCTCCGTTGTCTCCTCCTCCTCCTCCTCCTCCTCCGGACCCTGCCCGCCCACCTCTGATCTGTTCTCCCGTTTCCTTCCCTCCGTCTTTGCTCAGTTTACCCATGCCCCCTAACCCTGACTTTGCTGACCCTGATCCCGACCCTGATATTCTTTAACGTGCTCTGTTGGTCTTTCGCCTTTGTTTCTTCCTTGTTCTCTGTTTTTGTCCTTTCTCTTCTCGTCGTTGTCCATTCTTCAATGGAACGTTCGAGGTTATTACGCCAATTTCCTCGAACTCCAACTTCTGGTTTCGCGGTTTTCGCCCCTTTGTGTCTGTCTCCAGGAGCCGATGCTTGGTGCTCGTCCTGGTCGTTTTCGTGGCTATTCCTTTCTCTCCCCCCCCCCCAGCCATTGCTGGGGCTTCTAATTCTTCTGCTCTCTTGATTCGGGCTGATGTTCCCTTTGTTCCTTTACTTTTTCCTTCGCCTCTCCATTGTTCTGCTGCTCGTATCTTTGTGGGGAAATGGTACACAGTTTGTTCCATTTATCTCCCCCCGAGTGTCCCGCTCTCTCTTCCTGATTTGAAACACCTCCTAGACTCCTTGCCGGAGCCTGTGCTCCTGCTGGGTGACTTCAATTGTCGTCATTCTCTTTGGGGTGACGTTCTGACGAATACCCGGGGTCGCCTCCTTGAGCCGTTTCTCCTCTCTTCTTCCCTGTCTCTTCTGAATTCTGGTGAGCCCACTCATTTGGACTCTCGAACTCGCACCCTTTCTTGTCTTGATCTTTCTCTCTGCTCTTCTTCTCTTTACTTAGATTTCACATGGCAGGTTCTTGATGACCTCCATGGAAGTGATCATTTCCCCATCCTTGTTTCCTTTTTCTCTTTTCGCCCTTCCCTCTCTTTCCCTAGATGGCAGTTTGCTAAGGCGGACTGGACCCTGTTTTCCCTCAGTGCTACTCTCTCTGACCTCTCCCTTCTGCCCCTCTCTCGCGCTCTCCTCCTTTTTCATGACACTGTCTTCGACGCTGCCCTCCGCTCTATTCCTCGCTCTTCCTCTCGGGGTCCACGGAAGTGCGTTCCCTGGTGGAATGCGGACTGTGCTCGGGCTGTCCGCTGTAAGCGTGCAGCTTGGAAGAAGCACCGCCGTAGGCAGACGACCGATTCTTTTCTTTTCTTTCGGAAAGCGAGTGCGGTGGCCCGTAGGGCCATCCGTACGGCTAAACGTGAATGTTGGGCTTCTTATGTCTCGACAATTACGTCCGAAACCCCTCTGGCCCAGATCTGGAAGCGTATCCGCAAGATAGCGGGTAAGTTCGTTCCCGATGTTTCACCGGTCCTTCACCTCCATGATACTCTTGTGGCGGACCCGTTGCAGGTCGCTTCCGAACTGGGTTCCCACTTTTCTTCTGTTAGCTCTGGTCTTCATCTTCCCCAATCTTTCCTTCTTCGTAAACCTGTCCTTGAGTCTCGTCCTTTAGATTTCTGCACTCTTCTTCAGCTTCCCTATAATGATCCCTTCTCTCTCTCTGAACTTCGTTCTGCCCTGGCCCTCTGCGGTTCTACGGCGGCGGGCTCCGATGGTATTCATTATGAGATGCTTCGCCATCTCCCTCCGAGCATGTCTCAGTATTTACTGAGTCTGTATAATCGGATCTGGGAGTCGTCGTCAGTCCCTGAGGACTGGCTCGATGCCGTTGTCCTCCCTGTTCGCAAACCAGGGTCTCTGGGTACTTCCCCTAAGGACTTTCGCCCTATTGCTCTCACAAGTTGTGTCTGCAAACTCTTTGAACGTATGGTTAACGTTCGTCTGATGTGGTTCCTGGAACACCATCACCTCCTCTCCCCTTCTCAATTTGGTTTCCGCAAGTGCCGCAGCACGACAGATGTCCTGGTGAACTTGGAGGTCTATATACGTACTGCTTTTGCTGCGAAGACCTCCGTTGTTGCCGTCCTTTTTGACCTAGAAAAGGCTTACGACACCACTTGGCGTTATCATATCCTATCTCAACTTCATTCTTTTGGCCTTCGTGGTCATCTCCCTCTCTTTCTCCGCAGCTTCCTCTCTCGTCGTTCCTTTCGGGTGCGCCTTGGTACCGCTCTCTCTCCCCCTTTTCAGCAATACGAAGGTGTGCCCCAGGGTAGTGTTCTGAGCACTACTCTTTTTCTGGTTGCCCTCAATGGTCTTCTTTCCTCTCTTCCTTCTGGTGTCTTCTCCGCTCTCTATGTCGATGATCTTACCCTTTGTTGTCAGGGTGATGATTCGCCTCTCCTTCAACGCCGGCTTCAACTTGCGATTGATGCCGTGTCGTCTTGGGCCACAGGTCATGGCTTCAAGTTCTCTACTTCTAAGACTTGTGCCATGACTTTTACGCGGAAACGGGTTGTTCTTCGTCCCTCTTTGTCACTTTATGGTCATCCCCTTGAATACAAAGATTCCGCGAAGCTTTTGGGGTTATTCCTTGACACTCGTTTGTCTTGGTCTCCCCATATCTCTTACCTCCGTGTTGAGTGCTCTAAGTCCCTTACCCTCCTTCGGGTCTTGTCCCATACTTCTTGGGGGGCAGATAGGCGCACTCTCCTTGCTTTACATTCCTCTCTCGTCCTGTCTAAGCTCGATTATGGTTGCCCTGCTTACTCGTCTGCTTCTCCTTCTACTCTTCGCCGTCTTGATGCTTTGCACCATACTGGGTTGCGCCTCAGTTCTGGTGCCTTTCGTTCGACTCCCGTCCTTAGCTTGTATGTTGACACTGGCTTCCTGTCTCTCCAGGACCGCCGTGATCGCTACTGTCTTCGGTATCTTGCGCGGTCCTTGCAACATCCTTCTTCTCGTCTCTGTCGTGCTTTAACTTTTACCCCTCCTGCGGTTCCTGTTCCTCTTCACCACCTCCCTCTTTCTGTCCGGTTATCTCGCCTGCAGGATTCTCTTTCCGTTCGTATTTCTGATGTTTCTCCTCGTGTTGTTCCTTCTTTGCCCCCGTGGAGGGTCCCTCTTCCGCGGTTTTGTACATCCTTGACTCGCATCACTAAAGCTTTTACCCCTCCTACAGTTCTCAAACGCCTTTTCCTCGAGCACTTTTCTTCTCACTCCCGCTCCGTTTCTGTCTTCACCGATGGGTCTAAGTCAGCGGACGGTGTTGGCTACTCTGTTGTTTTTCCTGATCGCACTTATATGTGTCGCTTGCCTCCGGAGACTAGCATCTTTACAGCGGAACTTTATGCTATTCTCTATGCTCTTCGTCTCCTGCTTTCTCGTTGTCAGTCTTCCTTTGTGGTTGTTGTTGACTCTCGTAGTGCCCTCATGGCTCTCGGGTGCTTTAATCCAGTTCATCCGGTAGTTGTCGAGATCCAGCATTGGCTGTTTCTCGTTCACAGTAAATTTAAGTCGGTTGAGTTTTGTTGGGTTCCCAGCCATATTGGCGTGTCTTTAAATGAGCGTGCGGATGCTGCCGCTAAGGAAGCTGTCCGCTCTTGTCCCATCTCTCGTAAAGGCATTCCGTATTCCGACTTTTACCCGGTTATCCATTCCTCAGTCCTTACCCGTTGGCAGGCTTCTTGGTTGTCTGTTACTGGTAACAAGCTACGTACTCTTAAATGTTGTGTTTCCTCGTGGCCGTCCTCCTTCCACCGTAACCGGCGGTGGGAAACAGCTCTAGCGAGGTTGCGTATTGGCCATACTCGCTTAACCCATGGTCACTTGATGGAGCGCCGCCCTGCTCCTTATTGTCCTAGTTGCATTGTCCCTCTTACGGTCGTGCATGTCCTTCTTGAATGTCCTGACTACCAGGACGAGCGTGTGTCTTGCTTTCCGACCGCCCCTCGCGGTCACCTGTCCCTCGATAGAGTTCTTGGTGACTCGGATACTTTTGATATCGTTCGCCTTATGCGTTTTTGTTCTCGTATTGGCATCCTTGGTGATATTTAGCGCCCTCTGATTATTTTGCGTATTTGATGGTGCTACATAGCCTTCCCGGTTTGGTGCCTTCTTTTGATAATTACTTACTTATATCATCTTCCTGACATAGCGGTGTGTTCTAATGATTAGTTTATGTTCCCCTTTGCTTGGTTTCACAAGTTAAATTATTTCAGTTAGTCATTGATTGTGAACTGTCAGTCCAATCGCTGTGTCGTCATTGTTGTCTGCAATACTTGATTTTATATTTTGTTTTACCAAAATTGCAGATCATATTCACGAAAATGTATTTATCAGCCTGCAATATTTGGATTTATTCTTTGCATAGTTGTAGAAGGTTTACTTACGACCGTTGACTGCCATTTGTATTTCAGATTCTTGCTATTTGAAGTATGATACCCACCTCACGAAGATTTCCTCGACGTATGCCAATTACGTCAACTACTTCTACTGGTTCACACAATGTTACTGATGCCAAGGTCAGCGTACTCCTCACAATGGGCCAGGACGCATGTCATCACCGCTAATGTATCAACCTTGCCACCCACCCTTCACACACACATTCGTACAGTGATGTTTACGTCACCCGAGAGACACACAAGTCTAAACTAAAGCGTACGGTAATTACCAAAAGTTTAAATCCACAAGTGACACTTGTGAGATGATTGACTGACGTCGCATTGCAGGAATTACTGCGGAGGACGACGTTCAGAAACTATGAATCCATGCATAGAATATTTTTTCATATTCCACAGCTAGCTCATTCATGTGAAGCTGATAAACTCAGAACTACTCAATAAAATGAAGAGTGCATTAAGATTATGCTTATAGCATAATCAATATGCTTGAAAATCTGTTACATCGTTTGTTTTGGTTTGAAATTAAGAGTTGGCATGTCGTTAGTCTTCTTGATCATCACGAAAATTTGCCTTCTAACTAACTAGTTCTGTGTCTGTGTGTCTGTCTGTCTGTCTGTCTGTCTGTCTGTCTGTCTGTCTGTCTGTCTGTCTGTCTGTCTGTCTGTCTGTCTGTCTGTCTGTCTGTCTGTGTGTGTCTGTCTGTCTCTCTGTCTGTCTGTCTGTCTGTCTGTGTGTGTGTGTGTCTGTCTGTCTTTCTGTCTGTCTGTCTGTCTGTCTGTCTGTCTGTCTGTCTGTCTGTCTGTCTGTCTGTCTGTCTGTCTGTCTGTCTGTGTCTGTCTGTCTGTCTGTCTGTCTGTCTGTCTGTCTGTCTGTCTGTCTGTCTGTCTGTCTGTCTGTCTGTCTGTCTGTCTATCTGTGTGTCTGTCTGTCTGTGTGTCTGTCTGTCTGTCTGTCTGTCTGTCTGTCTGTCTGTCTGTCTGTCTGTCTGTCTGTCTGTCTGTCTGTCTGTCTGTCTGTCTGTCTCTCTTTCTCTCTCTCTCTCTCTCTCTCTCTCTCTCTCTCTCTCTCTCTCTCTCTCTCTCTCTCTCTCTCTCTCTCTCTCTCTCTCTCTCTCTCTCTCTCTCTCTCTCTCTCGATAGGGTTTCATACAAATATGTTAAATTAAATTGATAGTAAACAAAATCAATGCTTATTTCTGCTTACCTGAGAATCATGTTGGCATGCAACCCATGTACAGCAGCATAACCTTACGTCTTTTGTATTACCCTACATATAAGAATTTTAGTTAATTTTCGTTCATTATTTACGTATCATTGTGGAAGAGACATAGAGAGACAAAGAGAGCCACAGAGTGACGTATGTGTTGATATCCGTTGGGATGTCACAGATATTTCCATTAGTTATAGTTATGATAAGAAAAATTTCTTCGAGTTTTTTTTTTTTGTAAAATGATGCCAACTCGACCCGTTCACTGGCGGGTCTACTCGACTCGCTCACCTGGGGATCTACTCGGCGCGCTCACTGGGGGCGGGGGGGGGGGGGGGGGGGGGGGTAGGGTTGGTCTACTCGACCCACTCACTAGGGGGTCTACTCGACCCCTCATTGAGGGGTCTACTTGGACACTGCCATTTGGTCTATAAGTAAAAATGGCGGATCATAGACCCTTCTTGAAAGTCCATGTTTCAATCACGTGACAGATGCAACCAATCCAACCATTCAAAATACAATGACGGCATAGCAGCATTTGATAGGCCATGATATCTGGAAGAGGAAGCCTCATATAAATAAGGTGAACGAGGCTTATGTTTACAGTCCACTAAGATTGGTCCTTGATGGACTGGAAAGTATTATACCTCCGAGAGTTGCGGGAAGTGGACAAACGAGGTATTGTTGTAACAGATGTATTGGCTGGCAATTGTATAGTGGAGTTCTGGTTGAGCTCTCAAGTAAGAATACGAGTCTCCTGTGTAAAGATTCTTGATATGATATTGATCCCTGTTACTACTATAAATTTTTCCGGTGCAAGGATGATGGTGTTGTCGGTCCTCCTAATAGAACGTCGTGTTTTGATGTATACTCCACCTCAGACCAAAAATTGTCTTATTAAAAAATGGTAGCAGCTCGCTAAATTGACATACTGCCCCGTTTTATGTTTTGAATCCTCTGATAGATAAGGATATGGACACTTTAGTACGAGTTTCTTGACGTTGGGAAATCTTAGGAGTGGGCTGCATGAATGCATTTACAAGATGTTTGGAAACGCAACGAGGAAGCTAGAGTCTTCCCTACGTGAAGACTTGCGTATTACATTGTAACCTTAGAGGACAACACAGTTATGCTACATGATTATATCATCATAATATAATGAGAGTCTTTTCAAAATCTAAGAGGGTATAAGAGAGGAGTGACATTTCAAAACTTAAGAAGGCGTAAAATGCTCTACTGTTTCCTGTGAATTTTTAAACGTGTCCAAGGAGCAGGGAAATGTTATCCCAAACTCCAAGATTGTGTATAGGGACATGTAGTGAGGTCCTTTAATACAACATAACTTAGCTTGGCCTTCTGTACGCAACTAGGTACAGGAGAAGGAAACTTCTGACTCTTGCTAGCAGGGTTTTCACTTCCTCTTGGTCATAATAAGTCTTACCCGACTACTTTTTCAGAGAACAAAATCTGCCAATCAGCTTTATACCCATCTGTCAAATTACTGCTGGGTGAACAGAAGCGATCAGATAAGGACTCATGGTTATAAACCAGGCATTATTAGAATTAAATCAGAACAAACTAGAAATGTATAAGTTTTCTCATAGTTAGTCTTAGGAGAAGTACTGCTACTTTATTATGGAGTATTTCCTGTCGAACCACTGATTATGTGTTAATCTCAATGTTGAGAGCTCTCAGTAATATTTTAATAATTTGGGAGCTACACTTGTGTGGGAATTATGTATTGGTGTTATTCTGAGTTTTTTCCCATTATTGTAATGTTGTGTTCTATTATACAAAATTTTTGTACTATTGTACTGTTATTTACTAGTTGCTAATGCTTTCAAGACAGAAAACAGGTATTATTTCCCTAAACTTTGCTTTAGACAACTAGGGAAGACGTCTTGAAAGTTCCTGAAGGCGGCGGACTCCTTATCTATAGCTGAGATGCATTGTTTCATAAGTCGGCAGTCTTCAGGTACCTTCACGACGTCTTCTATAAGCTGTTTTAGGCAAAGGTCAAAGAAAAGTTTTAGTGGAATAACAACCGTTTTCTATACTTAGGAGGCATAAACTAACACAAAATATCTCTACCTTGGGGGCAAAACACGTTACAGAGTTATTAGTGTTGTGATAAACATGAATAACAAATCTAGAAGTGTTGTGATTATTATATTTATAATATACATATAATGATAAACAATAACAAATTACCTAGGTCTATCAATATTATCAACACAATATTTATGTCACCAAGTTTTATTGATTTGCGTATTTTTGTGTTTGAAAAATTTATTTTTGTGCTTAAAAAAAATTCTACTTTTTGACTGCTAGATATAAGAGTAAACAGATACATTCGTAACATTCTTTCACAACATTTACACTATGCTGGGAACATGGATTAGTAAGACAAATGTGTATCAATGATCATACTCTAATCGTCCTTTAACTGATCAATTAAAAATGTACCTAAATTATAAAAACCACCGCTAATGTTCAATAAGCGATGGTTTTTTAACATTAGCGTTGGATTGATCATCGAAATCCATTGATCCATTGTTGATTGATCAGTAAAAGGGCAGTTTGAGTAGGATCATTGAGACTCATTTGTCTCACTAATACTTGTTAATATCGACTATCTTATCTTATGCTATTATTATCCACGTATGGGCCTACTGGCCCATATGATGCAGCTCCTATTTATATTATGGGATTGGATATTGTAATTCAATTCTTCCTTCGTGGTCTGACACTGTCACATTTTTCATCACGTGTTAATTTTTGTGATTTACACACACAGTGACACATGTAGCAAGCTAAGCTTGTTTTAGAAGTTTAGAGGTCTCAGATCATATAGGTTAAATGGTACCATACGAACACGAGCTTAGAGTGAGAGAGTAGGTTTACCTGACTAGCAGAGAAAGGGTCACTTGACAGAGATTAAGGGATTACCGAGGGAAAGAAAACATAATGACTGTTTCCCTTGTATTAGTTCAATAGTGTTGAATAATTCAATAAACACAGTTATTGTGTAATTGTAGTAATAAACAACCTGGTTTAAGTATGTATGTTAGGTAAACATGAATGTAGAATAAAGATCAAGGCTCATTTGCTATCAAAGAGACAGTGACGTCAGTTAAGAGAGGGTACTAGTTCATCAGGCTGGAGTCTGGCCCTAGCTTCGGTACGGGGCGGACGTGTTGAATCGGCGCTCCAGCAGTTGGTGTTGTTTGCCCGTTTCGGCCGGTTGGGGGCGGGTGTGTCTCTGCTCGCCTGTGCTGACGTGGCGTTACGATGGGGGTCCCTCTACCCCCTGTCGTCCGGGCTCAGTCTGTGGGACTAGAGTTCTCTGTGCGGGCTGGTTACCTGGAGATTGCCCTGGCTTGTGAAATGCTCTCTGTCCCTGTGTTTGCGATATATGGGGTCGAGTTGGTTACGGCCCGTAGGGCAATTGTGAAGTTTGCAGAGGAGGTGGCGTATCGCGATTTTCTCCGGCGATACGAGGGGCGGACACTACCCCTGCCGGATGGTGCGGGCACTGTCACCCTCTCGGATAGAAGTGGTGCACTTACTTACATCAGTGTGCATGGGGCTCCCTTGGAGTTTCCAGAGGCTCTGCTACGGCGGTATTTCGGCCGGTTTGGCGCAGTTGTTAGTGTGAGAGTGAACGTGGTGTCTTCTAGTCCTCTTAAGGGTGTGAGGTCTAACATTCGCACCCTGGGCATGAGACTCCGGGCGGATATTCCGTCCTCTGTGCGCCTTATGGGGTACAACGTTCGGGTGTTTTACGCCCGTCAGCCGCGGACGTGTTATCGTTGTGGTCTTGTGGGCCATCAGGCTGCTGACTGTTCTGCGCCTCCTGTTGCACCAGTGAATCTCTTCAGTGAGGAGGATTTTCCGCCCCTTCCTGTGGGGGATGATTCGGTGGGTATGGACGTCTCTTCGGCTGAGGAGGTGCCCTCTGTAACTGCTGTTGCTCCGCCTGTTGCGCCCCCTGTTGTTGCCGCATCTCCTCCGGAGGTTGGGTCCTCGCCTAGTGCTCCGGCTGGTGTCCCTGAGCCTCTTCCGCCTGCCGTTTGCTCGGACCCCTCGTCTTCCAGTACTTCCTCTGCTGTGTCTGTCCCGGCTGTGCTGGGAGCTGAGGTGGATCCGGCATTCCCTCCTGTGCCTGGCCTGGTGCCCCGTGTGGTTGGGGAGGCTGCCGTGCTGCGGCGTGCGTCGGTTCGCTCGGTTGGTGTTGCGCGGGTCGCTGAGTCTGCCTCCGGGTCTGATGATGTGCGGCCCGAGCCTAAGCGTTCCCGGCGTTCTTCTGCGTGGGCTGAAGTTGGCGAATTCGACGAGTGTCGTCCTTCCGTTGACGGTGGAGTGGCTCCGGATGTGGTGCACACTACGGTGGTGGCGGAGGTGCACTTGCCTGAGGATGCCGGTGCCGGCGTTTCGGCCTCAACTTCTGGTCCGGTGTCAGAGGGTCCTGCTTCAGGTGCGTTGTCTGCGTCGGATGGCTCCGGTTCTTCGTGGGCAGTGGTTCCCCCTGCTGTAGTTGGTGGTGAGCGGGGTGGCCTGGTGGTGATGTTGAGAAAGGATGCTCGCTCTGGATGTTCTGTGGCACCTTCCTCGTTACCCGTTTCCTCGGCAGCGGTCTTGCCGCCTCTTCCGTTTCCTGCAGTCCCTTCCGTGTCTCCTGCGGTATCCGTGGAAGTGCTATCGTCTCAGCGTCCGGCACCTGCTCCGATGGCGAAGGCATGGCAGGCTCGGCGACTCTCGTCCGCTTCTCCGGTGTCTGCTTCCTCGAAGGGCGTGGTTGGCGCTCCCCAGCCTCGTTATGCGACTTGCGTCAGTGACGTTAGGCGTTGGCTGATGCCGCCAGATATAGATGTTCCCGAGTTTATGATACCCGCTCGAGCGCGGGGGATCAAAAACCCTACCAACCTTGAAGATCTAGTCTGGGAAGCTTACAAGGCGAAATATCCTCGTGATCTTTTCCCGGAGAAGTACATTTCTCACGAGGTTCCTCGCAAGTGATTTCTATGTATTTTGTGTTGCCTGGTTGTGGGGTGTGTATGTGAGTGGGTGGGGTGGGTATTGTTTCCCGGTTCCTGCGTGCTCCGGTTTGTATTGTGGGTTTTCTTGTATGGTTGTCGTGTGCACTTGTTTGTCATATTGTGTGCCCTTCAGGCTGTTGGGGTGTGCTCTTTGTTATGTGTGCATTATGTGTTTGAGGTGTTAGACTTGTTTTGTATGTTTCTCGCCTCTCTGTTTCCCTTATGTTTGTATTACGCTGTGTTTATATTTGTGTTATGTTTGTATATGCATTTTTGTTTTGTGGTCAGCCCTTCTGGCTGGTCTTCTCTTGATTTGTTCCTTTGTCATTGTACATATGTGTGCTTTGTACTTTTGTTCTGTTATATTTGTTCTGTTTTTATTGTACATTATACGCATGCTTGCATGTAAAATTAAAAATAAAAAAAATAAAAAAGTTGATCAGGCGAGTTCCACTGTGGGTCCTACTCTGACCCACCGTGGGTCAAGGTCATGCGTCCGGCGTACCACAACCTATGACGATGGTGTGATTTCGGCCTCAGACACTGCTATTGAATTCAATAGGTTCTTTTCATCCATTGGTACAACCCTTGCTCATGATATTCCATTCTCACTCACTAATATTAAAGACTACCTCACAGGTAACTATCCAGAGTCTCTGTACCTAGCTCCCGCTACTTCCTCTGATGTTAATGAGGTAATCCTTTCCCTTAAGACTAAGTCAAGCACACTTGATGAGATACCATCTCTAATTTACAAAAAAAAATCCAGAGATCTAGCTCCTGCCATTGCATTGCTCTTCAACAAATCACCTGAACTCCAAACCCTTCCGGATATTCTAAAAAAAAAAAAAAGCGAGAGTAGCCCCAGTCCACAAATGTGGTGATCTCACTGATGTCAAAAATTACAAATCTATCTCAAATCTGCAAAACTTGTCTAAAATATTTGAAAAGCTAATCTTCAAGCAGCGCTACTCATGTCAAGCCAAACTTAATATACTTATCTATTGCCAATATGGTTTCAGACCCAATAAAAGCCCTAACGACGCACTTATTAGTATGAGTAACTTGATATATACAGCTCTTGATAAAAATGGGTTCCCTGTTTGGTTATTTGTGGACCTACGTAAGGCTTTTGACACTGTCAATCACCAAAACCTTCTTCTTAAATTACATCATTATGGAGTCAGAGGTTACTCCCTGCAATACCTTCAGTCTTACCTTACTGACAGGCTCCAGTATGTTTCTGTGAATAATTCCATTTCTCCTACACTACCCATAAATATTGGTATTCCATAGGGCAGCATACTTAGCCCTCTCATCTTTCTCATCTACATTAATGACCTTCCAAATGCCTCTCAACACCTCAAACCAATCTTAATTGCTGATAACACAACTTTCATTTTCTCCAGTCCTGACTCGCTTGCTCTAAATGTCACTGTGAATACAAAGTCCATCTTTGGCTAACTGCTAACAAACTCACGCGTAACATTGACAAAACTTTCTATATTTTATTTGGTAATAAATCCTCAAATGAAATTTACCTAAGAATAAACAATATACAAATCAGTAGTAAAGTTGTTGGTGAATTCCTTGGTGTCCTCATCAATAACAAGCTGAATTTCCCGGGACACATTCTAAATATAGCAAAAAAAGTTCCTAAAACTGTTGGGATTCTTTCTAAGATCAGATATTATGTTCCTTGCCCTGCCCTGGCGACGCTCTATTACTCTCTCATCTATCCTTATCTCAACCATGGTATTTGTGGTTGGGGTTCTACTACAAAAAATCATTTACGTCCTCTAATTCCCCAACACAAAGCTTCTATTAGAACAATATTTAACTCTGGCCCCAGACAGCACTCTGTACCTTTACTAAAATTTCTGAATGTTAGATATTAAGTCACTGCACATCCTCTCATGTGTACTCTATATATTTAAAATTCTGAATTGTAATGTCAATCCTGACCTTAAAAGCTTCTTAGAAGGTTTTAACAGAACCCATGGGCACCACACCAGAAATAAATACCTATTTGATATTCCAAGAGTACGACTTAATCAAACTAGAAATGCTCTGTAAATCAAGGGACCCAGAATGTGGAATGACCTTTCAAATCATGTCAATGGCTATACTTCTCTCAACCAGTTTAAGATGAATTCTAAGTACTATCTAATTAACTCCATGTAACCTACCTTACCCCTAAATGTCAACCCATGTCTTACTATTTTTAAACAATGCTGTTTGTTGACCAACTTTTATATTGGTTATTTTCTACCATATTCCCCCCCCCCCTTTTATCTTTTATTTTTTTTCAACGCAATTTATACTTTAAGCTCAATTACTATTAAGTTTTAGTCTAAGTGTTTTTTCCCCCACCTCACCTTGCCCGAAACGCTATGCGTACTAGTGGCTTTAGGTATTGTATGCACTAGCTCTATCTATAATTCAAACATTATATTTGTCAATCAACTATGTATGTACTTTCCTGAATAAAATTTACTTTACTTTACTTTACATATTGTTAATTCATAAATTATAAATTCAGATCACTTGTCAATATTATAATTGGAAATAGCCTGGTCCAAGATGCCTATAGAACTTCCATCAGTTTCAATAAGAATTAAACCACCTAGGTTGCCAGTTAATAACATTCGTCTGTTCAGTTAACCCTGGTTAGTAATTTAATAGCCAGTGAAGCTGGCAGAGTAATTTTAGCTAGCTTCAAAGTAGGGAAAACACAGTATAGTTAGTGTGGTGTGGAGCATCCTGGGGTCACCATCTGCCCTCCAAAAGCCAGGCGAACATCAGGCTGGGCTTAGAAATGTTACGGTAACTTGCTTAAGAATTTAGTACAGATGACCCTAAATCATGGCCTCTAATTTAGGAATATATTCAGTTTAGGGAGTGTTAAAATAGGGAGTGTTTTCTTTTTATATTCATAGGATATTCTTAATTTAATAAATCTTGTTGAGTAATTCTAGTTCTGTGTTTTGAGTTTTCCCATAAGAATATATGATTATCTTTGCCACGGAATCCACGAGCCGAATCCACGAGCCACGATTGAATGAGTCGGCATACCTATTTCAAGCAAACATAGCATATTTAATATCAGATATATTCCCTTGTTTTTAATTTGACTTCACACTTAACATTAATTCATACCACCCTTTTCAATTAATTGGGGAGCCATATTTGGAGAATTATATATAATTGACGGTTTCCTGTTTCACTGTCAATTAGGGGGCTAATCAAGTAAGCGGATTCAGGTGGTGGCAGAAGAGAAGATCCTTGAGTTTGCCAGGGGCACAGTACAGCTCTCGTCTTTGTATTATCTAAGACGATCAACAGTCTAAGATCACGAGGAGTGGACTGAAGGCTATAGTAGAGCTCTGGGTCTTTGAGATTAGTTAACGAAGGGCTGGCTAGTGAACAAAGTAGAGTCATTACCCCGCCCCCATTTCACACACACACACACACACACACACGCACACGCACACGCACACACACACACACACACACACACACACACACACACACACACACACACACACAGTTTTGGGTCAGCTTTGATCGTGAGCAGACGTGTAGGGTCAGCGGTCCGCGTTAACCGAGGGAACAATAGGGTTCAAGGGAGCGGGTGTACTGTGCAGTGAGAATCGGGACAGTGTAAATTGAACAGTGGCATTGTAATGCAACACATTGATCACATCTCGTGGTGAATTATCTTAGTGAATTTAGAGATGATAGCTAGTGAAGATCGACTTCTTGAGGAAGCATCAGTCGCATCAGCCGGGACCCACGTGGAGAACTGAAGACCTCACAGGATTACCGACGACCCGCCGTGTATTCACCTAGAGTGCTTGTGGGGGGCTGGCTGGTAAGTTTATTTATTTATTTATTTATTTATTTATTTATTTATTTATTTATTTATATACAAGAAGGTACATTGGGTTTGTGAGAATACATTGGATAGTACAGTATTTACATTCTTGTAAAGCCACTAGTACGCACAGCGTTTCGGGCAGGTCCTTAATCTAGCAGATAATTTTAAGTAGGTAATTTCAATCAGAATTGATAAATGATAAAGATACATTACAATAGAAAAATGAGATGAGAGAGATAAGTAGGTATATTAAAGCACATTGTTATATTAAAGCTCTGATTGATTACATTGACAGCTTGATTAGTAATTTAAACAAGGTTAATAGACACCATACAGCAGATTGACAGCACATATAAGACAGCAATGATCACAATGGTAAAGATGTTCAGATTGGGTACATAAAGATTGGGAGACTGGGTAGCAAAAGATACAGATAAACAAGATTTATAAACACCATACAACAGATTGGCAGCACATATAAGAAAACAGCAATGATCACAATGGTAAAGATGTTCAAACTGGGAACATAAAGGTTGGGAGATTGGGTAGCAATTGATACAGTGCAATTTTAAGGCAAAAGTGAAAACTATGAAGATGAAATTAAGTACTTTTTAGTATTGATTTTGAATGACGTAAAAGTTGGACAGCTTTTCAATTCAGTAGGGAGTGAGTTCCATAAACTGGGTCCCTTTATTTGCATAGAGTGTTTAAACAGATTAAGTTTAACTCTGGGGATATCAAAGAGATATTTATTTCTGGTGTGGTGATAATGGGTCCTATTACATCTGTCCAAGAAGAGTTTCAGACAAGGATTTGCATTTAAGAACAGGGTTTTGTAAATGTAGTTGACACAAGAGAATTTGTGGAGTGAGATTATGTTTAGCATGTTTAGGGAGTTAAACAAGGGGGCTGTGTGTTGTCTGAAAGCAGAATTTGATATTATTCTGATAGCAGATTTTTGCTGGGTGATGATGGACTTGAGGTGGTTTGCAGTGGTTGAACCCCATGCACAGATACCATAGTTGAGATAGGGATAGATTAGTGCATAATATAGAGAGATGAGAGCAGAGTTAGGAACATAATACCTGATTTTGGAGAGTATACCAACTGTTTTAGAGACTTTCTTAGTTATGTGTTGTATGTGGGTACTCAACCCGTTCTCGCAAATTCGTAAAGTCAATATTGACTTATTAACTACGTGCATAGGTGATATACTAAACATAATAGATACCCTTAAAAAGATTCATAGAAAACACCGACCTTACCTAACCTTGTTAGTATCTTAAGATAAGCATCTTATTGCTTCGTAATTACAATTATTACTTAACCTATACCTATTATAGGTTAGGTAATAATTGTAATTACGAAACAATAAGATGCTTATCTTAACATACTAAGTAGGTTAGGTAAGGTTGGTGTTTTCTATGAAGCTTTTCAAGGGAAACTATTATGTTAAGTATGTCACCTATGCACATATTTAATAAGTCAATATTGACTTATTAAATTTGCGAGAACGGGTTGGGGTACTGAAGTTGAGTCTCTTGTCTAGGAATATGCCAAGAAACTTTCCATCATTTTTATTGCTAATGTTTACATTGTCAATCTGAAGCTGAATTGCATTTGTAGATTTGCTTCAGAATAGGATGTAGTAGGTCTTTTCTATGTTAAGTGTTAGTTTGTTGGTTGACATCCATAAGTGGACTTTTTTTTGTTCATTATTAACAACACCATTTAGAGTATGTGGGTTGGGGTTGGAGTAGATGAGGGTAGTATCATCAGCAAACAAAATAGGTTTCAGAATGTTAGAGACATTAGACAGATCATTAAAGTATATAAGAAAAAGAAGAGGTCCCAAGATGCTGCCCTGTGGCACTCCAACAGTTATTGGTAGAATGGGAGAGATTATATTATTGATGGCTACACATTGGTGTCTATCACTAAGATAGGATTGGATATAGTCCAGTGCATGGCCTCGGATTCCATAATGATGGAGTTTACTTAAGAGGTAATCGTGATTAACAGTATCAAAGGCCTTTCTCAGGTCAATGAAGAGTCCAATTGGAAACTCATTTTTGTCAAGAGCTGAGTAAATTATATCAAGGAGACTAATAATTGCATCGTTGGTACTCTTTTGAGAGCGGAAGCCAAACTGACAGGGGCTAAGAATGTCGAATTTTACGAGATAGGAGTAGAGCTGTTTGTAGATAATTTTTTCAAATATTTTTGATAGTATGGGTAGGTTCGATATTGGTCTATAGTTGTTTATGTCTGACGGATTACCTCCTTTATGAACTGGCGTTACTCTTGCTTTTTTAAGGATATCAGGGAAGGTATGACACTCAAGGGATTTGTTGAACAGCAGAGCTATAGGTGGCGCAAGGGCATGGGAGGCGCTCTTGTATACAATGGATGGGATTTCACTGATGTTCCCAGGTTTGGTTTTTAGTGAGTGTATGATGGACACAACATCTGACGGGCTGACTGGTGAGAGGAGAAGAGAGTTTGGATAGCTGCCTGAGAGATATGTGTTGATATGTGTCTGAGTCTGTGGGATTTTACTTGCAAGGTTAGCACCAATCGATGAAAAGAAGCTATTAAATTCATTCGCCATTTCTAAGTCAGATGACAGTGTAAGGCCATCCTTAGAGAGTGTTATCTGGTTGTGGGAGTGTTGTTTAGTTCCCAGGATGTTAGAGATGGTATTCCATGTGCTTTTCATGTTGCATTTTGCTTCTTTGAATCTAGTCTCATAATATGAAAGTTTTGCTTTTCTTATGATACTGGTAAGCACTGATGAGTACCTTTTAACTACTTCCATTGAAACTAGGCCACTCCTAAATTTCTTTTCGTATTCATGTTTTTTGTTGATTGATTTAATTATGCCACTTGTGAGCCACGGGTTATTTTTTCTTTTATCAGTTACTTGTTTGGTAAGGAGGGGACAGTGAGTGTTGTAGAGGCTTAGAGTTTTGGAGAGAAAGAGGTTAGTTGATGAGTTTATATCCTGTGAATTATTAAATTCAGATTCCCAGTTAATATTGTGGAGTGCATTAGAGAGATTGCCTAAAGCTGATTCACTATGTAGCCTGAATGAAAGTTTTTTGGTTTCTGGTGGTGATGTGTCAATGTTTGCTATGAGGAAAGTAGGATAGTGGTCAGTTGTTCTGTCATAAATTACCCCAGATGTAAGGGGAGCTGTTATATTAGTCCATAGGTGATCCAGGGTAGTGGCAGATGTTTGAGTGACTCGGGTGGGCTTGGTGATAAGTGTCTTAACACTTGGTGTTAAGTGTCTCTCATAAGTCTCCAACAGTGTACAAGGTTTATATAATATCATATCATAGACACTATTACATTCCATTCAATAATACAATCGTAATAATACAATCGTGGTAGACAGGTAACAGGGACAGCAACTGTGAGCTCACTGGGAACCCAGATAAGCAGCTAATCCTCCCCCACCCGCCGTAATCTGAAGACTACACCTCACCCATCTCTTAACCTCCCATCTCACTCTCCCTACACACTCCCCCCCCCCCCACCACCACCACTCAAACTCTCCCAAAACACTCCCCCCCCCCCACCACACCCACTCACACTAGGACTATTCTTGCTCTCTCTCTTGCTCTCTCTCTCTTGACAAGGGCAAAATGGCAGGTGGACACAACAGGGACACAGGGAACAGCCAAATTGATCAAACGAGGGACATATTAACCCAAGTTCTGGAGGAATTCAGGAAGGAGATGCAGGAAATGAGGATTACAATTAACAACCTGCAAAGTGAGCTGACATCAGCAAGGGAGGAGATCAAATCCCTCACAGAAAAAAATAAAGAGATCGAGCATCAGATTATCATCCAAAGGGAAGGTGGGAATGTTACATTGGAAGAAAATGCCTCTGTACCTGAATCATTTGCAGACATACTGAAAAAGAGCTCAGAAGCAATGGACACAGTGAGGTAGGTAGCGATGCAAGCAACCACCTCACAGGAAGCAGCAAGGTGCACCATTCAGCTGCTGGAGAGAATAAGATCAGTGGTAGTTGTATGCATCAAAGAACAGGAAGGATCCAACAGGCAAGAATGGAATAGCAAGGATAGAGAGGCAGTACAGGGGCTACTGAAGGGGTTACAGATGGAAGGGGCTGTACATAACATTGAGAAGGTTTTCAGCTTGGGCTGGTACAACAAGGACAGAAACCGACTTGTAAAGGTGGTGTTTACAAACGAAACCACGAAGGAGGATATTTTCGAAAGGAAGAGTCGACTGCAGCATGTGGAGGGATACAAGAAAATATTCCTGCAGAGGGACAGGACGAAGGTACTACAGAGGGACAGGACAGGACAGCATATACAAAACGCTAAATTGTAATGCCAATCCTGATCTCAAAAGCTTCATAGAAGGTTGTAACAGAACCCATGAGCACCACACCAGAAATAAATACAGTTTTGATATTCCTAGAGTACGACTTAATCAAACCAGAAATGCTCTACAAATCAAGGGGCCCAGGATGTGGAATGACCTTCCCAACCATGTTAAAGACAGTACCTCTCTCAACCAGTTTAAGTTAAAAACGAAGCTATACCTAATAAATTCCATGTAACCTACCTTACCCTTCTATTGTCAACCCATGTTTTTTTTTTTTTTTTTGTTTTTCAAATCAACGCTGTTTTAATGTAATTTTCTGTAATAATTTATAATTGTATTTGTGCTGTTTTTTCAACAATGTTCCCCCCCTCTTTTACCTCTATTTTTATTTGTACTCAACGCATTTTTTTCTTTTTACCCATTAGTTTTAAGCTTTAGTCAGTAGTGTTTTTTCCTGCCCGAAACGCTTTGCGTAATAGTGGCTTTAGGCATTGTATGTACTAGCTCTATCTATAAAGCCAACAAACTTTGTAAAATCTCTTTATGTATGTACCTTTGCCTAAATAAAAATTATTATTATTATTATTATTATTATTATTATTAAGGAGGAGAGAGCCAGGGCAGCAGAGGCAAGGAGGAAGTGCAGGGAGGGAGAAGCAAACCAGGAAATCACAACCCCCAACACAACAGTCCTAGAGACAAGAGGCGAACCCAAAACCAGCATCCCAGCAACACCAGAGGGGAGGGCAACCACACCACCCCCCTCTGCATAGAAACCCTCCCTTCCCCTCACCCTACCTGCCCCCACCCAACCCTCCCTCCCCCCCACCCCATTCTTACCCTGTCATCCCTTCTCCATTCCCATCATGTCCCCCCTCCCACCCACCTTTCCCCCCTGTCCCCCCCTCCCCCTTCATCCCATACCCTCCCTATCCCTCCTCCCCCCTCACCCTGTATCCTCCATGCCCCCCCCTATCTCCTTAACCCACACCCTACCTGTCCCCCCCTCCATGAAACCCCCACCCCTCACCCCAAACTCTCCTGAAACCCTGCAAACCACCTCACGGATCATCTCACCCACTGAAAAGCTTCCCACACCAGTAGAATGCTCGCCAAGAAAGGGACAAGAAAATGAACTGAAGAAAGTGAGCTTCAAGGCGTTGTACACTAACATAGATGGAATTACAAATAAAACAAGTGAACTCGGAGAATGGGCACTAGAAGAAAACCCAGACATAATAGCACTCACAGAAACAAAGCTAACAAACACCATAACAAACGCACTGTTTCCACAGGGCTACTATGTAGTGAGGAAAGAGAGAGAAGGGAGAGGAGGAGGTGGTGTAGCTTTGCTACTAAGAGAAGGTTGGAGTTTCGAAGAGATGGTAATTCAGAACTGTGAAGGTTTCAGTGACTACATATCAGACACCATAGCAACTGGAGGACAGAAAATTATAGTAGTAGTCATATATAACCCCCCACCGAATGTCAGAAGACCCAGACAGGAATATGATAGAAACAACTTGGCCACCATCAATATAATAGAGAGAGCAGCTTCTGTGGCTAGCAGGAACGGATCCAGGCTACTAATAATAGGAGACTTCAACCATGGAAAGATAGATTGGGGGAACAGAGACCCACATGGAGGCCCAGACACATGGAGAGCTAAGCTGCTGGATGTGGCAACAAGAAACTTTCTAAGTCAACACGTCAAGGGACCGACAAGAATGAGAGGAGGGGATGAACCAGCCTTGCTTGATCTGATATTTACCCTAAATGAGTCGGATATAAGGGAAGTTAAGTTGGAAGCCCCCTTGGGAATGAGTGATCATAGTGTATTGAGCTTTGAGTACCTGGTTGAGATATGAATTATCACCCCCCAAAAAGAACTGGGAAACAAAAGGCTGGCGTACCGAAAGGGAAACTATGAAGAGATAAATAAATTCCTATGGGATATACATTGGGACACAGAACTCGGAACCAAGTCCGTACAAGACATGATGGACTATGTCACCCAAAAATGTCAGGAGGCTGTAAGCAGGTTTGTACCAGCCCAACAGGAAAAAACAGAGAAGCAAAGGAAGAATCCGTGGTTTAATAGGGAATGTATGAAAGCAAAGGAGCTGAACAAAAGGGCATGGAGGAACTTCCGTAATAACAGAACACCAGAAAGTAGAGAGAGATACCAGAGAACCAGGAACGAGTATGTTAGTGTGAGAAGAGCAGCTGAGAAAAGGTATGAAAATGATATAGCTAATAAAGCCAAGACCGAACCAAAGCTACTACACAGTCACATCAGGAGGAAGACAACAGTGAAAGAACAGGTGATGAAACTTAGGGTGGGCGAGGACAGGTACACAGAAAATGACAAAGAGGTGTGTGAAGAACTCAACAAAAGGTTCCAGGAGGTCTTTACAATAGAACAGGGAGAAGTCACGGCGCTAGGAGAGGTGGCAGCAAACCAGGTGACCTTGGAAAGGTTCGAAATTACAAGAGATGAGGTCAAGAAGCACCTATTGGAGCTGGATATGAGAAAAGCTGTTGGGCCGGATGGAATCTCACCATAGGTATTGAAAGAGTGTGCAGGAGCACTTTGCTTGCCACTCTCCATAGTGTATAGTAGGTCACTGGAAACGGGAGACCTAACAGAAGTATGGAAGACTGCTAATGTAGTACCAATATTTTAAAAGGGTGACAGACAAGAGGCAATGAACTACAGGCCAGTGTCCTTAACTTGTATACCATGCAAGGTGATGGAGAAGATTGTAAGAAAAAACCTAGTAACACATCTGGAGAGAAGAGACTTCGTAACAACCCATCAATATGGGTTTAGGGAGGGTAAATCTTGCCTTACAGGCTTGATAGAATTCTATGATCAGGTGACAAAGATTAAGCAAGAAAGAGAAGGATGGGCGGACTGCATTTTTTTGGACTGTCAGAAAGCCTTTGACACAGTACCCCATAAAAGGTTGATGCATAAGCTGGAGAAACAGGCAGGAGTAACTGGTAGGGCGCTCCAGTGGATAAGGGAGTACCTAAGCAATAGGAAGCAGAGAGTTATAGTGAGGGGTGAGACCTCAGAATGGCGTGAAGTCACCAGTGGAGTCCCACAGGGCTCTGTGCTTGGACCTATCCTGTTTCTGATATACGTAAATGAGTCTATACCCAGAGGGTATAGACTCATTCCTCTCAATGTTTGCTGACGCCGCCAATATTATGAGAAGGATTAAGACAGAGGAGGACAGCTTGAGGCTTCAAGAAGACGTGGACAAGCTGCAGGAATGGTCGAACAAATGGATGTTAGAGTTTAACCCAAGCAAATGTAATGTAATGAAGATAGGGGTAGGAAGCAGGAGACCAGATACAAGGTATCACTTGGGAGATGAAATACTTCAAGAGTCCGAGAAAGAGAAAGACCTGGGGGTTGATATCACGCCAGACCTGTCCCCTGAAGCTCATATCAACAGGATAACATCAGCAGCATATGCCAGGTTGGCTAACATAAGAACGGCCTTTAGAAACTTGTGTAAGGAATCTTTCAGAACATTATATACCACATATGTCAGACCAATCCTGGAGTATGTGGCTCCAACATGGAGTCCAAATCTAGTCAAGCATAAGACTAAACTCGAAAAGGTTCAAAGGTTTGCCACCAGACTAGTACCCGAGCTGAGGGGTATGAGCTACGAGGAGAGACTACGGGAATTGAACCTCACTTCGTTGGAAGACAGAAGAGTTAGGGGGGACATGATCACCACATTCAAGATTCTCAAGGGAATCGACAGGGTTGATAAAGACAGGCTATTTAACACAAGGAGCACACGCACTAGGGGACACAGGTGGAAACTGAGTGCCCAAATGAGCCACAGAGATATTAGAAAGAACTTTTTTAGTGTCAGAGTGGTTGACAAATGGAATGCATTAGGAAGTAATGTGGTGGAGACTGACTCCATACACAGTTTCAAGTGTAGATATGATAGAGCCCAATAGGCTCAGGAACCTGTACACCTGTTGATTGACGGTTGAGAGGCGGGACCAAAGAGCCAGAGCTCAACCCCCGCAAGCACAACTAGGTGAGTACAAACACACACACACACACACACACAAACACACACACACACACACACACACACACACACACACACACACAGTAAAGGAACAGGTTATGAGATTAAGGATAGGGGCGGAAGGATTCACTACAAATGACAAGGAAGTGTGTGAGGAATTGAATAAGAAATTCCAGGAGGTCTTCACCTTAGAACAAGGAGAAATTCCAGAGGTAAGTGAGGGAATAGCTAACCAGGAACAACTGGAAGAGTTTGAGATTACCAGTGGGGAAGTAAGGAAGTGTTTACTAGAGTTGGACGTGACGAAGGCTATAGGCCCAGATGGAATCTCCCCTTGGGTTCTAAAGGAAGAAGCAAGAGAACTGAGCCTACCACTCTCCATAGTGTATAACAAATCACTGGCAACAGGGGAACTGCCAGATATTTGGAAAGCAGCTAACGTAGTCCCGATATACAAGAAAGGGGATAGACAGGAGGCACTGAACTACAGGCCAGTGTCCCTAACCTGCATACCATGCAAGCTGATGGAGAAGATTGTGCGAAAAAAACTAGTGGAGCATCTGGAGCGAAGGAACTTTGTAACACAGCATCAACATGGGTTCAGGGATGGCAGGTCCTGCCTCACAGGGTTACTTGAATTCTACGACCAGGCAACAAAAATAAGGCAAGAAAGAGAAGGGTGGGCAGACTGCATATTTTTGGATTGTCAGAAAGCCTTTGATACAGTGCCACACAAGAGGCTAGTGCGAAAGTTGGAGATGCAGGCTGGAGTGAGAGGGAAGGTACTCCGGTGGATAGAGGAATACCTAAGCAACAGGAGACAACGAGTCTGTGTGAGGGGTGAGGTCTCAGATTGGCGAGACGTCACAAGTGGAGTCCCGCAGGGGTCAGTCCTTGGACCTATACTGTTTCTGGTATATGTAAATGATCTCCCAGAGGGTATAGATTCGTTCCTCTCAATGTTTGCCGACGATGCAAAAATTATGAGGAGGATTGAAACAGAGGATGATAGTAGGAGGCTACAAGATGACCTGGATAGACTGAGTGAATGGTCCAACAAATGGCTGTTGAAGTTCAACCCGAGTAAATGCAAAGTAATGAAACTAGGCAGTGGAAACAGGAGGCCAGGCACAGGATACAGAATAGGAGATGAAGTACTTAATGAAACAGACAGAGAGAAAGATCTAGGAGTTGATATCACACCAAACCTGTCTCCTGAAGCCCACATAAAGAGAATAACGTCTGCGGCATATGCGAGGCTGGCTAACATCAGAACGGCGTTCAGGAACCTGTGTAAGGAATCATTCAGAATCTTGTACACCACATATGTAAGACCAATCCTGGAGTATGCGGCCCCAGCATGGAGCCCGTACCTTGTCAAGCACAAGACGAAGCTGGAAAAAGTCCAAAGGTATGCTACTAGACTAGTCCCAGAACTAAGAGGCATGAGTTATGAGGAAAGGCTGCGGGAAATGCACCTCACGACACTGGAAGACAGAAGAGTAAGGGGGGACATGATCACAACCTACAAAATCCTCAGGGGAATCGACCGGGTAAACAAGGATGAACTTTTCAACACTGGTGGGACGCGAACAAGGGGACACAGGTGGAAGCTGAGTACCCAAATGAGCCACAGAGACGTTAGAAAGAACTTTTTCAGTGTCAGAGTAGTTAGCAAATGGAATGCATTAGGAAGTGATGTGGTGGAGGCTGACTCCATTCACAGTTTCAAATGTAGATATGATAGAGCCCAATAGGCTCAGGAATCTGTACACCAGTTGATTGACGGTTGAGAGGCGGGACCAAAGAGCCAGAGCTCAACCCCCGCAAGCACAATTAGGTGAGTACACACACACACACACAAACACACACACACACACACACACACACACACACACACACACACACACACACACACACACACACACACACACACACACACACAAACATAAATGGAATTACAAATATTGCAAATGAGCTTGGAGAACGGGTACTAGAGGAAAACCCAGACATAATAGCACTCACAGAAACAAAGCTAACAAAAACGATAACAAACGCAGTGTTCCCACAGGACTATTATGTTATGAGGAAAGAGAGGGAAGGAAGAGGTAGGGGTGGTGTAGCTCTTCTGGTAAGAAAAGGCTGGGATTTTGAGGAGATGGTTATTCAGGGCTGTGAAGGTTTCAGTGACTACATAGCAGGTACCATAACAAATGGAGGGGAAAAAAATATAGTCGTAGTCATATATAATCCACCACCAAATGATAGAAGACCCAGACAGGAATATGATAGAAACAACATGGCCACCATTAACATAATAGAAAGAGCAGCTTCTGTTGCTAGCAGGAATGGATCTGGACTACTAATTATGTGAGACTTTAACCATGGGAAGATAGATTGGGAGAACAGAGACCCGCATGGAGGACCAGAAACATGGAGAGCTAAGCTGCTGGACGCGGCAACAAAAAACTTTCTAAGCCAGCACATCAAAGAACCAACAAGAATGAGATGAGAAGATGAACCAGCAATGCTTGATTTGATATTTACCCTAAATGAGTGGGATATAAGGGAAGTTAAGATGGAAGCGCCCTTGGGAATGAGTGACCACAAAGTATTGAACTTTGAGCACCTGGTAGAGCTAGGAATTATCTCCCCCAAAAAAGAACTAGGAATCAAAAGGCTGGCATACAAAAAGGGGAATTATGAACAGATGAGAAGTTTCCTAAGTGAAATACCTTGGGACACAGACATCAGAGATAAGTCTGTACAGGGTATGATGGACTATGCTACCCAAAAGTGTCAGGAGGCAGTAAACAGGTTCATCCCGGCCCAAAGGGAAAAATCCGAGAAGCAAGAGAAGAATCCATGGTATAATAGGGCATGTATGGAAGCGAAAAAACTGAATAAAAGGGCGTGGAGGAACTTCCGGAATAACTGAACACCAGAAAGCAGAGAGAGGTACCAAAGAACCAGGAATGAGTACGTCAGGGTGAGAAGAGAAGCAGAGAAAAGTTTTGAAAATGATATAACAAACAAAGTCAAGACCGAACCAAAGCTACTCCACAGTCACATCAGAAGGAAAATAACAGTGAAAGAACAGGTATTGAAACTTAGAACAGGCGAGGACAGGAATACAGAGAATGACAGCGAGGTGTGTGAAGAACTCAACAAAAGGTTCCAGGAGGTCTTCACAATAGAACAAGGTGAGGTCACTGTGCTAGGAGAAAGGGGGGTAAACCAGCCGGCCTTGGAAGAGTTCGAAATTATGAGAGAGGAGGTCAAGAGACACCAGCGGGATCTGGATGTTAGAAAGGCTGTTGGTCCAGACGGGATCTCACCATGGATACTGAAAGAGTGTGCAGAGGCACTTTGCTTGCCACTCTCCATAGTGTATAGTAAGTCACTGGAGATGGGACACCTACCAGAAATATGGAAGACGGCGAATGTGGTCCCAATATACAAAAAGGGCGACAGGCAAGAGGCACTGAACTACAGGCCTGTGCCCTTGACTTGTATACCATGCAAGGTGATGGAAAAGATCGTGAGAAAAAAACAGGTAAAACATCTGGAGAGAAGGGACTTCGTGACAAATCGCCAACATGGGTTCAGGGAGGGTAAATCTTGCCTTACAGGCTTGATAGAATTCTACGATCAGGTGACAAAGATTAAGCAAGAAAGAGAGGGCTGAGCGGACTGCATTTTCTTGGGTTGTAGGAAAGCCTTTGACACAGTACCGCATAAGAGACTGGTACATAAGCTGGAGAGACAGGCAGGTGTAGCTGGTAAGGTGCTCCAGTGGATAAGGGAGTACCTAAGCAATAGGAAGCAGAGAGTTACGGTGAGGGGTGAGACCTCCGATTAGCGTGAAGTCACCAGTGGAGTCCCACAGGGCTCTGTACTCGGTCCTATCTTGTTTCTGATATATGTAAATGATCTCCCGGAGGGTATCGATTCATTTCTCTCAATGTTTGAGGACGATGCTAAAATTATGAGAATGATTAAAACAGAGGAGGACTGTTTGAGGCTTCAAGAAGACCTAGACAAGCTGAAGGAATGGTCGAACAAATGGTTGTTAGAGTTTAACCCAACCAAATGTAATGTAATGAAGATAGGTGTAGGGAGCAGGAGGCCAGATACAAGGTATCAACTGGGAGAGAAAATTCTTCAGGAGTCAAATAAAGAAAAAGACTTGGGGGTTGATATCACGCCAGACCTGTCTCCTGCAGCACATATCAAGAGGATAACATCAGAGGCATATGCCAGGATGGCCAACATACGAACGGCCTTAAGAAACTTGTGTAAGGAATCTTTCAGAACATTATATAGCACATATGTCAGACCAATCCTGGAGTATGCGGCTCCAGCATGGAGTCCATATCTAGTCAAGCATAAGACTAAAATGGAAAAGGTTCAAAGGTTTGCCACCAGACTAGTACCCGAGCTGAGAGGTATGAGCTACGAGGAGAGACTACGGGAATTAAGCCTCACTTCGTTGGAAGACAGAAGAGTTAGGGGGGACATGATCACCACATTCAAGATTCTCAAGGGAATCGACAGGGTTGATAAAGACAGGCTGTTTAACACAAGGGGAACACGCACTAGGGGACACAGGTGGAAACTGAGTGCCCAAATGAGCCACAGAGATATTAGAAAGAACTTTTTTAGTGTCAGAGTGGTTGACAAATGGAATACATTAGGAAGTGATGTGGTGGAGGCTGACTCCATACACAGTTTCATGTGTAGATATGATAGAGCCTAATAGGCTCAGGAACCTGTACACCTGTTGATTGACAGTTGAGAGGCGGGACCAAAGAACCAGAGCTCAACCCCCGCAAGCAAAACTAGGTGAGTACAACTAGGTGAGTACACACACACACACACACACGCGCACACACACACACACACACCCCAGATCCCCCAGATCCTCCCTGCCCCCAGTCACCCCCCAGACATCCCCCAGATCCCCCCAGACCCCCAGAGAAAGGGAGATCTCTGGTACAAGAGTTTCCATGAAGAATCTCAAGGTTTGGTACACCAATGCTGATGGGGTATCTAATAAAGCAGAAGAGATAAAAGAAAGAGTGAGTGAAGCAGATCCTGACATAGTTGCAATTGTGGAAACTAAAATTAATGACATGATCTCAGATGCAATCTTTCCTGAAGGGTACCAGGTGATACGAAAAGAGAGGACACAGAGACAGGGAGGGGGAGTGACACTCCTAATAAAGCGGAAATGGAAGTTTGAAGACCTGGGAAATCGAGTTACCAATGAGTGCACAAGCTTCATACATGGAACTCTGACAGTAGATGGGAGGAAGATTGTGATCTTGGTAATCTACAATCCCCCACCAAACAGTAGAAGACCCAGGCAGGAGTATGATGACAACAACAAAGCATGTATAGATGAACTGCAGAAGGCAGCAACACTAGCCCACAGAATGAGAGCGAAGCTGCTGATCATGGGGGACCTAAATCATGGAGAGATAAATTGGGAATCAAGGAATCCCCATGGAGGGGACGAAACGTGGGGAGCAAAATTAGTAGATGTTATAGACAGGAATTTCCTGACACAACATGTGAAGGAAGACACAAGGGAAAGAGGAGGAGATGCACCGAGCCTATTAGACCTGATTTTTACCCAGAACGTAGAAGATATCGAGAATTTAGAGCATGAAATACCTCTAGGGGCCAGTGACCATTGTGTCCTAGTCTTTGACTACATGATGGAATTCAAACTTATGACCATGGGACAAGAGATCTGGGAAAGGAGAGCTGACTACAGGAAAGGGGACTATATGAGGATAAAGGACTATCTGGGTGAAGTGGAGGTGAAGTGGGTGAAGGGAGGAAGAAATTAGAGGAAAAACAGTCCAAGATATGATGGACCTAGTCATACAGAAATGCCAGGAGGCCGAAGAGAGTTATACCAACGGTAAAGGGAAAAAATAAGAAGGAATATAATAACCCATGGTTTAATAGACAGTGTCAGGAAGCAAAAATGGCCAGCAGGCGGGAGTGGAGGAAGTACAGAAGACAAAGAACAGAGGACAACAGAAGCAGATACAACAGAGCTAGGAACGATTACATTAACATAAGACGAACATCGGAAAGGGACTATGAGAACGATATTGCAATCAAAGCGAAAAAACAACCTAAGTTACAACACAGTCATATAAGAAGAAAAATGTCGGTGAACGACCAAGTGACAAGACTAAGGAAGACAGAGGGGGCATATACTGAAAGTGACAAGGAAATCTGCGAGGCACTGAATGCCAGTTTCCATGGAGTGTTCACTACCGAGCCGGAGCAGCTCCCATTGTTGGAAGGGGTTACCCTAGATGAAAGACTATCAGATATAGAGGTGACAGCAGAGGAGGTAATGAAACAGTTGACAACTCTAGATGCAACTAAAGCAGTTGGACCAGACAAAGTATCACCGTGGATACTAAAAGAAGCAGCACAGGTCCTCAGCGTGCCTCTGGCAATGATCTTTAATGAGTCACTTATGTCAGGAGAATTGCCCCGTTGCTGGAAGAAGGCAAATGTCGTGCCGATCTTCAAGAAAGGTGATAGGGAGGAGGCACTTAACTATAGACCTGTATCACTGACAAGCATCCCCTGTAAAATACTGGAAAGAATAATTAGGCTACGACTGGTTGCACACCTGGAGAACATTAGGTTTGTGAACAAACATCAACATGGGTTCTGGACAGGGAAATCGTGCCTAACAAACCTTCTGGAATTCTATGATAAAATAACGAGGATAAGACAGGACAGAGATGGTTGGGCAGACTGCATATTTCTGGACTGCCAAAAAGCCTTTGATACAGTACCGCACATGAGACTGCTGTTCAAGCTCGAGAGGCAGGTGGGGGTGGGGAGAAAGGTCCTAGCATGGATAAGGAACTACCTAACAGGAAGGAGCCAAAGAGTTACGGTAAGGGGCGAGAAGTCGGACTGGCGAACAGTAACAAGTGGAGTACCACAAGGATCGGTGCTGGGACCAATTCTATTTCTTGTATATGTTAACGACATGTTTACAGGCGTAGAGTCCTACATGTCGATGTTTGCGGATGATGCAAAGTTAATGAGAAGAGTTGTGACAGATGAGGATTGCAGGATCCTCCAAGAGGACCTGAACAGATTGCAGAGATGGTCAGAGAAATGGCTACTAGAATTCAACACGAGCAAATGTAAAGTTATGGAAATGGGACTAGGAGATAGGAGACCAAAGGGACAGTACACAATGAAGGGGAACAGCCTACCTGTAACGAGGCGTGAAAGAGACCTGGGGGTGGACGTAACACCTAATCTATCTCCTGAGGCACATATTAATAGGATAACGACAGCAGCGTACTCTACACTGGCAAAAGTTAGAACATCATTCAGAAACCTAAGTAAGGAGGCATTTAGGGCGCTTTACACTGCCTACGTGAGGCCAGTCTTAGAGTATGCCGCCTCATCATGGAGTCCCCATCTGAAGAAGCATATAATGAAACTGGAAAAGGTTCAGAGGTTTGCAACGAGACTCGTCCCAGAGCTACAAGGGATAGGGTATGAGGAGCGCCTGAGGGAACTGTGCCTTACGACACTAGAAAGAAGAAGGGAGAAGGGGGACATAATAGGAACGTATAAGATACTCAGAGGGATTGACAGAGTGGACATAGACGAAATGTTCACACGGAATAGTAACAGAACGAGAGGACATGGATGGAAGCTTGAAACTCAGATGAGTCACAGAGATGTTAGGAAGTTTTCTTTTAGCGTGAGAGTAGTGGGGAAATGGAATGCACTTCAGGAACAGGTTGTGGAAGCAAATACTATTCATAATTTTAAAACCAGGTATGATAGGGAAATGGGACAGGAGTCATTGCTGTAAACAACCGATGCTCGAAAGGCGGGATCCAAGAGTCAATGCTCTATCCTGTAGACACAACTAGGTGAGTACAACTAGGTGAGTACACACACACACACACACACACACACACACACACACACACACACACACACACACACACACACACACACACACACACACACACATACACACACACACAGACGTGTGTGTGTGGCCTCTGGGGACAGGTTCGGTGATATCACACCGAACCTGTCCCCAGAGGCCCACATCAAAAGAATATCATCAGCGGCATATGCTAGACTGGCCAACATAAGAACTGCCTTCAGAAACTTGTGTAAGGAATCTTTCAGAACCCTGTATACCACTTATGTAAGACCAATCCTGGAGTATGCAGCTCCAGCCTGGAGTCCATACCTAGTTAAACACAAGACAAAGTTAGAGAAGATTCAGCGGTATGCCACCAGGCTCGTCCCGGAACTGAGAGGATTGAGCTACGAGGAAAGGCTAAAGGAGCTGAACCTCACATCCCTGGAAAACAGAAGAGTAAGGGGAGACATGATAACCACCTACAAAATTCTCAGGGGAATAGACAGGGTGGACAAAAACAAACTCTTCAGCACGGGTGGGACACGAACAAGGGGACACAGGTGGAAACTTAGTACCCAGATGAGCCACAGAGACGTTAGAAAGAATTTTTTCAGTGTCAGAGTAGTTAATAAATGGAATGCACTAGGAAGTGATGTGGTGGAGGCTGACTCCATACACAGTTTCAAATGTAGATATGATAGAGCCCAGTAGGCTCAGGAATCTGTACACCAGTTGATTGACAGTTGAGAGGCGGGACCAAAGAGCCAAAGCTCAACCCCCGCAAGCACAATTAGGTGAGTACAATTAGGTGAGTACACACACACACACACACACACACACACACACACACACACACACACACACACACACACACACACACACACACACACACACACAAGAAGACCTGGACAAGCTGCAGGAATGGTCGAACAAATGACTGTTAGAGTTTAATCCAAGCAAATGTAATGTAATGAAGATAGGGGTAGGAAGCAGGAGACCAGATGCAAGGTATAATTTGGGAGATGAAATACTTCAAGAGTCCGAGAGAGAGAAAGACCTGGGGGTTGATATCACGCCAGACCTGTCCCCTGAAGCTCATATCAAGAGGATAACATCAGCAGCATATGCCAGGTTGGCTAACATAAGAACGGCCTTTAGAAACTTGTGTAAGGAATATTTCAGAACATTATATACCACATATGTCAGACCAATCCTGGAGTATGCGGCTCCAGCATGGCGTCCATATCTAGTCAAGCATAAGACTAAACTGGAAAAGGTTCAAAGGTTTGCCACCAGACTAGTACCCTAGCTGAGAGGAATGAGCTACGAGGAGAGACTACGGGAATTAAACCTCACTTCGTTGGAAGACAGAAGAGTTAGGGGGGGACATGATCACCACATTCAAGATTCTCAAGGGAATCGACAGGGCTGATAAAGACAGGCTACTTAACACAAGGGGCACACGCACTAGGGGACACAGGTGGAAACTGAGTGCCCGAATGAGCCACAGAGATATTAGAAAGAACTTTTTTAGTGTCAGAGTGGTTGACAAATGGAATGCATTAGGAAGTAATGTGGTGGAGACTGACTCCATACAGTTTCAAGTGTAGATATGATAGAGCCCAATAGGCTCAGGAACCTGTACACTTGTTGATTGACGATTGAGAGGCGGGACCAAAGAGCCAGAGCTCAACCCCACAAGCACAACTAGGTGAGTACAACTAGGTGAGTACACACACACACACACACACATATGTGTGTGTGATGCCCCAATTCCTCTTTTCTCTATGGGGCCTCGTAACCTGGTGGATAGCGCGCAGGACTCGTAATTCTGAGCGCGGGTTCGATTCCCGCACGAGGCAGAAATAAATGGGCAAAGTTTCTTTCACCCTGAATGCCCCTGTTACCTAGCAGTAAATAGGTACCTGGGAGTTAGTCAGCTGTCTCAAGCTGCTTCCTTGTGTGTGTGTGTGAGTGTGGTGTGGGAAAAAAAAGTAGTAATTAAACAGTTGATTAGATTGACAGTTGAGAGGCGGGCCGAAAGAGCAAAGCTCAACCCCCGCAAACACAACTAGGTGAATTCAACTAGGTGAATACACACACACATGCACACACACATACACACACACACACACACACACACACACACACACACACACACACACACACACACACACACACACACACACACACACACAAAACCTAGTAACACATCTGGAGAGAAGAGACTTCGTGACAACCCATCAACATGGGTTCAGGGATGGTAAATCTTGCCTTACAGGCTTGATAGAATTCTATGATCAGGTGACAAAGATTAAGCAAGAAAGTGAAGGATGGGCGGACTGCATTTTTTTGGACTGTCGGAAAGCCTTTGACACAGTACCCCATAAAAGGTTGATGCATAAGCTGGAGAAACAGGCAGGAGTAACTGGTAGGGCGCTCCAGTGGATAAGGGAGTACCTAAGCAATAGGAAGCAGAGAGTTATAGTGAGGGGTGAGACCTCAGAATGGCGGGAAGTCACCAGTGGAGTCCCACAGGGCTCTGTGCTTGGACCTATCCTGTTTCTGATATACGTAAATGATCTCCCAGAGGGTATAGACTCATTCCTCTCAATGTTTGCTGACGACGCCAAAATTATGAGAAGGATTAAGACAGAGGAGGACAGCTTGAGGCTACAAGAAGACCTGGACAAGCTGCAGGAAAGGTCGAACAAATGGATGTTAGAGTTTAACCCAAGCAAATGTAATGTAATGAAGATAAGAGTAGGAAGCAGGAGACCAGATACAAGGTATCACTTGGGAGATGAAATACTTCAAGAGTCCGAGAGAGAGAAAGACCTGGGGGTTGATATCACGCCAGACCTGTCCCCTGAAGCTCATATCAAGAGGATAACATCAGCAGCATATGCCAGGTTGGCTAACATAAGAACGGCCTTTAGAAACTTGTGTAAGGAATCTTTCAGAACATTATATACCACATATGTCAGACCAATCCTGGAGTATGCGGCTCCAGCATGGAGTCCATATCTAGTCAAGCATAAGACTAAACTGGAAAAGGTTCAAAGGTTTGCCACCAGACTAGTACCCGAGCTGAGAGGTATGAGCTACGACGAGAGACTACGGGAATTGAACCTCACTTAGCTGGAAGACAGAAGAGTTAGGGGGGACATGATCACCACATTCAAGATTCTCAAGGGAATCGACAGGGTTGATAAAGATAGGCTATATAACACAAGGGGCACATGCACTAGGGGACACAGGTGGAAACTGAGTGCCCAAATGAGCCACAGAGATATTAGAAAGAACTTTTTTAGTGTCAGAGTGGTTGACAAATGGAATGCATTAGGAAGCAATGTGGTGGAGGCTGACTCCATACACAGTTTCAAGTGTAGATATGATAGAGCCCAATAGGCTCAGGAACCTGTACACCTGTTGATTGACGGTTGAGAGGCGGGACCAAAGAGCCAGAGCTCAACCCCCGCAAGCACAACTAGGTGAGTACAACTAGGTGAGTACACACACACACACACACACACACTCGGTCCTATCTTGTTTCTGATATATGTAAATGATCTCCCGGAGGGTATCGATTCATTTCTCTCAATGTTTGCGGACGATGCTAAAATTATGAGAAGGATTAAAACAGAAGAGGACTGTTTGAGGCTTCAAGAAGACCTAGACAATCTGAAGGAATGGTCGAACAAATGGTTGTTAGAGTTTAACCCAACCAAGTGTAATGTAATGAAGATAGGTGTAGGGAGCAGGAGGCCAGATACAAGGTATCATCTGGGAGAAGAAATTCTTCAGGAGTCAGAGAAGGTAAAAGACTTGGGGGTTGATATCACGCCAGACCTGTCTCCTGCAGCACATATCAAGCGGATAACATCAGCTGCATATGCCAGGCTGGCCAACATACGAACGGCATTCAGAAACTTGTGTAAAGAATCATTCAGAACTTTGTATACCACATATGTCAGGCCAATCCTGGAGTATGCAGCCCCAGCATGGAGTCCATATCTAGTCAAGGATAAGACTAAACTGGAAAAGGTTCAAAGGTTTGCCACCAGACTAGTACCCGAGCTGAGAGGTGTGAGCTACGAGGAGAGACTACGGGAATTAAACCTCACTTCGCTGGAAGACAGAAGAGTTAGGGGGGACATGATCACCACATTCAAGATTCTGAAGGGAATTGATAGGGTAAATAAAGACAGTCTATTTAACACAAGGGGAACACGCACAATTGGACACAGTTGGAAGCTGAGTGCCCAAATGAGCCACAGAGATATTAGAAAGAACTTTTTTAGTGTCAGAGTGGTTGACAAATGGAATGCATTAGGGGGTGATGTGGTGGAGGCTGACTCCATGCACAGTTTCAAGTGTCGATATGATAGAGCCCGAAAGGCTCAGGAATCTGTACACCTGTTGACTGACGGTTGAGAGGCGGGACCAAAGAGCCAGAGCTCAACCCCCGCAAACACAACTAGGTGAGTACAACTAGGTGAGTACACACACACACAAGGAAGCAGCCCGAGACAGCTGAGACAGATTGAAGATGGGGCACCATCTTCAATCCGGTGCCCCTGGGAATCACATGAGACAAGCCCATGACATCACCCTAACAGAAAGAAATGTTGAACAAAAATACCTGTATAATAGACAAAACACGAGATGCAAGAAGATTACAAATTCTTGAAGCAACTCACATAAGAATAGAACAACCTACCATGAACACCCAAATCACGGAACTAATTACTCTACCCACCATGAGAGTAAGGACAAGACCAGAAAATAACGATGTAAACACAGAAATCAATGTTCAACATAACAGGCCAATTACACTTGATTAATCTTTGTATGTAGATAGAAGCTGCCTCGTATGGGCTAATAAGCCTTCTGCAGTTACCTCTATTCTTTTGTTCTTATGTTTCACCCCACATTTATCCCTTATGTATCCGATAAAGATTAAGCCACCTAAAAGGTGGCACGGGCACGAATAGCCCGTAAGTGGCGGCCCTTTTGAGCCATTACCAGTATCAAGAGCTGATACTGGAGATCTATGGAGGTGCGACTGCACCCTGCGTGACGGGAAATGTCTCCCGTCTTATGTATCCCCCCGTGTTTTCACCTTTATTGTCTTATCACCTGACCCAGTGCGGGTATAAAATCAACCAGTCCTGTAAAATCGCTTCACTTGAGAATGAACCATGGAGGTTCGAAACGTTGTGCAAATTGTATAAATAAGTGTAATACATTCTATAGTAAATCATTTCTTTTCTTCACCTTAAAAGTACTAAAATGAGTTTTGGAGAACTCCTATTTCAACTAAGCCCTGATGCTAAGTAAATAGTTAGAGGGATAGAAGCCCTAAACCAGAAAATAATAAATAAAGAATATGCGGTCATATTCAATGAAACATATATATATATGTCGTACCTAATAGCCAGAACGTACTTCTCAGCCTACTATGCAAGGCCCAATTTGCCTAATAAGCCAAGTTTTCATGAATTAATTGTTTTTCGACTACCTAACCTACCTAACCTAACCTAACCTAATTTTTTCGGCTACCTAACCTAACCTAACCTATAGAGATAGGTTAGGTTAGGTTAGGTAGGGTTGGTTAGGTTCGGTCATATATCTACGTTAATTTTAACTCCAATAAACAAAAATTGACCTCATACATAATGAAATGGGTAGATTTATCATTTCATAAGAAAAAAATTAGAGAAAATATATTAATTCAGGAAAACTTGGCTTATTCGGCAAATCGGGCCTTGCATAGTAGGCTGAGAAGTGCGTTCTGGCTACTAGGTACGACATATATATATATATATATATATATATATATATATATATATATATATATATATATATATATATATATATATATATATATATATATATATATATATATATATGGCAGTGTCAGACCACGAAGGAAGAAGGGAGAATTGTAACAGGAATTTCCGTAAGTACCTTCTGTTTAATAATACATCTTCAGAAGGGTGAGTTATAAGCAGATTGATTGATGAAGATTAAGCCACCCAAGTGGTGGCACGGGCATGAATAGCCCGTAAGTGGTACAATTTTTTTTCTCAGTATTCTGAGTTTGCATTTAACCATCAAGCTGTTATCGCGGGGGAGGATACTGCTTTACAGTCTTTATGAGGGTGTCCAGCTGCTGAACACCTTTGTTGACCAGGAGAGTGGCTGTGTTGATGGCTTCAGGGTGGCCACTGCATGATTCAGGAACTCTTAAAGCTCTTCTAAGGTCATTGGTTGCTTCACATTCCAGAAGATAGTGAAGTAATGGCTTTTCTGTGACAGTTTGGCAGAAGATGCACTCTCTCTGTCAGGGTTCACCAATCTCCCAGTTGCATCTGTAACCTAGACGTAGTCTATATAACCTAACTGCTATTTCCCTGTGGATTCCTTTTGGGATATTTAACTTTTCTAATTTGGTTGCCTGAAGATACCATGTTGCAGATGGCGAACCTTCAGCTATTCTCTGGTGTAGGTAGGCTTTGTTGAGATGTGAGAGTTTTTTGGTGATGATGTTTTTTATGTTCTCTATGCTGGGTTGAATTGTTTTATGTATCACTGGATGACGAGTTGCCAATTTAGCAATTTCATCAGCTTTTTCATTTAATGGGATTCCAATATGGGATGGGATCCAGTTTAAAGTTATGTTGAGTCCTTTGCCTTTAGCGACTGCTCCAAGATACAAAATGGTGATAATTATTTCCACATTATCTTTCCACTGTTTTTGTCCTAGTATTTGAAGTGCAGCTTTTGAGTCTGTGTGTATGATTGCATTTTGAGTGTTTTGTGCAATCACATATGCGAATGCCTGTTGTATGGCAAACAGCCCAGTTTGGGTTGATGATACTAGTCCTCCCAGTCTCCAATATGCCTGTACGCTGGCCGTGCAAAGAGCAGCGCCAGCACTCTCATATTCTGTGTCCACCGATCCGTCTGTGAAGATGTGGGTGGCTCCTGCTACTGCTATGGTATACATTTGCTCTTCTATTATGCGCCTTAGGATTGTCGGATCATAGGCAGCCTTTTTCATTGGGAGACTTTCTATTACTATTTTGAAAGTAGGCTCTTCCCACGGCGCGGAAGGAGTGTAATTTGGGTGTGGATGATCACCCTCTCTATCAAGAATCATGTTTTTTAAATGTAGTCTGTTTAGGACTTTTCCTGCTCTTGCAACCCAAGAGTTTCCATTGTTTTGGCCTAGTCCAACCTCCAAGGCCTGCCGTACTGGGATTGGATCAGAAGAAATAATTATCTTACTGACAATTGTAGCTGTCCTTTGTGATATTCTTTCTTGTAGAGAGGGCAAACCCGTCTCCAGTCTAAGAGTTTCAAGCCTGGTCCACATGGGGGCTCCCAGTGCCGCTCTCATAGCATTGTTTTGGGCAACTTCAAGCTTTTTTCACTGTTGGTGTGATAGATTTGTGAGTGCAGGTGCGGCATAATCGATCACTGATCTGACTGCCTGTACATAATATGTGCGAAGGACTTGCAGATTGGCTCCTCCAGAAAGGGAGGTTAGCGACCTGAGAATTGCCGTCCGGGCCGCAGTTCGCTCTCTCAAGTAAGTGACCTCAGCATTAAAATTCATGTGTGTGTCCAGGATGATTCCTAGATACTGATAGGTGTCGACCCATTCAATTGGTTGACCCTGTACTGTGAGTTGGATGTTGGGCTTCGCTATTTTTATGGGCATGGCCTTTGACTTTGAGGGGTTGAGTTTGATCCCAATCTGTTTTGCCTCTTTACTGATGCAGTCTAAGCATTTGGGTGCAAGGCGCGCCGCATCCCTTTCTTTTATGATGATGACAAAGTCGTCCGCGTAGTTTAGCAGCCTGCAGTGATGTGGAAGTTTCAACCTCATTATTCTTTCCATTAAACAGTTGAAGAGAAGAGGGCTGAGAATACCTCCTTGTGGTGTACCATTTTCATGTCTTTTGTACTCAGAGACTGTGCCATGAAGTTTTACTCTTGCTTCTCTGTTTATAAGACAGTTTTTGGTCCAGGAGAGCAGGTTGCCTCTGACCTCTTTGTCAATGAAGCAGCAGAGAATAGCTGGGGCGCTAGCCAGTTCAAAGGCTTTTTCGAGGTCCAGGAATATCAGCATTCCTGGTCTGTCATTCAAGTGGGCTAACAGAGTTGTAATACATTCCACTGTGCCAACCCCTCTTCTATAGGCATACATATCATGGTGTAGTTTAGGCATTTTCCACTCCAGTCTGTTGAGTGCCATTCTGTCAGCTGTCTTGGCTGCACAGCTTTGGAGAGAGATGGGCCTGGGATTAGCTGGATCTTTGAGTTTTGGGATCGGCACTATGTCTGCTCTATTCCAAGCAGAAGGTCTAGTTTGAGAAGTCCAGGCTAAATTAATTAACCTTAGGTATGTGTCAGGAGACATATTTTTCCTGCTCTCTCGTGCACTGAATTAAGTACGAAATTGCATAGTGCACCAGTGATGTGCACCGTGATTCAACTTTCTGAATATAACTTTTCCACAGTCGTGTTGGGTGTCGTTGGACAGCCCATGACATTTGCTAGCCATTGATGTCATTCTGATCGCTGTATCAGGGCTGTGAAGGAAATTACAGGAGGGAGTTGATTTCAGGGAAATTTTTTACAAGTCAAGTGTAGAGAGGGAGCTATGGGGGGTTAACGTTCGTAGACCACCCCCCTATCACGTGTCCACCTCGTGAGAGAGGGGGTAGCGTTATGGGGCAGGTGCGCCATTGGCTAAGCGCCTGGACCTCAGAAATGCTGAACCGTGATTGGTCAAGACGCTGAGGGGTACCGCATGGTACCCCAGGCATAGTGTTGGCGGGAAAAGACATTCTTACCTAGAACGTTGCTGCCTGAGGACGTCATTTTCCGTGCTAGGCCAAGCATCGGGAAATACCGCCTGCAACGTTACTAAAGTCACGCCTACATCTTGCTATCTTTCCGTGTGCCGTGCGTAAGAATCCGGTAATCGGAAAGGTGCTTGTACCGAACCTGTGAACTTGTCAGTAGTGTGTCAAGTGAAAGGGCGTGGTATCGCATCCCTTCTGTTGTGCGCTCACCCTGGCCTGCCTGTGCCGGTGTGTCTGCGCCACCCTGGTCTCTGTGTGTGGAGCTAACCCCGTGGTCTAGGACCCTGTGCTCCACCTGACCACGTGTAGGAAGTGAGGACGCCTACGTCATCATCCAGCAGCAGCAGAGGGAGTGTGATTTGGACGTGTGTATGTGTGAGTGCGAGAAGGTTGCGGGCCCGCATGATTAATGTAAGTACACTGTTTCCGTTTGGGTAATAAAACTCTGAAGCTGGGTTCGCCCCCAGTGTTCCGTCTGTCCTTTGTCCCTGTGACCACCTGGTGAGGTGAATGGGAATTGGAGACGTGTGAGTCTACCCTGTTTGCCGTCATCAAGTTGAGGTTGGGCCCCAACTGTGATTTTTGACGTGTGTGAAGACACCTAGTGACACATTCAGAGGTAGAGTAAAGTGAGTTATTTGCTTCTATTTTTTTCTATGTGCCTCGTATGTATTCGCTGTAATTTGATTCCCTTTTTCAGCATTGAAAAGTGGTAACAGGGAGATTTCCCTTGGTTATAAATTTTACTGTTGTGTTGTGGTAAAGTGTGAATTATTGGTGGATAATTTACTGGGGGAAGTCATTTACAAGTTTTGCCGTGAGTGGCAAGAATGTACTGTGTTGTACTGTGTTGTACCGTGTGTAAACCGTAGACAGGTTGTCCTTGGTGGAAGGCGTTGTGTACAGTGAAGGATTCCGTGAGAATTAAAGTCAGTTAACGTCACCGGAGGTCACGATTTACTTAACGAGGTCACTTGTTCGTTGAACATTGTTGTGATTAACGTAGGGACGTGTAAAGGCAACAGTCACAGTGAAGTTCACGCAGTGGAGGAATTGTCAAGTGAAGACTAACGTAGTATTAACGATTTAACGAGCTGTCGTTAATTGAGTGATTAACGTAAGGGGTTGACGGTCTGTTATGATCGGAGTCAATTGCGCTGTAATTAAGCTGCTGTAATTCGTTGGACTGATCAGCTCTGTCTGCGGACAGGGTGATTAAGCACTCGTAGCTAATTAAAGAGAATTAGTAATCGCCACTTAGTGAATTCACCAGGTGTTGATGTTGTTTACACGGAGTGTTGTAACCTTGTGTGGTACAGTAGTCTACCCTCGTTAAGGTAACCTTGTCGTAAGACCGGAAGTGAAATGTCAGTTGAGAGACAGTAGGCTTTGTCAATACTCGTCTGAATTAATAGGCTGTTGTATTCAGTAATTAATTGGGAATTACTCACCGAATGCTTGACTTTCAAGTTGATGTAATTAATTGATTTACGAGTTATTGCTGCCATTTAAGTGTCGTGAGACACGTGTGTGTTAACGTAATTGTTTAAATTCAATTAGAGTAACTTTTGTTGTTGATTGTCCTGAGAGACAAGTGTTAACGTAAGATTTTTTATAAGGGGTTATCATTCTTGGATTAACCGCCTTGTTACTTGGTACCTCGTTGAGGGCAGCGAGCGCCAGTCAAGTCTTTGTGATTATAGTATTGGTCACCGTGAAGCCGTGACAATATTGATTGCAAGCTTGCGTCACCAGTGGGCACCACTGTGTTCAGTTAGTGTCATTAGTCAGTCAGCGACGACGGGATAAGGATACCGTGGGTCTATCAGGCTGTTGATTAGCTGTACTTTAATGTGCCACTGGAGTGACAGTAAAGTAACGTAAATTCACTGTGTAGTAGTTTTAGTTCTTGTTTTGTGAATAAATTGTTTTGCTATAGAAAACGGTCGTTTACGTCAAACCTTCCAATATTACTGCCCCACATTTCATGTTCTGCAACGCTTTGCCTGCTTATGCTCATATTAAGTCTGTATCTAAAGCTCGAGTCCATTGCACAGCACCACACTTCTATAAATAAGAAGTGAGAATCCGTCGGCTACCCTTTATTAGTTGTCAAACTATTAGGAGCCAGCGACCTAAGTGACAGGTGTTACCCGAGTGGTTTCGCCTGGCGGTTTGCTCCCGCGGTCCTATGATCTTAGGCTTTAAGATTAAATATCTGCCACTGGCAGCTCTTGCTGTTTAAGGTCTGCCTCTCTTGCGAGGTAGTTGCGATTAACGTAACATCAATAGGACTTAATTCTTTTGATAACCTGTCAAAGAAAAAATCTCACAGTTCTGGCGCCCAACGTGGGGCTGTGTCACTTGGGTTCGAGCCCATGCACGGACTTTTGATCATTAAAGTAAAAAGTCTCAAATTGCAGAACATTGTGGAACAGTATTGTTGGGGGTGTGTTGTCACAGTTGTCACAAGTAGGTACACACACCAACACACACTGTCAGTATGTTTGTGAATTACAGGGAAGAGTACGTGTATCTGTATGTGACTGTCTATGGCAGGATGCCAGATGATGCGGGTGGTAAGACGGAGGGGGAATGCCGTCAGTACGTGATGGGACACAGGGCCTGGGTGCAAGGTATACGCCAGGCATGGGTCGGTCAGGAGTTGCCAGCACTCCGTGACACTAGGGACACGTCAGAGAGAGAAGCGTCACCTGAAAGGCATAACGCTAGTTACGCTTCGGCGAACGAAACGCCGGGAAGTGATTTAGAGGATGAGGAAAATCCCCTAGCCGACTTTCGTGTAGTGGACGTGGTAGGAGGTGATAGAAGTAGTACGCCTCAGGATCTTAGTGGGAGGTCGCGCCCTCACCAAAGTATTCCAATAGAAACCTTCGCGGAAGGTAGTGTTGCATCAGCAGGTAGGTTGATGCAGGAATCGCCGGCCAGAATGGGGACTGTACAACCCCAGGCGGGATTCACTGTAGACATGCTGCGAGAACAAGCTAGGTTAATGGGTCTCTCAGCAACTGGGATGTCTAAGTTTGTGATGGAAATGTGGAATACCCCTCAGGAGAGAGAGAACCGGTTGGAGATTGCAAGGGTGCAATCCACAGCTGGGAAGGGAAGCCAAACCCAACCCACAGAGCCCGGCCCAGAGGGGCCAGTTGTTAAGATAAAAATGCCTAATCTCATAGCTTTCGATGAGCAAGCGGATTCAATGGATGCATACATTGACCACTTCGAACGCAGAGCAACGGAAGGGAAGTGGAGTAGGTCAACTTGGGCCCAAGCGCTAGCTTCATTGTTGAAGGGAAGGGCATTAAGTATATACCAGGGTTTGGGAACTCACATGTGCAACGATTATGATGCCCTGAAGCGAGCCTTAATGAAAGGCTATGGCATTTCGGCCGATGAAATGATGAGGGCATTCCGTCAGATTAGAGTGCGTCAAGGGGAGACGTACCGGGCCATGTTGCTGAGGCTAGAGTCGAGCCTCAAGCGCTATTTTGAGTTGAACAACGCCGTCGTTCCGGAAGATGATACGTTGTTTGAGCTGATGACTAGAGAACAGTTCCTGGAGACAGTGGAACCTAGGCTCCGTGCTAAACTCAAGGAAAATGAGATAGTCTCTAATGAGGCTATGGCAGAATGTGCCGACAGGTGGGCTGAGGCACACAGACCTAGACAGGGAGCTTCATCTGAGAACCGACGTCATGACCAAACCTCAGGGAGCGGGGCTAGGCCTAAAGAGAGTAAGTCTAGAGTAAGCCATAAGCCACACAAGGTCAGTGGACCCCGCTGTTTTACTTGCGGCCAGCCAGGTCACAAGGCAGCTCAGTGTAAGAAGGGCAAGCGTGCAGAAAAGGGGGGAACACACGCACAGATTGCTGGTCTGGGTGCCCACGAGGGAGGTGATCCTCTGGGGCACACCCTGGAGACAGCAAGAGGTTTAGTTAATGGTAAATGGACCAAGGTCTTTCGAGACAGGGGAGCTACCACTCATATGGTCCGAGAGAGCCTTGTCAAGCCTGGGAACGAGACAGGCAGAACCATTCGTATAAGATACCCTGATGGTACACAGATAGATATGATCGAGGTATCCCTGATTGTTGACACACCATATGTAAAAGGTAAAATACGAGCGGTGAAATGCAAGGGCGCTGTATACGGGTTGTTGTTGGGAAACGCCCCTGATGTGTCAAATAGTAAGAGTCGGTCCTGTGGAAGTGACTCACAGAGAACGGGACTCACACCAGCTGGAGGTGACGTCACGCGCCAGTCAGCTGGTAGCCCAGCCATAGCCGCCTCCCCGGCTAAGGAACAGAGGCAGCAGGCGCAAGGAAAACGGGGAAAGCCTGCTCCTTTCTGCCAACAGAAAACGGGAAGAAACTCAAGGAGGTGGGTGGGGGCTCGATCAGCTGATCCAGCCAGGTCCCGCCAACCCCGGGGGTGGACAAGGGTCACCGCCTCGGAGGAAGATAAGAGGAGAGGGGAAAGACCCCTGGTGACTGTTGGTGTCACTGCTGCTCCCAGGGGGAACAAGGCTTTAGTAGCCGCGGTGACCACACGCGCAATGAGTGCGCAACCCACCAAAGTGGTCAAGCCGCTGAAACTACATTCTTTGAAAGGAGTAAGCGCTAAAGAGTTCCAGGAAGCCCAAAGGAAAGACCCCACACTCAGGAAGATGAGAGAGCATGCCGCAGAGGGTAGGGTCTTCACCATAAATAAGCGCAAGTATAAGTACTTGGAGGTTAAGGGTAAGCTAGTGCGCAGGGTGGAAACACCCCAGGACACTTGGGAACAATTACAGGTCCCCAAAGAGCATCGCCTAGCTGTGTTTACTCTCGGTCATGAGGGAGTAATGGGGGGTCACATGGGACATGCTAAGACCAGTGAACGAATTCAGTCATCGTTCTATTGGCCAGGGATGACTGGGGACGTACAGCGGTACACTCGGTCATGTGACGCCTGTCAACGCACTGCTGACAGAGGTAAGGTGCAGCCAGGGAAGTAAGTAAGTAATTATCAAAAGAAGGCACCAAACCGGGAAGGCTATGTAGCACCATCAAGTACGCAAAATAATCAGAGGGCGCTAAATATCACCAAGGATGCCAATACGAGAACAAAAACGCATAAGGCGAACGATATCAAAAGTATCCGAGTCACCAAGAATTCTATCGAGGGACAGGTGACCGCGAGGGGCGGTCGGAAAGCAAGACACACGCTCGTCCTGGAAGTCAGGACATTCAAGAAGGACATGCACGACCGTAAGAGGGACGATGCAACTAGGACAATAAGGAGCAGGGCGGCGCTCCATCAAGTGACCATGGGTTAAGCGAGTATGGCCAATACGCAACCTCGCCAGAGCTGTTTCCCACCGCCGGTTACGGTGGAAGGAGGACGGCCACGAGGAAACACAACATTTAAGAGTACGTAGCTTGTTACCAGTAACAGACAACCAAGAAGCCTGCCAACGGGTAAGGACTGAGGAATGGATAACCGGGTAAAAGTCGGAATACGGAATGCCTTTGCGAGAGATGGGACAAGAGCGGACAGCTTCCTTGGCAGCAGCATCCGCACGCTCATTTAAAGACACACCAATATGGCTGGGAACCCAACAAAACTCAACCGACTTAAAATTACTGTGAACGAGAAACAGCCAATGCTGGATCTCGACAACTACCGGATGAACCGGATTAAAGGACCGTGCAGCCAGGGAAGCTGCAGCCTTTCCCCATCATTGATCAACCATTTAAGATGGTCAGTGTAGATATAATTGGCCCGATTGAGCCGAGGGCATCAGACGGCAGTAGATATATCCTGACCATGGTAGATCATGCTACTCGGTATCCAGAGGCGGCACCTGTGAAGAATATCGAGACCGTCACAGTGGCGGAAGCATTGGTTGGATTCTTCAGTCGCTTAGGTATACCGGAGAAGATACACAGCGACAGGGGGGCACAGTTCACCAGTGAGATGATGGCGGAAGTAGCTAGGCTACTCATGTTGCAGCCATCATTCACCACACCTTACCATGCTATGGGAAATGGGTTGGTGGAACGGTTTAATGGTACCCTAAAGAGAATGCTCAGGAAGATGTGCATAGAGCAACCCAAGGAGTGGCCAAGGTACATTAACCCGGTACTGTTTGCCTACAGGGAAGTACCCCAGGCTAGTACCCGGTTCTCACCGTTCGAGCTCCTGTATGGTCGCACGGTAAAGGGACCGCTGCATGTGTTGAAGAACCTATGGGAGGAGGAAGACTGTACCCCAGAAACCAAGACGACGTATGAGTACGTCATAGATTTGAGGAACCGTCTAGAAGAGACGTGTAAGTTGGCCAGGGAGGAACTCGCCAAGGCTAAGGAGTACCAGAAGAGCAGGTACGACCAGAAGGCCAGGGAGAGGAAGTTTAAGGTGGGAGATAAAGTACTCCTACTCCTCCCTACAAGCAGGAACAAGCTCCTGCTACAGTGGAAGGGACCCTTCACCATCACTGAGTGCAGTCACTCATTGACGTACGTCATATGCGTAAGGGGGGTCAATAAGAAGTACCATGTTAACATGTTAAAACGCTATGAGGAACGCGATGATGCGTCATCAAGGTCAGAGGAGAGTGAAGATAGTGCCTCTCCGGGTAGTCCATCCCAGGGTGTTGCTAGTGTGTCCGGTATGACAGACTGAAGCCAGAGCTGCAGAGCTTGGGGTTCAGCCTAGCTTCGAGGCGTCGAGCCGGCTAGAGCCTGGCCCTGGAGCCGAGCACTCTGCGCCTAAGTCAGGTAACACTACCCAGGACGAGCCGGAGGAGTCACCCCAAGTCGCTCAGGGCGACGACGCATAGAAAACGGAGTCTCCACCCACCACTACCCAGCCGGAAGTGAGCTGTCAAGGTGTGTGTGACAGCTCGTGCACAGTGCACCATCGTTCTGGTAAAATGGTGGGGTGTATTTCGCTTCCAGTGAAATAAACCCATAGTGGGAGGTTGATGTCAGGAGACATATTTTTCCTGCTCTCTCGTGCACTGAATTAAGTACGAAATTGCATAGTGCACCAGTGATGTGCACCGTGATTCAATTTTCTGAATATAACTTTTCCACAGTCGTGTTGGGTGTCGTTGGACAGCCCATGACATTTGCTAGCCATTGATGTCATTCTGATCGCTGTATCAGGGCTGTGAAGGAAATTACAGGAGGGAGTTGATTTCAGGGAAATTTTGTACAAGTCAAGTGTAGAGAGGGAGGTATGGGGGGTTAACGGCCATAGACCACCCCCCCTATCACGTGTCTACCTCGTGAGAGAGGGGGTAGCGTCATGGGGCAGGTGCGCCATTGGCTAAGGGCCTGGGCCTCAGAAATGCTGAACCGTGATTGGCCAAGACGCTGAGGGGTACCGCATGGTACCCCAGGCATAGTGTTGGCAGGAAAAGACATTCTTACCTAGAACGTTGCTGCCTGAGGACGTCATTTCCCGTGCTAGGCCAAGCATCGGGAAATACCGCCTGCAACGTTACTAAAGTCACGCCTACATCTTGCTATCTTTCCGTGTGCCGTGCGTAAGAATCCGGTAATCGGAAAGGTGCTTGTACCGAACCGTGTGAACTTGTCAGTAGTGTGTCAAGTGAAAGGGTGTGGTACCGCATCCCTTCTGTTGTGCGCTCACCCTGGCCTGCCTGTGCCGGTGTGTCTGCGCCACCCTGGTCTCTGTGTGTGGAGCTAACCCCGTGGTCTAGGACCCTGTGCTCCACCTGACCACGAGTAGGAAGTGAGGACGCCTACGTCATCATCCAGCAGCAGCAGAGGGAGTGTGATTTGGACGTGTGTATGTGTGAGTGCGAGAAGGTTGCGGGCCCGCATGATTGATGTAAGTACACTGTTTCCGTTTGGGTAATAAAACTCTGAAGCTGGGTTCGCCCCCAGTGTTCCGTCTGTCCTTTGTCCCTGTGACCACCTGGTGAGGTGAATGGGAATTGGAGACGTGTGAGTCTACCCTGTTTGCCGTCATCAAGTTGAGGTTGGGCCCAACTGTGATTTTTGACGTGTGTGAAGACACCTAGTGACACATTCAGAGGTAGAGTAAAGTGAGTTATTTGCTTCTATTTTTTTTCTATGTGCCGCGTATGTATTCGCTGTAATTTGATTCCCTTTTTCAGCAGTGAAAAGTGGTAACAGGGAGATTTCCCTTGGTTATAAATTTTACTGTTGTGTTGTGGTAAAGTGTGAATTATTGGTGGATAATTTACTGGGGGAAGTCATTTACAAGTTTTGCCGTGAGTGGCAAGAATGTACTGTGTTGTACTGTGTTGTACCGTGTGTAAACCGTAGACAGGTTGTCCTTGGTGGAAGGCGTTGTGTACTGTGAAGGATTCCGTGAGAATTAAAGTCAGTTAACGTCACCGGAGGTCACGATTTACTTAACGAGGTCACTTGCTCGTTGAACATTGTTGTGATTAACGTAGGGACGTGTAAAGGCAACAGTCACAGTGAAGTTCACGCAGTGGAGGAATTGTCAAGTGAAGACTAACGTAGTGTTAACGATTTAACGAGCTGTCGTTAATTGAGTGATTAACGTAAGGGGTTGACGGTCTGTTATGATCGGAGTCAATTGCGCTGTAATTAAGCTGCTGTAATTCGTTGGACTGATCAGCTCTGTCTGCGGACAGGGTGATTAAGCACTCGTAGCTAATTAAAGAGAATTAGTAATCGCCACTTAGTGAATTCACCAGGTGTTGATGTTGTTGTTTACACGGAGTGTTGTAACCTTGTGTGGTACAGTAGTCTACCCTCGTTAAGGTAATCTTGTCGTAAGACCGGAAGTGTAATGTCAGTTGAGAGACAGTAGGCTTTGTCAATACTCGTCTGAATTAATAGGCTGTTGTATTCAGTAATTAATTGGGAATTACTCACCGAATGCTTGACTTTCAAGTTGATGTAATTAATTGATTTACGAGTTATTGCTGCCATTTAAGTGTCGTGAGACACGTGTGTGTTAACGTAATTGTTTAAATTCAATTAGAGTAACTTTTGTTGTTGATTGTCCTGAGAGACAAGTGTTAACGTAAGATTTTTTATAAGGGGTTATCATTCTTGGATTAACCGCCTTGTTACTTGGTACCTCGTTGAGGGCAGCGAGCGCCAGTCAAGTCTTTGTGATTATAGTATTGGTCACCGTGAAGCCGTGACAATATTGATTGCAAGCTTGCGTCACCAGTGGGCACCACTGTGTTCAGTTAGTGTCATTAGTCAGTCAGCGACGACGGGTATCGACGGGATAAGGATACCGTGGGTCCATCAGGCTGTTGATTAGCTGTACTTTAATGTGCCACTGGAGTGACAGTAAAGTAACGTAAATTCACTGTGTAGTAGTTTTAGTTCTTGTTTTGTGAATAAATTGTTTTGCTATAGAAAACGGTCGTTTACGTCAAACCTTCCAATATTACTGCCCCACATTTCATGTTCTGCAACGCTTTGCCTGCTTATGCTCATATTAAGTCTGTATCTAAAGCTCGAGTCCATTGTACAGCACCACACTTCTATAAATAAGAAGTGAGAATCCGTCGGCTACCCTTTATTAGTTGTCAAACTATTAGGAGCCAGCGACCTAAGTGACAGGTGTTACCCGAGTGGTTTCGCCTCGCGGTTTGCTCCCGCGGTCCTTTGATCTTAGGCTTTAAGATTAAATATCTGCCACTGGCAGCTCTTGCTGTTTAAGGTCTGCCTCTCTTGCGAGGTAGTTGCGATTAACGTAACATCAATAGGACTTAATTCTTTTGATAACCTGTCAAAGAAAAAATCTCACAGTATGCAGCGTCTCCCTCTGGGCCGAGGTTTCTAATCATTTTATAGGTTATTTTATCAGCTTCAGGGGATGTATTCTTGGAGTTTTTCTTAGCCCGATTGAGCTCATCCAGTGTGAAGGGGGCATTAGTGTCAGAGACTTCTTCACATGCTGTAAGGATTCTGTGCCACCTTTCTTCCTCTAGTCCGGTCTGTACTGCTAATACATCTGGTGGAAGTTGATTGCTGGCTGCTCTCTCTGCAAACCTGGTTGCCAGTACTTCGGCTTCCTGTTGAGGATTCTTGGAGTGTGGAGCTTTAGGTGTTTTATTCCCATTGGCTCGGTGAATTTGCTGCCACATCTCTCCAAGAGAGGTGTGTTCATTCAGGTGTGAACACCCTTCCAGCCACTTTTGTTCTTTTATTTGTCTGGTCTCTCGATGCACATGTTCCTTGACCTCACAAAGTAAGATCCTGTTGCGGTCACTTGGCTGCTTTTTGTATAGCTTCCTTGTTCTGTTGAGTGTATGGTTGAGTTCTTTGACATGTTCGCAATAGTACCAATGATCTTTATGGTGTCCGGTGGACTGTTTTTTCAGTGGGATTGAGTGGTTGGCTGCACTTTGAATCGCTTTGACAAATTCTTGTTCTGCCTGATTAATGTCTTCGGGAAGATCATAGTTTCTTTGCCACTCTGAAATGAGGTTTTGAAATCGGTCCCAGTTTGCTAAAGCAAAGTTCCAGGCTTCAGATGGAGGCGGAGGTGGGGTGGGTAGGTCTAACTTAAGATCAATTTGGACCCCATAATGGTCGCTTGTGAGTGTGGGCTCAACTGACCATGTTGCTGCATCTCTTAGGGAGGCTGAAACGAAGGTTAGGTCTAATCTACCTCCTTGGATGTGGGTAGGTTCATTCTTGTTTAGGATTTGTATTTCTGGAAGCTGGTCCAGTAGATGTGAATGCCGGCTTCATTTGTTGTGTTCGAGCCCAGTGCCAATCGATGATGGGCATTAAAATCTCCACAAATGATTGTGTTTGTTGTTGTCGCGTGTCCAAATAACACAGAGAGATCCATTTCGGCATGTGGAGACCTGTACACATTGAACACTTCACGTTTGTCGTGTCTTAGCTCAATGGTAACTCCCATTACCTCTGTCCCTGCTCCACAATCGGGTGGGCTGGTTATGGACTTGGAGATCAGGTCACATTTTACATAGATTGCACATCCCCTGGATTGCCCATTGATCCATGGAAGGAAGAAGCCTCGATAGCCTGAGATTTTAGGTTCTAATCCGGCTCGAAGCAAGCTCTCCTGTAGTATCAGGATGTCTATGCCCTTGGTTGCTGCTATGCATTGCAAGTGTTGTAATTTAGTGCGCAGTCCTTGCGCATTCCATTGCAGGATCTTTAGACCTCTAGGTTCTTGGAATTTGCTGATAATTCCGTGGTATCCATGGAGTCTGATGAACACGCCATGGAAGTTGCAATTGGTGTATAGGTTCTTAGTGGACCTGAAATTGACTCATCAATGTCGCTTTCCGACGAGCTGGACTCTATCTGTTTTTTATGGGGGTGTCTCCTGCCGGGCTGTCTTGATGGTGTGGATATTACATCTTCGAATTTCTTGAGCCTGTGCTCAATTGTCTTCCGAGTCTCTGTGGTTTGCTTGATTCCATGTGATGACAGAAGACTTTCGATCAACTCAGTGACCAAGGTTTTGAGCTGAAAACTGAGTGCCCAAATGAGCCACAGAGATATTAGAAAGAACTTTTTTAGTGTCAGAGTGGTTGACAAATGGAATGCATTAGGAAGCGATGTGGTGGAGGCTGACTCCATACACAGTTTCAAGTGTAGATATGGTAGAGCCCAATAGGCTCAGGAACCTGTACACCTGTTGATTGACGGTTGAGAGGCGGGACCAAAGAGCCAGAGCTCAACCCCCGCAAACACAACTAGGTGAGTACAACTAGGTGAGTACACACACACACACACACACACACACACACACACACACACACACACACACACACACACACACACACACACTCACACACACACACACACACACACACACACACACACACACACCAGGTAGTAGGGCAGCGACGGTACGGGACACATGCGGTTAGCGAGGTCCGCGGAAATTCGTCAATTTCTCGGGACATTGAAGGAGAATAGAGGCTAGATCATAGTATTTGGCCTCTCGCAGTGTGTAGCTAGCAGGGTGCTACATAGCATAGTCATATCGCTAGCGATAGTGCGAAGAAACCAAAGTATAGCTAGTGGCATCACCGGTGCATACAGTGTGGAGGACCGTAGAGCGACCTGACCTGACGGCCAGGTGGGACGACCCGCCGTGGAACTGCTGACTGTGTTTGTTGGGTGGTGACTGTGACTCCAGAGATTTGTGTAGATAGAGAAGAACCGACATCAACAATCTACTAGCACTTAAAGATTCACCAAGTGGAAGGCGACGACAGAGCACCATCGTCAACCTTACATCATTATTACTCATCTAGTTGTGTGAGCGGGAAGCAGACTGGTATGTACCCCCTCTCTGGTCAATTAATCAGGTGCACAGTGTGAGGTAAAATATTATCAAATTCTTGTTCAGGATAGCATATATATTTAAAATCTCAGAGTGGCTCATTCCGGGTAGAAGTTACCGCTTACGGGAACTCATGACACACGCACGCATGCACGCACGCACACACACACGCACACACAGGCTATCTTGAGGTTATCTTGAGATGATTTCAGGGCTTTTTTAGTGTCCCCGCGGCCCGGTCCTCGACCAGGCCTCCACCCCCAGGAAGCAGCCCGTGACAGCTGACTAACACCCAGGTACCTATTTTTACTGCTAGGTAACAGGGGCATAGGGTGAAAGAAACTTTTGCCCATTGTTTCTCGCTGGCGCCTGGGATCGAACCCAGGACCACAGGAGCACAAGACAAGTGTGCTGTCCGCTCGGCCGACCGGCTCCCTAGAAGGGATTAACACCTTTCGTGGAAAGGGGATAAAACCTCTCATAATCCACCCCCTCTCTTATCCCTTCTCTTACCCCCTCTCTTACCTGCCGTAAGCTGAACACCTCACCTCCTCTTAACCCCATCCCACGCGCACACACATTCTCTCTCTCTCTCTCTCTCTCTTTCTCTCTCTCTCTCTTGCTCTCTCTCTCTTGTTCTCTCTCTCTCTTGTTCGCTCTCTTTTGCTCTCTCTTGCTCTCTTGCTCTCTCACTCTCTCTTGTTCGCTCTCTTTTGCTCTCTCTCTCTCTTGCTCTCTTGCTCTCTCTCTCTCTCTCTCTCTTACTCTCTCTCTTGACAAGGGGCAAAATGGCAGGAGGCCGCAACAGGGACACGGGAAGCAGCCAGGGTGACCAAACGAAGGATATGCTAACCCAAGTTCTGGAGGAATTCAGGAGGGAGATGAATGAAATGAGGATTACAATTAATAACAATCTGCAAAGTGAGCTGGCATCAGCAAGGGAGGAGATCAAATCTTTCACAGAGAAAAATAAAGAGACCGAGCATCAGATTATCATCCAATGGGAAGGTGGGAATGTTACATTGGAAGCAAATGCCTCTGTACCTGAAACATTTGTGGAATGACTGAAAAACAGCTCAGAAGCAATGGACACAGTGAGGGAGGTAGCGATGCAAGCAGCTACGTCACAGGAAGCAGCAAGGTGCATCACTCAACTGCTGGAAAGAAAAAGATCAGTGTTAGTTGTAGGCATCAAAGAACAGGAAGGATCCAACAGGCAAGAATGGAATGGCAAGGATAGAGAGGCAGTACATGGGCTACTGAAGGGGTTACAGATGCAAGGGGCTGTACATAACATTGAGAAGGTTTTCAGGTTGGGCTGGTACAACAAGGACAGAAACCGACTTGTAAAGGTGGTGTTTACAAACGAAACCACGAAGGAGGATATTCTCGAAAGGAAGAGTCGTCTGCAGCATGTGGAGGGATACAAAAATATATTTCTACAGAGGGACAGGACGAAGGAGGAGAGAGCCAGGGCAGCAGAGGCAAGGAGGAAGTGCAGGGAGAGAGGAACAAACCAGGAAATCACAGCCCCCCAAACACAACAGTCCCAGAGATAAGAGGGGAACCCAAAACCAGCATCCCAGCAACACCAGAGGGGAGGGCAAAACCACCACCCCCCTCTGCACAGAAACCCTCCCTCCACCCTCACCCTACCTGCCCCCACCCAACCCTCCCTCCCCCCCCACCCCATTCTGACCCTGACACCCCATCCCCATTCCCATCATGTCCCCCCTCCCACCTTTCCCCCCCTGTCCCCCCGCCCCCTTCATCCCATACCCTCTCTATCCCTCCTCCCCCCTCACCCCATATCCTCCATGTCCCCCTATCTCCTTAACCCACACCCTACCTGTCCCCCCTTCCCTTAAACCCCCACCCCAAAATCCTCTGAGACCTTGCAAACCACCTCACAGATCTTCTCACCCACGGAACAGCTTCCCACACCAGCAGAATGCTTGCCAAGAAAGGGACATGAAGATGAACAGAAGAAAGTGAGCTTCAAGGCGATGTACACTAACATAGATGGGATTACAAATAAAACAAGTGAACTTGGAGAATGGGCACTAGAAGACAACAACGACATAATAGCACTCACAGAAACAAAGCTAACGAAAATCATAACAAACGCAGTGTTTCCACAGGGCTACTATGTAGTGAGGAAAGAGAGAGAAGGGAGAGGAGGTGGTGTAGCTTTGCTACTAAGAGAAGGTTGGAGTTTCCAAGAAATGGTAATTCAGAACTGTGAAGGTTTCAGTGACTACATATCAGGCACCATAGCAACTGGAGGACAGAAAATTATAATAGTAGTCATATATAACCCCCCACCGAATGACAGAAGACCCAGACAGGAATATGATAGAAACAACTTAGCCACCATCAATATAATAGAGAGCAGCTTCTGTGGCTAGCAGGAATGGATCCAGACTTCTAATCATGGGAGACTTCAGCCATGGGAAGATAGATTGGGGGAACAAAGACCCACATGGAGGCCCAGACACATGGAGAGCTAAGCTGCTGGATGTGGCAACAAGAAACTTTCTAAGTCAACACGTCAAGGGACCGACAAGAATGAGAGGAGGGGATGAACCAGCCTTGCTTGATCTGATATTTACCCTAAATGAGTCGGACATACGGGAAGTTAAGTTGGAAGCCCCATTGGGAATGAGTGATCATAGTGTATTGAGCTTTGAGTACCTGGTTGAGCTGGGAATTATCACCCCCAAAAAAGAACTGGGAACCAGAAGGCTGGCGTACAGAAAGGGAAACTATGAGGAGATGAATAAATTCCTATGGGATATACATTGGGACACAGAACTCGGAACCAAGTCCATACAAGACATGATGGACTATGTCACCCAAAAATGTCAGGAGGCTGTAAGCAGGTTTGTCTCAGCCCGACAGGAAAAAAGCAGAGAAGCAAAGGAAGAATCCGTGGTTTAATAGGGAATGTATGAAAGCAAAGGAGCTGAACAAAAGAGCATGGAGGAACTTCCGTAATAACAGAACACCAGAAAGTAGAAACAGATACCAGAGAACCGGGAACGAGTATGTCGTGTGAGAAGAGCAGCTGAGAAAAGATATGAAAATGATATAGCTAATAAAGCCAAGACCAAACCAAAGCTACTACACAGTCACATCAGGAGGAAGACAACAATGAAGGAACAGGTGATGAAACTTAGGGTGGGCGTGGACAGGTACACAGAGAATGACAAAGAGGTGTGTGAAGAACTCAACAAAAGGTTCCAGGAGGTCTTTACAATAGAACAGGGAGATGTCACGGCGCTAGAAGAGGTGGCAGCAAACCAGGTGACCTTGGATAGGTTAGAAATTACAAGAGATGAGGTCAAGAAGCACCTATTGGAGCTGGATGTGAGAAAAGCTGTTGGGCCGGACGGAATCCAGCCATGGGTATTGAAAGAGTGTGCAGGAGCACTTTGCTTACCACTCTCCATAGTGTATAGTAGGTCACTGGAAACTGGAGACCTACCAGAAATATGGAAGACTGCTAATTTAGTAACAATATACAAAAAGGGTGACAGACAAGAGGCACTGAACTACAGGCCAGTGTCCTTAACTTGTATACCATGCAAGGTGATAGAGACGATTGTGAGAAAAAACCTAGTAACACATCTGGAGAGTAGAGACTTCGTGACAACCCACCAACATGGGTTCAGGGAGGGTAAATCTTGCCTTACAGGCTTGATAGAATTTTACGACCAGGTGACAAAGATTAAGCAAGAAAGAGAAGGGTGGGCGGACTGCATTTTTTTAGACTGTCGGAAAGCCTTTGACACAGTACCCCATAAAAGGTTAATGCATAAGCTGGAGAAACAGGCAGGAGTAACTGGTAGGGCGCTCCAGTGGATAAGGGAGTACCTAAGCAATAGGAAGCAGAGAGTTACAGTGAGAGGTGAGATCTCAGACTGGCGAGAAGTCACCAGTGGAGTCCCACAGGGCTCTGTACTTGGACCTATCCTGTTTCTGATATACGTAAATGATCTCCCAGAGGGTATAGACTCATTCCTCTCATTGTCTGCTGACGACGCCAAAATTATGAGAAGGATTAAGACAGAGGAGGATAGCTTTAGGCTTCAAGAAGACCTGGACAAGCTGCAGGAATGGTCGAACAAATTGTTGTTAGAGTTTAACCCAAGCAAATGTAATGTAATGAAGATAGGGGTAGGAAGCAGGAGACCAGATACAAGGTACCATTTGGAAGATAAAATACTTCAAGAGTCTGAGAGCGAGAAAGACCTGGGGGTTGATATCACGCCAGACCTGTCCCCTGAAGCTCATATCAAGAGGATAACATCAGCGGCATATGCCAGGTTGGCTAACATAAGAACGGCCTTTAGAAACTTGTGTAAGGACTCTTTCAGAACATTATATACCACATATGTCAGACCAATCCTGGGGTATGCGGCTCCAGCATGGAGTCAATATTGTGGGAAAAACCTGCTGGGATTGATATAAGAGGAGACTACCAGGGACTTGTACTGAACAAAATTAAAAAATTACTGTCTGCAAATTAATTCAATTAAAATCTCTAGCTAGGGTTGTAAATCCTAATTCCTCTTTTCCTAATGACAGACTGTGGGCTGTAAGGGACAGGTGGGGTGAATGACTTAGTTGATAGAAGTTCCAGTCCACCTGTAGACAGGGATCTCACATCAGCTTGTATTTTATACAAGGATAAGATTTAATAAATTCAGTTGTATGACTGAACACTGGCTCTGTTTAAATCAGGGATTTAAACATACATAGTCTAACCTAGCACCATAACTTACAGCCAATAGATTCTTATACTATAAACAACAAATTAAATTGTAAAAGTATAATAAATGACCTTAAATGTAGTCTAAATACTGTTAACTAAGTACTAGAAATTATATTCAATTAAATGAACTTATATGATAACTTAAAAAATAACTAAGCAAGCAATTGATAACTTAATTTATATATTCAAGTATATGTGCAGACATATTCAATTTATATGATACAGTTAGCTTGAGTGAATCTCTTCCAACAATATGGACACTTGTGAGGTTCTTACTTATTGAGGCTGAATTCTTTCTGACACAATGGACACTCATGAGGTTCAGTGCTTGGATAAGATTCACAGCTACACTACAATTTTAATAAACTTACTGATATGTGAGGCTTAGCCTCGCTTTTTAACCAACAGACAGATTTATAGGATATTAAAGCTACACAAGCATACAATTGGCCAATCATATACCAAATAACCTTCAATATACTTCTCTGCCAGTCGGGGTGCCTGTCTGACAAGTTTGCCAGACTGATTAACTCTCTCTTGTTGAGTTTAGGCACGATATTTTGCTACAGCGTTGCTGTATGATGATCTGGTAGCGTTGCTACGTGATTGTCCCTGCTGTTGCAGAAGAATGAGTTGATAAAGATAAAGAATGAAGGTGGAGGAAACCGTGTCACCGTGATCTCCACTATACACTCTTATTTTATGTAAATGTTCTAGGATTTTCCTTGTAGATATTGTCCAGGTACTCCCCCAGTTCTAGAGAGTATTCACTGGCGATAAAAATGTTAAATAAGGTGTCCTTGAGCTGGTAATGTTCGCTAAGGATCAGTCACTTGTTCACTCATTTGTAAACAAACGCGGAGTGCCTCCAGCTTTGTTGGTGGGCGCTTCACTCCCCCCCATCGCCCTGCCATGCTCTCTGAGCACGGTAGCCTTCTATGAATATTGATTGATTATTTTTACAGTCTAGACTTATTATTGAAATAAGATGTGATTATAATATAATTAGATATAAGATTTAAAGATTATAAGTAGTATTTGAAAGTACCACTGAATCTTATTAAGGATTCGATTTTAATCTCTACCGGAAGCGATCAATGTTCCAATAGCTTTTTAATTAACAAATCCTTCTAGAAGCTTCTGGATCCTTGAGAGATCATGTACAAAGTCACGTAGGCATCAAAAGGGCCCCTGTTGCGTACGTGTTCATGGTGCCATTGTCATCCAGGATCAAGCTATATAATGAATCTTTAATGATTCTAATATGATTTTGATACGATATAGAAATGATATAGTAATTATACATTTCTTAGATGATTATTAGATATGGTGGGTAAAAATTTCCCACATCTTCCAGAGGGAGAGAACTGGCACAGAGTCCAATACTTAGGACAATAGTAACCATATGTATTTATTTACTCTCCATTGGATTGATAATACAAGTGCAAATTTTGCTTGCACTTTTGTGCTGCTGTCCGTTGTGGACGATTGTGTCTGTTAGGAGTCTGTGGGTCTTGTGGAGTTAGAGTGTCTTGAGGTCTCTCAGGATCTAACTGCAGCTGGCTCACTGATTCCATGTGGATGAGTTTGTCCAATGTCTTCAGGGAAGTTGTTCCTTTAGACAGGATTTTGACTATTCTCAAAATCCCCTGACTATCTGGATGGACTGAGACAACTTTACCTAATGGCCAGTCAGCCCTAGGGCCATCACTGTCTACCAAGACAATATCGCCAGGTTGGAGATTAGCTATATTATGTGGGACATTGGCCCCATAGTGATGTTCTCGTAGAGATGTAAGATATTCTTTTGTCCAAACATCATTCCATTTTTGGATTATGCTGGACAGATGCTTATACCCCTGAACCAACTCGCTCTGACCCACATATGAGGGATCTCTGATCTCATCATCCACTAGAGATGGTACTGGAGTCAGAAGTCTTCCATACATTAGGTGGGCAGGACTTAATGGCTCATGTTGAGTAGGATCCTCAGACAAGTAAGTCAACGGCCGGTTATTCACCCTTGATTCTATTTCCGTGATTACTGTCTGGAGCTCTTGAAGATTGATTTTCTGACGGTGTAGAGATTTTCTCAAGGATCTTTTTACAGTTCCTATTAACCGTTCATAAAATCCTCCGTGCCATGGGGCTCTCGGAGGGATAAATTTCCATCTGCAATGACGCTGTTCCAGTGTGGAAGTAACTGCAGGATGGGAACAGATTTCCCGTAGACATGCTTCTCCAGCTACCAAGTTTGCTCCGTTATCTGAAATCATCAGCTTAGGGCATGATCGGCGTGCTGCGAATCTGCGGAAAGCTTGAATAAATGATTGAGCAGTCATATCGGGTGTTACCTCTAGATGTACTGCCCTGGTGGTAGCACAGGTGAACAGACAGATGTATGCCTTGATAGGTTGCTTATCTGCAGTCCCTGTTAGATATATTGCTCCTGTATAATCTACTCCTGTCGTTTCGAAAGGTTGTAGATGGACCACTCGTTCCTTTGGTAGGGGTGGTGGCCCTGGATAAGAGCAAGTTCTTGCATCGTACCTTCGGCATATCATGCAATTCTTCAAGATTGATTTGACTGACTGTCTTCCCTGAGGAATCCAGTACTGCTGTCTGATTTGTGTGAGTGTGTCTAACACTCCTCCATGTTTGATGATTTGTTGATGTGTATGCAACACAATCAACCTTGTGATCCAATGATTTTTTGGTAAAAGCCATGGATGCACGGTATCTAGATTGATATCTGCGTGTTTAAGTCTCCCTCCACAACGCAGAATGTTGTGATTTTCTTGGTCTATCCACAGACCGAGATTGTCTTTTAACTTATGAGGAAGATTTTCATAGTTATTCCCATAAGTTTCTCTCTGGGCTTGTCTTACCCAATAGAGAAGTGCATCTGGAAAAGTGTATTTTATACCTTTTTTCCTGAGATAATGAAACACGTTCTGTGTTACATTGATTAATTTGATGAGCGAGGAGTAACGAGTACAATCCAAGACTGATATTTGAGCTTGCTGCCTGGTGGTAGTTATGGTTTGTGTCGTAATGACGTGTGGCTTTTGTTCAGGCCAACTACCATTCACTAACTATCGAGGCCCATGAAACCAAATATCTGCCTTTGCAAACTGTTTAAATGTCATACCTCTTGATAAGAGATCAGCTGGATTATCCTTTGTTGGTACATGCAACAATTGAAAGCCTGCGGAAATTTCTTTAATTTCCGAGACGCGATTTTTTACATATGGAGTTGGACAGTTGTCGTTTCGTACCCATTGTAAGACAGCTTCATTGTCAGACCATATGATGACATCTTTGATGTTCATGGTAGACAAGACTTGTTTAATATGCACTGCTAAGCGTGTGCCAGTTAGCAGTGCTGTTAGTTCCATCTGAGGCAAAGTCCTCTTTTTTAATAGAGCGACTCTGGCCTTAGAGGTGATAAGATATGATTGATTAGAAGTCACTAAGTAAGCACAAGCTCCAAAAGCTTTGGCTGACGAGTCTGCGAATACATGTAGTGATACTTCTTCATTTTCCTCGACTATGTGTCTCGGAAAGATTATCTTTTCAACTAAAGTTTGTTCTTGAGCCACTTCCATCCAAGCTTTTTGTAACTGAATTGGTAGTGGATCATCCCAACCAACCTTAGCTTTCCATGCTTCTTGCACCAATAAACGCCACTTGATAGTCAAAGGATTTAGTAGACCAAGTGGGTCGAATACTTTGCTAACTTGTGAAAGCAAATCCCTTTTTGTAGTGATGTTGTAATTTACTGGCACGGATTTGATCGATATTGTGTCCGAGATTAAATCCCAATCCATACCTAACACCTTTTGTGATTCTGGTACGTGATATTCAGGGTAATCTCTTGCTATTTGATTATTCAATGTTGCATTATTAGAGGCCCAAGATTGTAGTGGCATGTTGGCACCTTGTAGCTCCTTGTTGGCCTCTTGATATAATTGTAACAGTTCAGTAGTACTGTTAACTGTCCCTTGAAAATTATCTACATATAGATTTTGACTGATTTCAGTCTTACAGGGACTTGATGATTTCTTCAGATGAGTATCTAGAGTTGCTTGCAATAGAAATGGACTGCTTGTCGCCCCAAAAAGAACTGATGAGAATCTGAAAGTCACTACAGGACTATTGACATCTTCTGGGTTCTCTACACATAGAAACTTAGTGAAGTCTCTATCTTCTTCCTGTAAGCCAACTCTTAGAAAGGCCTTACTTATATCTGCTGAATACGCATATTTGTTAAGTCTAAACTTCAACAGTATGTCATACAATTTCTGAGTTAGACTTGGACCTGTTTGCAAACAATCATTTAGACTGGTTCCTTGGGGTCCAGATTTAGAGCTACAATTAAAAACTATCCGTAAAGGAGTCGTTTTTGATTCTCTCATTACAGCCATGTGAGGTAAAAAATGGCCTGTTTGCGTATTATCATGTTTCACGACTTCGATGAATTTATTCTTTAATTGTTGAGCAATAATCTCATGATAGAGTTTTAAATGCTCAGGCCTTTTTCTTAGCTTTGCTAATTGAGATTTAAATTGACTGTAAGCCATGTGATAATTGGTAGGTAAGGTTTTATGGTTGATTTTCCATGGTAGCCTTACCCAGTACTGTCCATCATGGTACTGTACAGTTTCTAAGTATTGATTATATGCACAGACATCATCAGGACTTGGTTGTTCAGGAATTATTCCTATGGCATCAAGTTCCCACAATTGAGGTACAGATTCCAATCCATCATCAATCATGTGGGGGATTTTAAGTGGTGACTGTTCTCTGCCTAGTCATGCCACTATTACAGTTTCTGTATGATGTGATTTTTCAGGAGTTGAAGGTTCAAGATCTAGTATAGGTCCTGTCATCAATATGCCTCCTGCTGATTTGAGTATATTCATACCCATAGATTCTTCTGATCCCAGAATGAATCGATGATAGTAGTCAGCTCCAATCAGGATTCCGATATCCCCTATGTAGTCAGAATCAAGTAGAGGATCTGCTAATTGGATTCCTTTTTCTTTTAGGAATTTAATTGTGGCTGTCAGACCAGTCACTTCCATTTCAGTAGGAATTTTATCAACTACTATGGCTTCTACTGTCCTTTGGGATGTACCTAGAAAGACATTGAGTTTTACTACTGGAAAGGTTCTACGACCAGAATTAGTAAAAAACCCTGATATGGAGGTAGATACTTGCTTTGAAGATTTAAGTTGTAAATCTTCTGCCATCTTTTTACTGATAAAGGTTTTCTGTGACCCTTGATCAAAAAAACCTCTAGTTGGAATACAAATTCCTTGATTGCATAGTTCTAGCTGTGCAGTAGGCAATATGGCTGCTGTAACAATTTCTGTATCCAAGTCGTTGACATTGCTCATTACTGTACAGAATTGTACGGCTGTTGTGGTATTATCATCTTTGGGCTTTGCCTGAGATGCAGGTTGATTATTGGAAGTCTGTGATCTGGATTGAGTGTTAATATCACTACAGAGTGCTGTGTGATGTACACTTTTATGACAATATTGGCAGTTTTGCAATGGAGTGTTACACTCACTTGTATCGTGCTTCCGTAGACAACAGATGCACCTGTTCAGAGATTTCAGTCGATCGATTCGACTGGCACGGCCTTCATAAACTGTGCATTGATAAATGGTATGTGCTTCTTGACAGAATAAACATTTTGGGGCACTTGTAGCTCCTTTTGTCTTATCTGTCTTAGGAGCTTGGTTTCCTACAGTTCTGTTAACTGTGGGGGATATAGCATAAGAGCCAACATTATTCTGTTTCCACTTTGCAGAAGAGGAGTTTTGTTGCCTTGATTTTTGACTGCCATTCTGGACATTTTTGCTTTTGTCCGTGGATTCACTTTTGGGGATTTTTTCTTGAGATCTAAGTTTTCCTCGGCTTCGTAATCTTTGTACGTAAGCTCGAAGTCCATCAATGATTTGGCTTTGTGATAAGATGTTGGTGTTATAATGAGTGCATAGGCTGTCTATGACCTCATTTGGAAGTTTCCTTTGAATGATTAACTTTATAAGCCACTCTGCATCTCCTACAGGTACTTTTGTACTGAGGGCTTTGATGATTGATTCTATAGACAATCGAAATGATTGTAGTGACTCATAACTTTTATTTGGAGAGGGTAAATCCAATAATTTGTATGAGAGACGTGCAATTGCAGTCTCCTTATCACTGTAGTTATCTTGTAACAACTGTAAGGCATGGTCGTAATCATCATCTGTTAATGACAAATTAGCAATGACCTGCCTTGCCTCTCCCCGTAACTGGCCTTGCAAATATTGAAACTTTGTCGCCTTTTTGAGAGAGGTCTTGGAGTTTATTATAGAATCAAAGTGTCTCCAGAAGGTATCCCAATCGTCTTCATCCTTGCCCTCAAAATATGGTAATTGTACCTTTGGGAGCTCTGCGGCTATATGTGTGATAGTTGCATTGCTCTGTTGAGTGGATGAGCTCACATTGGATTGGGTTCCTGCTTGAGATATTTGTTTGATTAAAGGATCAAGTTGATCTTGGATTTTATCTTCATACATTGTCATTTCAACGACAATTTCCTGAAGTTCCCTTCGGGTTAAATCTGCATTAGCCATTTCTGTTAGATAAATCTCTGCATGGCGTTTGATTTGTTCATACTTATCCACAGCTGCTTTTACTCTGGTATTCAGAATTATTAAATCAGGAGATGGTTGTCTAGCCAACATTTGACATTTGTCAATCAGTTGAGTTAGGTGATCTTGCAGACCATTAAGTGTCCTCCTATTTCCTGTTTCAGCTGCTGGTGGAACACTGTTAGCCATTTTGACTTTTTCCGAGTTTCGGAGATTCCGAGATTTTTCTCTTTTTTCTGATAAATATGTATGATGTTAATGTATTTTGATAAATGAGCTTTCCTGTCTACTTAGGTAATGATTCCAAAGATCGTCCTTCATTTCCTCCCTGGAATCTGGTTGTAGCAGGTGTTCAATTATCAAAAGTATTGTAATAATTTGATTTGTGACCCGAATGCACGAATGCACCAAGTTGGTAAATCCTGTAATAATTTTTTAAAAATAGTAAATGGCACTATTTTTGCAAAGTTATTAAAAGATCTGTTACCCTAATAGTTGCTTGATAAAATACAGTAGATTGCCTACTGGTTTTACCTGTAATAGGGTATGTACAGTATATTATGGTTAGATTGTAATGAATGCTCTTACAGTGATGATAACACTTTTTTAAAGAATATTATGTAATGAGCAGCTTTGAAAATCAGTAGATTAGAGATAATGATAGATAATACACTTAAATATATATGTAATGTTACCACAATGAGGTAGATAATGGTATTTTATGATTAAGATGCAGTTGTGTCTTTGACACTGATATACTTAATTACTGTCGTTTCTTAACACAAAACAATATCAGTATGCTATGAATGCTTACTAGATAATGGATATGGTGGCTTAAGCCACTGCAAACTATTTGCTTACTTAGTTATATAGCTATGATAAATATTGGCTGATAGCTAGGTTAGGCTAGAATATGTAAAAATTATTCCAATGCAAAATCAAGAAGTTTCTTATGTATTTGGCATTGAAATATTCGGTAAACGAATGATCATAAATATCTAGGTACAAAGGACCATTATTATCTAGGTTCGAAGGACCATTAATGTGGGAAAAACCTGCTGGGATTGATATAAGAGGAGACTACCAGGGACTTGTACTGAACTAAATTAAAAAATTACTGTCTGCAATTAATTCAATTAAAATCTCTAGCTAGGGTTGTAAATCCTAATTCCTCTTTTCCTAATGACAGACTGTGGGCTGTAAGGGACAGGTGGGGTGAATGACTTAGTTGATAGAAGTTCCAGTCCACCTGTAGACAGGGATCTCACATCAGCTTGTATTTTATACAAGGATAAGATTTAATAAATTCAGTTGTATGACTGAACACTGGCTCTGTTTAAATCAGGGATTTAAACATACATAGTCTAACCTAGCACCATAACTTACAGCCAATAGATTCTTATACTATAAACAACAAATTAAATTGTAAAAGTATAATAAATGACCTTAAATGTAGTCTAAATACTGTTAACTAAGTACTAGAAATTATATTCAATTAAATGAACTTATATGATAACTTAAAAAATAACTAAGCAAGCAATTGATAACTTAATTTATATATTCAAGTATATGTGCAGACATATTCAATTTATATGATACAGTTAGCTTGAGTGAATCTCTTCCAACAATATGGACACTTGTGAGGTTCTTACTTATTGAGGCTGAATTCTTTCTGACACAATGGACACTCATGAGGTTCAGTGCTTGGATAAGATTCACAGCTACACTACAATTTTAATAAACTTACTGATATGTGAGGCTTAGCCTCGCTTTTTAACCAACAGACAGATTTATAGGATATTAAAGCTACACAAGCATACAATTGGCCAATCATATACCAAATAACCTTCAATATACTTCTCTGCCAGTCGGGGTGCCTGTCTGACAAGTTTGCCAGACTGATTAACTCTCTCTTGTTGAGTTTAGGCACGATATTTTGCTACAGCGTTGCTGTATGATGATCTGGTAGCGTTGCTACGTGATTGTCCCTGCTGTTGCAGAAGAATGAGTTGATAAAGATAAAGAATGAAGGTGGAGGAAACCGTGTCACCGTGATCTCCACTATACACTCTTATTTTATGTAAATGTTCTAGGATTTTCCTTGTAGATATTGTCCAGGTACTCCCCCAGTTCTAGAGAGTATTCACTGGCGATAAAAATGTTAAATAAGGTGTCCTTGAGCTGGTAATGTTCGCTAAGGATCAGTCACTTGTTCACTCATTTGTAAACAAACGCGGAGTGCCTCCAGCTTTGTTGGTGGGCGCTTCACTCCCCCCCATCGCCCTGCCATGCTCTCTGAGCACGGTAGCCTTCTATGAATATTGATTGATTATTTTTACAGTCTAGACTTATTATTGAAATAAGATGTGATTATAATATAATTAGATATAAGATTTAAAGATTATAAGTAGTATTTGAAAGTACCACTGAATCTTATTAAGGATTCGATTTTAATCTCTACCGGAAGCGATCAATGTTCCAATAGCTTTTTAATTAACAAATCCTTCTAGAAGCTTCTGGATCCTTGAGAGATCATGTACAAAGTCACGTAGGCATCAAAAGGGCCCCTGTTGCGTACGTGTTCATGGTGCCATTGTCATCCAGGATCAAGCTATATAATGAATGAATCTTTAATGATTCTAATATGATTTTGATACGATATAGAAATGATATAGTAATTATACATTTCTTAGATGATTATTAGATATGGTGGGTAAAAATTTCCCACATCTTCCAGAGGGAGAGAACTGGCACAGAGTCCAATACTTAGGACAATAGTAACCATATGTATTTATTTACTCTCCATTGGATTGATAATACAAGTGCAAATTTTGCTTGCACTTTTGTGCTGCTGTCCGTTGTGGACGATTGTGTCTGTTAGGAGTCTGTGGGTCTTGTGGAGTTAGAGTGTCTTGAGGTCTCTCAGGATCTAACTGCAGCTGGCTCACTGATTCCATGTGGATGAGTTTGTCCAATGTCTTCAGGGAAGTTGTTCCTTTAGACAGGATTTTGACTATTCTCAAAATCCCCTGACTATCTGGATGGACTGAGACAACTTTACCTAATGGCCAGTCAGCCCTAGGGCCATCACTGTCTACCAAGACAATATCGCCAGGTTGGAGATTAGCTATATTATGTGGGACATTGGCCCCATAGTGATGTTCTCGTAGAGATGTAAGATATTCTTTTGTCCAAACATCATTCCATTTTTGGATTATGCTGGACAGATGCTTATACCCCTGAACCAACTCGCTCTGACCCACATATGAGGGATCTCTGATCTCATCATCCACTAGAGATGGTACTGGAGTCAGAAGTCTTCCATACATTAGGTGGGCAGGACTTAATGGCTCATGTTGAGTAGGATCCTCAGACAAGTAAGTCAACGGCCGGTTATTCACCCTTGATTCTATTTCCGTGATTACTGTCTGGAGCTCTTGAAGATTGATTTTCTGACGGTGTAGAGATTTTCTCAAGGATCTTTTTACAGTTCCTATTAACCGTTCATAAAATCCTCCGTGCCATGGGGCTCTCGGAGGGATAAATTTCCATCTGCAATGACGCTGTTCCAGTGTGGAAGTAACTGCAGGATGGGAACAGATTTCCCGTAGACATGCTTCTCCAGCTACCAAGTTTGCTCCGTTATCTGAAATCATCAGCTTAGGGCATGATCGGCGTGCTGCGAATCTGCGGAAAGCTTGAATAAATGATTGAGCAGTCATATCGGGTGTTACCTCTAGATGTACTGCCCTGGTGGTAGCACAGGTGAACAGACAGATGTATGCCTTGATAGGTTGCTTATCTGCAGTCCCTGTTAGATATATTGCTCCTGTATAATCTACTCCTGTCGTTTCGAAAGGTTGTAGATGGACCACTCGTTCCTTTGGTAGGGGTGGTGGCCCTGGATAAGAGCAAGTTCTTGCATCGTACCTTCGGCATATCATGCAATTCTTCAAGATTGATTTGACTGACTGTCTTCCCTGAGGAATCCAGTACTGCTGTCTGATTTGTGTGAGTGTGTCTAACACTCCTCCATGTTTGATGATTTGTTGATGTGTATGCAACACAATCAACCTTGTGATCCAATGATTTTTTGGTAAAAGCCATGGATGCACGGTATCTAGATTGATATCTGCGTGTTTAAGTCTCCCTCCACAACGCAGAATGTTGTGATTTTCTTGGTCTATCCACAGACCGAGATTGTCTTTTAACTTATGAGGAAGATTTTCATAGTTATTCCCATAAGTTTCTCTCTGGGCTTGTCTTACCCAATAGAGAAGTGCATCTGGAAAAGTGTATTTTATACCTTTTTTCCTGAGATAATGAAACACGTTCTGTGTTACATTGATTAATTTGATGAGCGAGGAGTAACGAGTACAATCCAAGACTGATATTTGAGCTTGCTGCCTGGTGGTAGTTATGGTTTGTGTCGTAATGACGTGTGGCTTTTGTTCAGGCCAACTACCATTCACTAACTATCGAGGCCCATGAAACCAAATATCTGCCTTTGCAAACTGTTTAAATGTCATACCTCTTGATAAGAGATCAGCTGGATTATCCTTTGTTGGTACATGCAACAATTGAAAGCCTGCGGAAATTTCTTTAATTTCCGAGACGCGATTTTTTACATATGGAGTTGGACAGTTGTCGTTTCGTACCCATTGTAAGACAGCTTCATTGTCAGACCATATGATGACATCTTTGATGTTCATGGTAGACAAGACTTGTTTAATATGCACTGCTAAGCGTGTGCCAGTTAGCAGTGCTGTTAGTTCCATCTGAGGCAAAGTCCTCTTTTTTAATAGAGCGACTCTGGCCTTAGAGGTGATAAGATATGATTGATTAGAAGTCACTAAGTAAGCACAAGCTCCAAAAGCTTTGGCTGACGAGTCTGCGAATACATGTAGTGATACTTCTTCATTTTCCTCGACTATGTGTCTCGGAAAGATTATCTTTTCAACTAAAGTTTGTTCTTGAGCCACTTCCATCCAAGCTTTTTGTAACTGAATTGGTAGTGGATCATCCCAACCAACCTTAGCTTTCCATGCTTCTTGCACCAATAAACGCCACTTGATAGTCAAAGGATTTAGTAGACCAAGTGGGTCGAATACTTTGCTAACTTGTGAAAGCAAATCCCTTTTTGTAGTGATGTTGTAATTTACTGGCACGGATTTGATCGATATTGTGTCCGAGATTAAATCCCAATCCATACCTAACACCTTTTGTGATTCTGGTACGTGATATTCAGGGTAATCTCTTGCTATTTGATTATTCAATGTTGCATTATTAGAGGCCCAAGATTGTAGTGGCATGTTGGCACCTTGTAGCTCCTTGTTGGCCTCTTGATATAATTGTAACAGTTCAGTAGTACTGTTAACTGTCCCTTGAAAATTATCTACATATAGATTTTGACTGATTTCAGTCTTACAGGGACTTGATGATTTCTTCAGATGAGTATCTAGAGTTGCTTGCAATAGAAATGGACTGCTTGTCGCCCCAAAAAGAACTGATGAGAATCTGAAAGTCACTACAGGACTATTGACATCTTCTGGGTTCTCTACACATAGAAACTTAGTGAAGTCTCTATCTTCTTCCTGTAAGCCAACTCTTAGAAAGGCCTTACTTATATCTGCTGAATACGCATATTTGTTAAGTCTAAACTTCAACAGTATGTCATACAATTTCTGAGTTAGACTTGGACCTGTTTGCAAACAATCATTTAGACTGGTTCCTTGGGGTCCAGATTTAGAGCTACAATTAAAAACTATCCGTAAAGGAGTCGTTTTTGATTCTCTCATTACAGCCATGTGAGGTAAAAAATGGCCTGTTTGCGTATTATCATGTTTCACGACTTCGATGAATTTATTCTTTAATTGTTGAGCAATAATCTCATGATAGAGTTTTAAATGCTCAGGCCTTTTTCTTAGCTTTGCTAATTGAGATTTAAATTGACTGTAAGCCATGTGATAATTGGTAGGTAAGGTTTTATGGTTGATTTTCCATGGTAGCCTTACCCAGTACTGTCCATCATGGTACTGTACAGTTTCTAAGTATTGATTATATGCACAGACATCATCAGGACTTGGTTGTTCAGGAATTATTCCTATGGCATCAAGTTCCCACAATTGAGGTACAGATTCCAATCCATCATCAATCATGTGGGGGATTTTAAGTGGTGACTGTTCTCTGCCTAGTCATGCCACTATTACAGTTTCTGTATGATGTGATTTTTCAGGAGTTGAAGGTTCAAGATCTAGTATAGGTCCTGTCATCAATATGCCTCCTGCTGATTTGAGTATATTCATACCCATAGATTCTTCTGATCCCAGAATGAATCGATGATAGTAGTCAGCTCCAATCAGGATTCCGATATCCCCTATGTAGTCAGAATCAAGTAGAGGATCTGCTAATTGGATTCCTTTTTCTTTTAGGAATTTAATTGTGGCTGTCAGACCAGTCACTTCCATTTCAGTAGGAATTTTATCAACTACTATGGCTTCTACTGTCCTTTGGGATGTACCTAGAAAGACATTGAGTTTTACTACTGGAAAGGTTCTACGACCAGAATTAGTAAAAAACCCTGATATGGAGGTAGATACTTGCTTTGAAGATTTAAGTTGTAAATCTTCTGCCATCTTTTTACTGATAAAGGTTTTCTGTGACCCTTGATCAAAAAAACCTCTAGTTGGAATACAAATTCCTTGATTGCATAGTTCTAGCTGTGCAGTAGGCAATATGGCTGCTGTAACAATTTCTGTATCCAAGTCGTTGACATTGCTCATTACTGTACAGAATTGTACGGCTGTTGTGGTATTATCATCTTTGGGCTTTGCCTGAGATGCAGGTTGATTATTGGAAGTCTGTGATCTGGATTGAGTGTTAATATCACTACAGAGTGCTGTGTGATGTACACTTTTATGACAATATTGGCAGTTTTGCAATGGAGTGTTACACTCACTTGTATCGTGCTTCCGTAGACAACAGATGCACCTGTTCAGAGATTTCAGTCGATCGATTCGACTGGCACGGCCTTCATAAACTGTGCATTGATAAATGGTATGTGCTTCTTGACAGAATAAACATTTTGGGGCACTTGTAGCTCCTTTTGTCTTATCTGTCTTAGGAGCTTGGTTTCCTACAGTTCTGTTAACTGTGGGGGATATAGCATAAGAGCCAACATTATTCTGTTTCCACTTTGCAGAAGAGGAGTTTTGTTGCCTTGATTTTTGACTGCCATTCTGGACATTTTTGCTTTTGTCCGTGGATTCACTTTTGGGGATTTTTTCTTGAGATCTAAGTTTTCCTCGGCTTCGTAATCTTTGTACGTAAGCTCGAAGTCCATCAATGATTTGGCTTTGTGATAAGATGTTGGTGTTATAATGAGTGCATAGGCTGTCTATGACCTCATTTGGAAGTTTCCTTTGAATGATTAACTTTATAAGCCACTCTGCATCTCCTACAGGTACTTTTGTACTGAGGGCTTTGATGATTGATTCTATAGACAATCGAAATGATTGTAGTGACTCATAACTTTTATTTGGAGAGGGTAAATCCAATAATTTGTATGAGAGACGTGCAATTGCAGTCTCCTTATCACTGTAGTTATCTTGTAACAACTGTAAGGCATGGTCGTAATCATCATCTGTTAATGACAAATTAGCAATGACCTGCCTTGCCTCTCCCCGTAACTGGCCTTGCAAATATTGAAACTTTGTCGCCTTTTTTGAGAGAGGTCTTGGAGTTTATTATAGAATCAAAGTGTCTCCAGAAGGTATCCCAATCGTCTTCATCCTTGCCCTCAAAATATGGTAATTGTACCTTTGGGAGCTCTGCGGCTATATGTGTGATAGTTGCATTGCTCTGTTGAGTGGATGAGCTCACATTGGATTGGGTTCCTGCTTGAGATATTTGTTTGATTAAAGGATCAAGTTGATCTTGGATTTTATCTTCATACATTGTCATTTCAACGACAATTTCCTGAAGTTCCCTTCGGGTTAAATCTGCATTAGCCATTTCTGTTAGATAAATCTCTGCATGGCGTTTGATTTGTTCATACTTATCCACAGCTGCTTTTACTCTGGTATTCAGAATTATTAAATCAGGAGATGGTTGTCTAGCCAACATTTGACATTTGTCAATCAGTTGAGTTAGGTGATCTTGCAGACCATTAAGTGTCCTCCTATTTCCTGTTTCAGCTGCTGGTGGAACACTGTTAGCCATTTTGACTTTTTCCGAGTTTCGGAGATTCCGAGATTTTTCTCTTTTTTCTGATAAATATGTATGATGTTAATGTATTTTGATAAATGAGCTTTCCTGTCTACTTAGGTAATGATTCCAAAGATCGTCCTTCATTTCCTCCCTGGAATCTGGTTGTAGCAGGTGTTCAATTATCAAAAGTATTGTAATAATTTGATTTGTGACCCGAATGCACGAATGCACCAAGTTGGTAAATCCTGTAATAATTTTTTAAAAATAGTAAATGGCACTATTTTTGCAAAGTTATTACAAGATCTGTTACCCTAATAGTTGCTTGATAAAATACAGTAGATTGCCTACTGGTTTTACCTGTAATAGGGTATGTACAGTATATTATGGTTAGATTGTAATGAATGCTCTTACAGTGATGATAACACTTTTTTAAAGAATATTATGTAATGAGCAGCTTTGAAAATCAGTAGATTAGAGATAATGATAGATAATACACTTAAATATATATGTAATGTTACCACAATGAGGTAGATAATGGTATTTTATGATTAAGATGCAGTTGTGTCTTTGACACTGATATACTTAATTACTGTCGTTTCTTAACACAAAACAATATCAGTATGCTATGAATGCTTACTAGATAATGGATATGGTGGCTTAAGCCACTGCAAACTATTTGCTTACTTAGTTATATAGCTATGATAAATATTGGCTGATAGCTAGGTTAGGCTAGAATATGTAAAAATTATTCCAATGCAAAATCAAGAAGTTTCTTATGTATTTGGCATTGAAATATTCGGTAAACGAATGATCATAAATATCTAGGTACAAAGGACCATTATTATCTAGGTTCGAAGGACCATTAATGTGGGAAAAACCTGCTGGGATTGATATAAGAGGAGACTACCAGGGACTTGTACTGAACTAAATTAAAAAATTACTGTCTGCAATTAATTCAATTAAAATCTCTAGCTAGGGTTGTAAATCCTAATTCCTCTTTTCCTAATGACAGACTGTGGGCTGTAAGGGACAGGTGGGGTGAATGACTTAGTTGATAGAAGTTCCAGTCCACCTGTAGACAGGGATCTCACATCAGCTTGTATTTTATACAAGGATAAGATTTAATAAATTCAGTTGTATGACTGAACACTGGCTCTGTTTAAATCAGGGATTTAAACATACATAGTCTAACCTAGCACCATAACTTACAGCCAATAGATTCTTATACTATAAACAACAAATTAAATTGTAAAAGTATAATAAATGACCTTAAATGTAGTCTAAATACTGTTAACTAAGTACTAGAAATTATATTCAATTAAATGAACTTATATGATAACTTAAAAAATAACTAAGCAAGCAATTGATAACTTAATTTATATATTCAAGTATATGTGCAGACATATTCAATTTATATGATACAGTTAGCTTGAGTGAATCTCTTCCAACAATATGGACACTTGTGAGGTTCTTACTTATTGAGGCTGAATTCTTTCTGACACAATGGACACTCATGAGGTTCAGTGCTTGGATAAGATTCACAGCTACACTACAATTTTAATAAACTTACTGATATGTGAGGCTTAGCCTCGCTTTTTAACCAACAGACAGATTTATAGGATATTAAAGCTACACAAGCATACAATTGGCCAATCATATACCAAATAACCTTCAATATACTTCTCTGCCAGTCGGGGTGCCTGTCTGACAAGTTTGCCAGACTGATTAACTCTCTCTTGTTGAGTTTAGGCACGATATTTTGCTACAGCGTTGCTGTATGATGATCTGGTAGCGTTGCTACGTGATTGTCCCTGCTGTTGCAGAAGAATGAGTTGATAAAGATAAAGAATGAAGGTGGAGGAAACCGTGTCACCGTGATCTCCACTATACACTCTTATTTTATGTAAATGTTCTAGGATTTTCCTTGTAGATATTGTCCAGGTACTCCCCCAGTTCTAGAGAGTATTCACTGGCGATAAAAATGTTAAATAAGGTGTCCTTGAGCTGGTAATGTTCGCTAAGGATCAGTCACTTGTTCACTCATTTGTAAACAAACGCGGAGTGCCTCCAGCTTTGTTGGTGGGCGCTTCACTCCCCCCCATCGCCCTGCCATGCTCTCTGAGCACGGTAGCCTTCTATGAATATTGATTGATTATTTTTACAGTCTAGACTTATTATTGAAATAAGATGTGATTATAATATAATTAGATATAAGATTTAAAGATTATAAGTAGTATTTGAAAGTACCACTGAATCTTATTAAGGATTCGATTTTAATCTCTACCGGAAGCGATCAATGTTCCAATAGCTTTTTAATTAACAAATCCTTCTAGAAGCTTCTGGATCCTTGAGAGATCATGTACAAAGTCACGTAGGCATCAAAAGGGCCCCTGTTGCGTACGTGTTCATGGTGCCATTGTCATCCAGGATCAAGCTATATAATGAATCTTTAATGATTCTAATATGATTTTGATACGATATAGAAATGATATAGTAATTATACATTTCTTAGATGATTATTAGATATGGTGGGTAAAAATTTCCCACATCTTCCAGAGGGAGAGAACTGGCACAGAGTCCAATACTTAGGACAATAGTAACCATATGTATTTATTTACTCTCCATTGGATTGATAATACAAGTGCAAATTTTGCTTGCACTTTTGTGCTGCTGTCCGTTGTGGACGATTGTGTCTGTTAGGAGTCTGTGGGTCTTGTGGAGTTAGAGTGTCTTGAGGTCTCTCAGGATCTAACTGCAGCTGGCTCACTGATTCCATGTGGATGAGTTTGTCCAATGTCTTCAGGGAAGTTGTTCCTTTAGACAGGATTTTGACTATTCTCAAAATCCCCTGACTATCTGGATGGACTGAGACAACTTTACCTAATGGCCAGTCAGCCCTAGGGCCATCACTGTCTACCAAGACAATATCGCCAGGTTGGAGATTAGCTATATTATGTGGGACATTGGCCCCATAGTGATGTTCTCGTAGAGATGTAAGATATTCTTTTGTCCAAACATCATTCCATTTTTGGATTATGCTGGACAGATGCTTATACCCCTGAACCAACTCGCTCTGACCCACATATGAGGGATCTCTGATCTCATCATCCACTAGAGATGGTACTGGAGTCAGAAGTCTTCCATACATTAGGTGGGCAGGACTTAATGGCTCATGTTGAGTAGGATCCTCAGACAAGTAAGTCAACGGCCGGTTATTCACCCTTGATTCTATTTCCGTGATTACTGTCTGGAGCTCTTGAAGATTGATTTTCTGACGGTGTAGAGATTTTCTCAAGGATCTTTTTACAGTTCCTATTAACCGTTCATAAAATCCTCCGTGCCATGGGGCTCTCGGAGGGATAAATTTCCATCTGCAATGACGCTGTTCCAGTGTGGAAGTAACTGCAGGATGGGAACAGATTTCCCGTAGACATGCTTCTCCAGCTACCAAGTTTGCTCCGTTATCTGAAATCATCAGCTTAGGGCATGATCGGCGTGCTGTGAATCTGCGGAAAGCTTGAATAAATGATTGAGCAGTCATATCGGGTGTTACCTCTAGATGTACTGCCCTGGTGGTAGCACAGGTGAACAGACAGATGTATGCCTTGATAGGTTGCTTATCTGCAGTCCCTGTTAGATATATTGCTCCTGTATAATCTACTCCTGTCGTTTCGAAAGGTTGTAGATGGACCACTCGTTCCTTTGGTAGGGGTGGTGGCCCTGGATAAGAGCAAGTTCTTGCATCGTACCTTCGGCATATCATGCAATTCTTCAAGATTGATTTGACTGACTGTCTTCCCTGAGGAATCCAGTACTGCTGTCTGATTTGTGTGAGTGTGTCTAACACTCCTCCATGTTTGATGATTTGTTGATGTGTATGCAACACAATCAACCTTGTGATCCAATGATTTTTTGGTAAAAGCCATGGATGCACGGTATCTAGATTGATATCTGCGTGTTTAAGTCTCCCTCCACAACGCAGAATGTTGTGATTTTCTTGGTCTATCCACAGACCGAGATTGTCTTTTAACTTATGAGGAAGATTTTCATAGTTATTCCCATAAGTTTCTCTCTGGGCTTGTCTTACCCAATAGAGAAGTGCATCTGGAAAAGTGTATTTTATACCTTTTTTCCTGAGATAATGAAACACGTTCTGTGTTACATTGATTAATTTGATGAGCGAGGAGTAACGAGTACAATCCAAGACTGATATTTGAGCTTGCTGCCTGGTGATAGTTATGGTTTGTGTCGTAATGACGTGTGGCTTTTGTTCAGGCCAACTACCATTCACTAACTATCGAGGCCCATGAAACCAAATATCTGCCTTTGCAAACTGTTTAAATGTCATACCTCTTGATAAGAGATCAGCTGGATTATCCTTTGTTGGTACATGCAACAATTGAAAGCCTGCGGAAATTTCTTTAATTTCCGAGACGCGATTTTTTACATATGGAGTTGGACAGTTGTCGTTTCGTACCCATTGTAAGACAGCTTCATTGTCAGACCATATGATGACATCTTTGATGTTCATGGTAGACAAGACTTGTTTAATATGCACTGCTAAGCGTGTGCCAGTTAGCAGTGCTGTTAGTTCCATCTGAGGCAAAGTCCTCTTTTTTAATAGAGCGACTCTGGCCTTAGAGGTGATAAGATATGATTGATTAGAAGTCACTAAGTAAGCACAAGCTCCAAAAGCTTTGGCTGACGAGTCTGCGAATACATGTAGTGATACTTCTTCATTTTCCTCGACTATGTGTCTCGGAAAGATTATCTTTTCAACTAAAGTTTGTTCTTGAGCCACTTCCATCCAAGCTTTTTGTAACTGAATTGGTAGTGGATCATCCCAACCAACCTTAGCTTTCCATGCTTCTTGCACCAATAAACGCCACTTGATAGTCAAAGGATTTAGTAGACCAAGTGGGTCGAATACTTTGCTAACTTGTGAAAGCAAATCCCTTTTTGTAGTGATGTTGTAATTTACTGGCACGGATTTGATCGATATTGTGTCCGAGATTAAATCCCAATCCATACCTAACACCTTTTGTGATTCTGGTACGTGATATTCAGGGTAATCTCTTGCTATTTGATTATTCAATGTTGCATTATTAGAGGCCCAAGATTGTAGTGGCATGTTGGCACCTTGTAGCTCCTTGTTGGCCTCTTGATATAATTGTAACAGTTCAGTAGTACTGTTAACTGTCCCTTGAAAATTATCTACATATAGATTTTGACTGATTTCAGTCTTACAGGGACTTGATGATTTCTTCAGATGAGTATCTAGAGTTGCTTGCAATAGAAATGGACTGCTTGTCGCCCCAAAAAGAACTGATGAGAATCTGAAAGTCACTACAGGACTATTGACATCTTCTGGGTTCTCTACACATAGAAACTTAGTGAAGTCTCTATCTTCTTCCTGTAAGCCAACTCTTAGAAAGGCCTTACTTATATCTGCTGAATACGCATATTTGTTAAGTCTAAACTTCAACAGTATGTCATACAATTTCTGAGTTAGACTTGGACCTGTTTGCAAACAATCATTTAGACTGGTTCCTTGGGGTCCAGATTTAGAGCTACAATTAAAAACTATCCGTAAAGGAGTCGTTTTTGATTCTCTCATTACAGCCATGTGAGGTAAAAAATGGCCTGTTTGCGTATTATCATGTTTCACGACTTCGATGAATTTATTCTTTAATTGTTGAGCAATAATCTCATGATAGAGTTTTAAATGCTCAGGCCTTTTTCTTAGCTTTGCTAATTGAGATTTAAATTGACTGTAAGCCATGTGATAATTGGTAGGTAAGGTTTTATGGTTGATTTTCCATGGTAGCCTTACCCAGTACTGTCCATCATGGTACTGTACAGTTTCTAAGTATTGATTATATGCACAGACATCATCAGGACTTGGTTGTTCAGGAATTATTCCTATGGCATCAAGTTCCCACAATTGAGGTACAGATTCCAATCCATCATCAATCATGTGGGGGATTTTAAGTGGTGACTGTTCTCTGCCTAGTCATGCCACTATTACAGTTTCTGTATGATGTGATTTTTCAGGAGTTGAAGGTTCAAGATCTAGTATAGGTCCTGTCATCAATATGCCTCCTGCTGATTTGAGTATATTCATACCCATAGATTCTTCTGATCCCAGAATGAATCGATGATAGTAGTCAGCTCCAATCAGGATTCCGATATCCCCTATGTAGTCAGAATCAAGTAGAGGATCTGCTAATTGGATTCCTTTTTCTTTTAGGAATTTAATTGTGGCTGTCAGACCAGTCACTTCCATTTCAGTAGGAATTTTATCAACTACTATGGCTTCTACTGTCCTTTGGGATGTACCTAGAAAGACATTGAGTTTTACTACTGGAAAGGTTCTACGACCAGAATTAGTAAAAAACCCTGATATGGAGGTAGATACTTGCTTTGAAGATTTAAGTTGTAAATCTTCTGCCATCTTTTTACTGATAAAGGTTTTCTGTGACCCTTGATCAAAAAAACCTCTAGTTGGAATACAAATTCCTTGATTGCATAGTTCTAGCTGTGCAGTAGGCAATATGGCTGCTGTAACAATTTCTGTATCCAAGTCGTTGACATTGCTCATTACTGTACAGAATTGTACGGCTGTTGTGGTATTATCATCTTTGGGCTTTGCCTGAGATGCAGGTTGATTATTGGAAGTCTGTGATCTGGATTGAGTGTTAATATCACTACAGAGTGCTGTGTGATGTACACTTTTATGACAATATTGGCAGTTTTGCAATGGAGTGTTACACTCACTTGTATCGTGCTTCCGTAGACAACAGATGCACCTGTTCAGAGATTTCAGTCGATCGATTCGACTGGCACGGCCTTCATAAACTGTGCATTGATAAATGGTATGTGCTTCTTGACAGAATAAACATTTTGGGGCACTTGTAGCTCCTTTTGTCTTATCTGTCTTAGGAGCTTGGTTTCCTACAGTTCTGTTAACTGTGGGGGATATAGCATAAGAGCCAACATTATTCTGTTTCCACTTTGCAGAAGAGGAGTTTTGTTGCCTTGATTTTTGACTGCCATTCTGGACATTTTTGCTTTTGTCCGTGGATTCACTTTTGGGGATTTTTTCTTGAGATCTAAGTTTTCCTCGGCTTCGTAATCTTTGTACGTAAGCTCGAAGTCCATCAATGATTTGGCTTTGTGATAAGATGTTGGTGTTATAATGAGTGCATAGGCTGTCTATGACCTCATTTGGAAGTTTCCTTTGAATGATTAACTTTATAAGCCACTCTGCATCTCCTACAGGTACTTTTGTACTGAGGGCTTTGATGATTGATTCTATAGACAATCGAAATGATTGTAGTGACTCATAACTTTTATTTGGAGAGGGTAAATCCAATAATTTGTATGAGAGACGTGCAATTGCAGTCTCCTTATCACTGTAGTTATCTTGTAACAACTGTAAGGCATGGTCGTAATCATCATCTGTTAATGACAAATTAGCAATGACCTGCCTTGCCTCTCCCCGTAACTGGCCTTGCAAATATTGAAACTTTGTCGCCTTTTTGAGAGAGGTCTTGGAGTTTATTATAGAATCAAAGTGTCTCCAGAAGGTATCCCAATCGTCTTCATCCTTGCCCTCAAAATATGGTAATTGTACCTTTGGGAGCTCTGCGGCTATATGTGTGATAGTTGCATTGCTCTGTTGAGTGGATGAGCTCACATTGGATTGGGTTCCTGCTTGAGATATTTGTTTGATTAAAGGATCAAGTTGATCTTGGATTTTATCTTCATACATTGTCATTTCAACGACAATTTCCTGAAGTTCCCTTCGGGTTAAATCTGCATTAGCCATTTCTGTTAGATAAATCTCTGCATGGCGTTTGATTTGTTCATACTTATCCACAGCTGCTTTTACTCTGGTATTCAGAATTATTAAATCAGGAGATGGTTGTCTAGCCAACATTTGACATTTGTCAATCAGTTGAGTTAGGTGATCTTGCAGACCATTAAGTGTCCTCCTATTTCCTGTTTCAGCTGCTGGTGGAACACTGTTAGCCATTTTGACTTTTTCCGAGTTTCGGAGATTCCGAGATTTTTCTCTTTTTTCTGATAAATATGTATGATGTTAATGTATTTTGATAATGAGCTTTCCTGTCTACTTAGGTAATGATTCCAAAGATCGTCCTTCATTTCCTCCCTGGAATCTGGTTGTAGCAGGTGTTCAATTATCAAAAGTATTGTAATAATTTGATTTGTGACCCGAATGCACGAATGCACCAAGTTGGTAAATCCTGTAATAATTTTTTAAAAATAGTAAATGGCACTATTTTTGCAAAGTTATTACAAGATCTGTTACCCTAATAGTTGCTTGATAAAATACAGTAGATTGCCTACTGGTTTTACCTGTAATAGGGTATGTACAGTATATTATGGTTAGATTGTAATGAATGCTCTTACAGTGATGATAACACTTTTTTAAAGAATATTATGTAATGAGCAGCTTTGAAAATCAGTAGATTAGAGATAATGATAGATAATACACTTAAATATATATGTAATGTTACCACAATGAGGTAGATAATGGTATTTTATGATTAAGATGCAGTTGTGTCTTTGACACTGATATACTTAATTACTGTCGTTTCTTAACACAAAACAATATCAGTATGCTATGAATGCTTACTAGATAATGGATATGGTGGCTTAAGCCACTGCAAACTATTTGCTTACTTAGTTATATAGCTATGATAAATATTGGCTGATAGCTAGGTTAGGCTAGAATATGTAAAAAATTATTCCAATGCAAAATCAAGAAGTTTCTTATGTATTTGGCATTGAAATATTCGGTAAACGAATGATCATAAATATCTAGGTACAAAGGACCATTATTATCTAGGTTCGAAGGACCATTAATGTGGGAAAAACCTGCTGGGATTGATATAAGAGGAGACTACCAGGGACTTGTACTGAACTAAATTAAAAAATTACTGTCTGCAATTAATTCAATTAAAATCTCTAGCTAGGGTTGTAAATCCTAATTCCTCTTTTCCTAATGACAGACTGTGGGCTGTAAGGGACAGGTGGGGTGAATGACTTAGTTGATAGAAGTTCCAGTCCACCTGTAGACAGGGATCTCACATCAGCTTGTATTTTATACAAGGATAAGATTTAATAAATTCAGTTGTATGACTGAACACTGGCTCTGTTTAAATCAGGGATTTAAACATACATAGTCTAACCTAGCACCATAACTTACAGCCAATAGATTCTTATACTATAAACAACAAATTAAATTGTAAAAGTATAATAAATGACCTTAAATGTAGTCTAAATACTGTTAACTAAGTACTAGAAATTATATTCAATTAAATGAACTTATATGATAACTTAAAAAATAACTAAGCAAGCAATTGATAACTTAATTTATATATTCAAGTATATGTGCAGACATATTCAATTTATATGATACAGTTAGCTTGAGTGAATCTCTTCCAACAATATGGACACTTGTGAGGTTCTTACTTATTGAGGCTGAATTCTTTCTGACACAATGGACACTCATGAGGTTCAGTGCTTGGATAAGGATTCACAGCTACACTACAATTTTAATAAACTTACTGATATGTGAGGCTTAGCCTCGCTTTTTAACCAACAGACAGATTTATAGGATATTAAAGCTACACAAGCATACAATTGGCCAATCATATACCAAATAACCTTCAATATACTTCTCTGCCAGTCGGGTGCCTGTCTGACAAGTTTGCCAGACTGATTAACTCTCTCTTGTTGAGTTTAGGCACGATATTTTGCTACAGCGTTGCTGTATGATGATCTGGTAGCGTTGCTACGTGATTGTCCCTGCTGTTGCAGAAGAATGAGTTGATAAAGATAAAGAATGAAGGTGGAGGAAAACCGTGTCACCGTGATCTCCACTATACACTCTTATTTTATGTAAATGTTCTAGGATTTCCTTGTAGATATTGTCCAGGTACTCCCCAGTTCTAGAGAGTA